>NW_026731778.1:0-312422 GCF_028476545.2 Physella acuta
ATATATTATATATATATAATATATATATATATATATATATATATACAATTAATGGGGGCATCTTCCTTTGGGTTTGCCCCGGCAGCAACATAGCTCTGCACGCCACTGAGTGTGGGATGTGTTGTGGATTGTCGTTCTGGATGGTGAATCTGCGATTGTTTGTGTGCGGGATTGTGGTTATTGTAGGTGTAGATTTGCTGACTGTTTGCAGTGCCTTAAATCAGTGTTTCGTTGCTCATGGCTGGCGGGACCCATCTAAGGATTCCGATGATTTTTGTCCTTGTGGTATCTGTCGAATTTCAAAGTGTATGGGCCGTGTGTTTTTGTGGTGCCGTCCCAGATCCGCTACATCAAACTCGTTGGACGAGAAGTACCAGGTATCCCCTCGTCCATAGTTGAGCAGCAGTATCTGGTGTGGGCTAATGATCTTGCGCAAGAGGTGACCAGGGATGTTCTGGTGGTTGGTTTGATTGGATGGTGACTTGAATTACTGTAGGCGAGTCGAAGAGCTCAGGAGCTATCTCATCAGACTGGTCTATTGTGATTGTTGTCTTGATATCTGAAACTGAAAGAGTTTGGGCCCAAGTTTTCATTAAGCCACCCGAACCGTAGTCCGGGTGGCTCCTCTCCGGATCTCTCGACCTAGAGGGAACAAAAATGGGCGCAACCCCATTGTTGACTTTTGTGATAGTTGCATAGTCCATTTCTTAATATCGTATAAAAGTGTGATTGAACAAATAACATTAACCGATGTTACTGTTGCATCAACACTTGTGACAGGATGAAAAACAATTGATGGACGCTAAAAATTTATCTCTCAATAGAATACTATTATCTTAGTCCCAAGTTATCATTGGGATTAGTTTTCAACTAGCAATAACCACGCCTCGGTAAAACCTCATTGGCTATGGTACCGCCACTGCGCAAAAGCTACAGAAATATGTGCACAATGGAGGACCCACCGTAAAACTTTCTGTTGGATCCGTATGGTTACAGTTAATTAAATAAATATGTAAATAATATAATACATCAGTACATACAACATATAAATGCAATTAATATCAATGTTATAATAATATTTATTTTATGCATGTTAAATAATAATGTAATATTTACCCAATCATTATTTAATGTGATAGATAAGTATAAATTATGTTGTTTTTATTTTACACATAAGGGAGCCAGCTCTTTGTAAGGGGAAATAACTATTGAATATTACAAAGTGGCTCAGAACATATTCAGTGTTTCTTCCAGAATTTTTCTCCGGGGGGCACTTGAAATTTTCGGGGGGGGGGGGGGGGGCGGTAGACTTTCTTTGGGGGGGGGGGGGGCGGACACTGTTAAAAGTATATATTTTCTAGATAAATTATACTCATTTCATTTCGTTCGGGGGGGGGGGGGAAGAAACTCTGGACATATTGGCTCCCGACAAATTGGCTCCCGATATAAGGACTCACGACAATGGGCTCACGAAAATTGTGCTCACGACATATTGGCTCCCGACAAATGGGTTCCCGACATATTGGCTTCCGACAAAATGACTCCCGACATATTGGCTCCAAACTAATGAATCGTATGACCACTATTGGCATAAAAGTAACCATTTTGTCCTACCTCCACTACCACTATAACCTCTTTTAAATGCCTGAATGAAATTGTTTTTCACGAACCAACATCAATTCACAAACAAATCGAGCCCTTCTAAAATTTTGATAATGTTTAAAGATCTGATAATCCTTAAATTAAAACATACTATTTCTTATAATAGATAAACTATTATACAAATAAGGCCTGCCGAACAAAAGATGCATACGATTGTATTACTTAAGTGTAGGATAAGCTAACTCTAAAGAATATTGAAGAAGAGGTCGCACTGGCAGGTATCATATTCAATGAGACTGTTTTGCCGGGAGACTTAGTCTCTACGGAAACCGTATTGTCAGTGGTCCTTTTGTCTGGAGCCAAATTGACAGGAGCCTATTTGTCTGGAGCCGTAATAACGTGGGCCGTTTGGTTGAGAAACTAAATGACAAGAGCCTATTGGGCTTGTAAGTTGTTAAAGTAGCTTACCAAGTTCTCGCTCCGGTAGTTGCCAGCTGGCGTTTTTTCGTTTTTTTCAAACCAAATGTGAATATTTTTTATTTTTTTTTTTTAAGTTATGAAATCTACTTTCGTTTTTGGAATAAAAAAAACTCCGACAATAAGTTGTTTTAAGTAAATTAAGTTTAAAATAACACACACACACAAATATATTATATTTTATATAGATCTAGATAGATCTAGAATACAACCTGTATAATAATAATACATCTATAATCTATATAAAATATGATATTTATAGGCCTAAAAGATTTCAATCGTAAATCTGAAATCAAGCCTAATTTAATTAATAAATATATATAGCCTAGATCTAGAGTCTAGATTTCTAGATCTAGAATTCTATATCTAGATCTATGACTTAAAAAAAAAACCCTCTTGAAAATTCCGACTTAGACAGTAACATACTACATACAGGATTTATTTTTAATTTATAGACTCAAGAGTAGTCTAGAGTTCTAGATCTAGTTTCTTTTATTTTACAGTGTAGTTGAGTGGAATTAATTACTAAATTACTAAATAGGCTATTTACTTTAAGACAGGTAGACTAGAATATGTTCAATATCAATTTATATATAGAATCTAGATTATTCTAGATCTAGCGAAGTTTAGTGTAGTCTTGTTGTAGAACTTAAGAACTAAATCTAGAGTGTAGGCAACTGTAGTAATTTAGATCTAGAATCTAGTACTGTGTGAAGTCATTTTAGGGGGTGGGGGTCTGGCTTTTTGTGACGATGTGTAGGGGGAGGGGGGGGGAGGTAAAAATTGTCAAAAAAATGCGTGACGTCATTTATAGATGACCCCCATGGAGAAGATCCACACAGAAACAGTTGAAGGAAAGGGGCCTAACATTCAAACAGGTAGAGGTACCAACATGATTTTAGAGATTATGTAGATATACATATATATATATATATAGGGGGAGGGGTAGAGAGAGAGAGAGGGTTCATCTGTAAATTGCATCACACATTTTATGATGATTTTTACCTCCCCCTCATAAAGGAGGGCAGTAAAAAGAAGAATGTATGATAGCTGGGTAATCCTAATTTATATAATCAGATTATTGTGGTAAATAAAAGTCAACATATCTAGCCTAACAAAATGCCATGAATTTAAAATATATATTATGACTTAGAGAAAGTTTGGTGAAATGGAAATATCTGCAAATTTGATTTATTGATGATGTGTAACTTGTTTATATTATTCCTTTGGAGCTGATATTAATAAAAGTTAATGAAATTATAGAGTTTTATCCAATTGATGTTTCTAAAGCCTTGCATGAACTTAATTTAAATATATTTAGCTGCCCAGGCAAAGAACCCAATGAATTTTCCAGAATTGGCTTGTCGTTTGACCGATGGTAACAAAGAGAATCACCTAGGATCTTCGCTGATAAGAAAATCTGAAGACATACCTTATTCTTCTATATCTAAATGTGATTTGTCTAATGAAAATATTTATTCAGAGACAATTGCTAAAGATATTTTACCATTATTTCAAACATCATCTTCTGAAATGTTTTCTATCTCTAAACCTTCCACAATTTCTTCAAGTTTCAAGAGATATTTTAACATCATTGCCTACTTCCCACAGTTCTTATGTTCAAAATTAGCAATTTTCTGAGAAACAAAGTAATAATAAATTTGTACCCAGTGTTTTAGTTTCAGCTCCATTAAAATTTAATAAACCAATCAATTTCAAAATTAAATGTTTCTTATCCCATATGAAAGTAGTCTGTTTTATTTAAGAAAAATCACCTTTAAAAAAATTTAATGTTTGAATGTCAATAAATTGTTGACATGGACTGGTTTGCGGGTAAGCTTTTATACTTAGTGTACAATAAAGATTCAGTTTTGATGTCAATATAGTTGCTTCTGAAAGAATTAAACTATAAACAATAGCATTTATATTAATATCTCAATGGCAGTTCAGTATACTTTCATCATTGTTTTCAAATAACAAAACAGAACTACAGTTTTAAAATTGAAAAAAAAAATGAAAATAATTTCATAAATGGATGGTTTTTTAATTACTTAAAACAGAAGATGCATCAATACAGCATTACAATGTATATGATTAATATTTCTTTTCATGGACAATCATCATTTAAATTCTTCATTAAAAGTTAAATTCAGCTTCCTTGTGTCTAAAAATCCACATCCATGCTGTTCCATTTACCTAGAAATTAAATAAATAATATTTTTAACAACTTTCTGTAATATGAAAAAATTAATCATTGATTAAAACAGACAGCCAATATAGCAGTTGAATTAAAATTCACCTGTTTCTGTGACATTTGCATGTAAAATTAGAGTGTTCAGAGGTATATACCCAGCCACCTTTAATTTCCCTATCTTGAGCCAGGTACTCATGAGAGCTGGTACTCATGAGACTTAGGACATCATACCAGGACTAAAACCAGGGATCTGAACTCTTATCTTTTAGGATAGAAATGTGAAAGCTACTGTCTGACAGTCCCACTATCAAGCCATACATATTAATACTTACAGTATATAATCTTAGTAGCAACATATTCTTTAAGAATTAGAACACTGAATCGATTTCAAACTTGGGCTTAAGCTGAAAAATGGCTTATTATAAAAAAAAAAATTCAGCTCACCTTTAGTTCAAGATCAGCACCAATAGCCACAGTAAAGTGTGAGAAAATTGCTTGCCAAGTACCTAGGGAATTTAAATATAATAAATTATTAAGTTTATCCATATATTATATTAAAATAATTATTTAACTAATATGAGATATTAATATATATATATATATATATATATATATATATATATATATATATATATATATATATATATATATATATATATTATAAAAGGTTTAATTTATTGTAAAGGTTCAGTTTTCTATCTACTTAGCTTGTCTTAAAAACTAAAATATCTGGTTTACAGTTAACCATATCTTAACTATTACAAAACTATTAGTTTCATTTTCATTACTTGTAACTAAAAATTGTAGTCAATAGATCTAAAACTTAATTCTATTAACAGCTAACTGTAACCATACTGACTCTGACCAATTTATTAATTTTTGTACCCTGTAATTCATTAATAATTAGGCTTATACTAAAAGGCCGAAAGTTATCAATTGTAGATTTTATAGTCCCTGGTCTAGACTAACAAGACTAGCCTACAAGTCTAATAGTACTAATACACATGATCTAGTTTATAAGTTTACTACTAGGCAACTTGCTAGAAGACTAGTACTTAACCAAACTTTAACTTGCTAAAAATAAAAGGGCCTAATACAATAATAGATGGCCTAGTAATACTTTTTTTTTACTGTGCTACTAACACTGCTTTTGGTACTATTACTATGACTAACTAACTACTAACTAAACTCTATTGTAGCTTGATGGAGATCTATCATCTTGCTCTTCTAGTAGTCTACACTACTTACTACTTAGAAAAGTAGTAGCACTACTGTAACAATTTCAAACTAAATTTAATCTATATATTACTAGATCTACTCATTGCAACACTGTAGTCTGATAAGTCTGTAAGTAGCCCTAAATGTATTTAGACCTAGATTCTAGTCTAATTTAGTTTCAGTCTAGTTATTAGTACCTACACTCTACAATAGTCTACAGTACTTTACACTACACTCTACTACTACTCTAATCACTCTACTGGCTACTGATCTAGATCTAGTAAATAGCTAGAGTAGATCTAGTCTAGATTCTAGATATAAAAAAAATTAATTTAAAATTAAAAACAGGTTAGCCTTACTAGGCATTACTAGATCTAGCTCTTACTAAACTTAACTAATAACTAGGGTAGGTTTTACCTAAACTAGATCTAATCTAGATCTATCTAGATCTACTAGATGATCTAGATCTAGGGCCTACCATACTACCATCTGCAACTAGAATCTAGATCTAGATCTATTACTATTCTACTATCTCGATCTAGATCTAGTAATACTATCTATCTAGCCATCTATCTACAAGCTACTTCTAATTAATAACTAATATATAATAGGCCTACTTCTAAAATAATAAATATTAAACAGTAGGCCTAATCACTGAGTAATCAGTAAGTACTAGAGTCTAGTTCAGTAATCTAGCTAGATCTAGATCTATTAACATTGTTGTCTAAGTTCTAGATATCTAGATCTAATATCTAGATCTAGAATCTAGATTCGATTAATCTATATTCTATAATAATAGTTTCGCTGTCTGTGTATGTATGTATGTATGTATCTGACAAGAACGCTCTGACAAGAACGCTCTAGAGAAAACATAAGCAAAAATTCTATCTGACAAGAACGCTCTAGAGAAAACACTAGGAAATTAAAAACTCTCACAGTGAAACGAAAGACGAAGTATGACGTCGACACATTTAGCGTAGAGTAGAACATAATCTCAAACCAGAGAGTGCACACAGTAATGTAATTGCACACAGTAATGTAATGACGTCATTGATTATCGCGTAAACATTGAAAAAAGGAAATGTTGTCTAATCTAAATGGTTTGCGTGAAGAGTTTCTTGCATACAATTCTTCGGGTAGGGGCGAAGCCCCACCCCCCGCGTAAGAACGTCTGAGCCCCCCCCCCCCCCTCCCCAACTCAAAAGAAATTTCCTCATCGATACTCTATAATAAAATTACCGCCTAATTAATGTGTCTAATCTAAAAAGTGGTTTTCTTGCAATGGGACGGTAGACATGTTTTTTTTTTAGGGGGGGGGGGGGGGGGTGGAGGGGTGGGGGTGGGGGGTTGTGTGGGGGGGTGTGGGGGTGGGGGGGGTGGGGGTGGTGTGTGGGGGGGTGGGTTGGTTTCAGTGTTTCTTTCAGACTTTTTCCTCCCCGGAGAGGGGTGGGGGTACTTGAAATTTTCGGGGGCGGGGGTAGAATTTTCTGGGAGGGGGCGGACACTGGAAAAAGTATATAATTATATTTCGTTGAATGGGACGGTAGACATGTTTTTTTTTGGGGGTGGGGGGTGGTGGAGGGGTGGGGGGGGGGGGTGGTGTGTGGGGGGGGTGGGTTGGTTTCAGTGTTTCTTTCAGACTTTTTCCTCCCCGGAGAGGGGTGGGGGTACTTGAAATTTTCGGGGGCGGGGGTAGAATTTTCTGGGAGGGGGCGGACACTGGAAAAAGTATATAATTATATTTCGTTGAATGGGACGGTAGACATGTTTTTTTTGGGGGTGGGGATGGTGGAGGGGTGGGGGGGGGGTGGTGTGTGGGGGGGGGGTGGGGGGGGTGGGTTGGTTTCAGTGTTTCTTTCAGACTTTTTCCTCCCCGGAGAGGGGTGGGGGTACTTGAAATTTTCGGGGGCGGGGGTAGAATTTTCTGGGAGGGGGCGGACACTGGAAAAAGTATATAATTATATTTCGTTGAATGGGACGGTAGACATGTTTTTTTTTGGGGGGGTGGGGGGTGGGGGGGCGGTGTGTGGAGGGGGTGGTGTGTGGGGGTGAGGGGTGGGGGTGGTGTGTGGTGGGGGGTGGGGGTGGTGTGTGGGGGTGAGGGGTTGGGGTGGGGGTGGTGTGTGGTGGGGGGTGGGGGTGGTGTGTGGTGGGGGGTAGGGGTGGGGGTGGTGTGTGGGGGTGGGGGGTGGGGTGGGGGTGGTGTGTGGGGGTGGGGGTGGGGTGGGGGTGGTGTGTGGGGGGGTGGGTTGGTTTTAGTTTAGAGAAAAGAGACAGCACTATCAGCCTAGCGCCCGTTGTACCCTTCCTCAACGGGCCATTTTTCTCGTTAATACTAATAGTTTCGCTGTCTGTGTATGTATGTATGTATGTATCTGACAAGAACGCTCTGACAAGAACGCTCTAGAGAAAACATAAGCAAAAATTCTATCTGACAAGAACGCTCTAGAGAAAACACTAGGAAATTAAAAACTCTCACAGTGAAACGAAAGACGAAGTATGACGTCGACACATTTAGCGTAGAGTAGAACATAATCTCAAACCAGAGAGTGCACACAGTAATGTAATGACGTCATTGATTCTCGCGTAAACATTGAAAAAAAGGAAATGTTGTCTAATCTAAATGGTTTGCGTGAAGAGTTTCTTGCATACAATTCTTCGGGTAGGGGCGAAGCCCCACCCCCCGCGTAAGAACGTATGAGCCCCCCCCCCCCCCCCCCTCCCCAACTCAAAAGAAATTTCCTCATCGATACTCTATAATAAAATTACCGCCTAATTAATGTGTCTAATCTAAAAAGTGGTTTTCCTGCAATGGGACGGTAGACATGTTTTTTTTTTTTGGGGGGGGGGGGGGTGGGGGGGTGGGGGGGGGGGGTTGTGGGGGTGGGGGGGTGGTGTGTGGGGGGGTGGGTTGGTTTCAGTGTTTCTTTCAGACTTTTTCCTCCCCGGAGAGGGGTGGGGGTACTTGAAATTTTCGGGGGCGGGGGTAGAATTTTCTGGGAGGGGGCGGACACTGGAAAAAGTATATAATTATATTTCGTTGAATGGGACGGTAGACATGTTTTTTTTGGGGGGGTGGGGGGGGGGCGGTGTGTGGAGGGGGTGGTGTGTGGGGGTGAGGGGTGGGGGTGGGGGTGGTGTGTCGTGGGGGTGGGGGTGGTGTGTGGGGGTGAGGGGTTGGGGTGGGGGTGGTGTGTGGTGGGGGGTGGGGGTGGGGGTGGTGTGTGGGGGTGGGGGGTGGGGTGGGGGTGGTGTGTGGGGGGGGTGGGTTGGTTTTAGTTTAGAGAAAAGAGACAGCACTATCAGCCTAGCGCCCGTTGTACCCTTCCTCAACGGGCCATTTTTCTCGTAACTTAATAAGTAAGTCGTAGGCTGAGTGAGACTGGAAGTCATCCTCATTTTCCTGTTGTTTTAGTTTTTACCGTCATCCTTTTCTTAATATTTTTAATATTTTATCTAGATATTCTAGATCTAGATCACTAAAATACTAGATCTAGAATCTAGATCTAATATATTCTAATTCATGAACTTATACTCTTAGAACTAGATTAAAGCAATGTAGATCTTAGTAGGTAGATTCTAGAATCTAGATCTAGATCTAGATCTAGTCTAGGTCTAGATCTAGATCTAGGTCTGGGAATCTTAAGTCTCGTAGCAAAGACTGAGTAGAGTCAGAGTAATGTCCCCTAGACTTGGACAAACTATCAACAAAAGAAATAAAATCAATATACTTACCGCCACAAAACTTTTATATTCAAAAATGCATACACATGTGTTTGTTCCCATCCATATGAACAAAACAGCGTTGAAAGTTTTTACAGTTGTTGCATTTCTGGAACGTTTGATGATTTTGAAATCTTGAAGCGGGACCTACTAACAAATAGCCGCCATGTTTTTTGTTATCAATGGGAAACCCCGTTCACAACAATTGATTTAGTTCGAAAACTTTTATCTCTCCCTGGCTAACCAGACACGAATTAACGCGAGAAAGAACGATAAACTTACAAGTTCTATATGTCGGGAGCCTATATGTCGGGAGCCTAAATGACGGGAGCCTATATGTCGGGAGCCTAAATGACGGGAGCCTATTTGTCGGGAGCCTTAATGACGGGAGCCTATTTGTCGGGAGCCTAAATGACGGGAGCCCATTTGTCGGGAGCCTATATGACGAGGTCCATATGTCGGTGGCCCTTTTGACGGGGCCGTTTTGTCGGGGTCGTTTTGATGCCGCACGCGTGAACGACGTATATTGTACATGCGCAACAGCTATATCAGTCTTTATAAAGCATATGTACTTAAAAGACACAGCCAATCCGCTGTAAGGTTGCACTACACTGGTCTAAACAGCGAGCTGGGGTTATTTCTAATGTAAAATACCTTTTCGATCAATTAATCCTATAGATCAACAAGCTCAACTACAGATTGAGTACTATATGTAAAATGGATAATCCTGCAATGGAAAATCGTGAAACTCGTGGACATTCCGTAAGATTGTTTTATTTTATTAGTGAAGGTTTAGGTTAAAGTTTGAACTAATGCGTATGTTTTATCCTTAGGACCTAGTTCAACAATTGATTAAAAGTTAGGCCATAGCATTTGGCAAAAGGGTACTAAGTCTAATAAAGGATTAAAACTCACTTAAATTACCTGCACTACACCATTGTCGAATGTTAGGGACAAAAAATGTATCATAATGAGGATAAATAATAAGAATTATAATTGGATTAATAATATATACTTACACAGACATTTGACTGTCTAAAAACTGCTAATGTTAGTCATGTTTTTTTACAAATAAAAAATAAAAAAATAAGCTTGGATAGTGAATTAGCAAAGACATCGTCCATAATTTGCTATATTCAATAATAGTAGATCAAATCTACATTTTGCCAGTATTGCTACCTCAGCCTTGACATTGGCCTGCATCTGAAGTTGTACTCACGCCTGATTCCTTTAACCCTAAGCGTCGTCACAAGAAACGAAACATCCTCTACTTTACAACGATTTCTAAATCTACCACCCACACCCCTCTACAAATACACATCTCCCTGAATAATAATTTGATCAATACTTTAAAAAATCTTTCTATCAATTATATATATATATATATATATATATATATATATATATATATATATATATATATATATATATATATATATATATATATATATATATATTATATTTATATTTATATATATTTATATTTTATATATATATATATATATATATATATAAACAACTTTTTAACGACCGTCATGCATCAATGAACTGCAGCAAAAGCTTTAGGGACAGAAAACAGAAAAGTTACGAAAGATCTAAAGATCTAAACGTTTCAGAATAAATAAGAATCGATCGATTTTAAAGACAATTTTTTTGTAAGGTCGGTGCAGCCATATAGTGAACATAAACATCTGTTTGTGTTCACAGTAGCACATAGCGTCTGTGTATTTAGGTGAGACAGTAGCACCTAGTGTCTGTGTGTTTAGGTGAGACACAGTAGCACCTAGTGTCTGTGTGTTTAGGTGAGACAGTAGCACCTAGTGTCTGTGTGTTTAGGTGAGACACACTAGCACCTAGCGTCAGTGTGTTTAGGTTAGACACGGTGACACCTAGCGTCAGTGTGATTAGGTGAGTGTAAAGGTGGGGGTGAAGAAGAGGAAACCGGCCTGGTATAGTTTTGTGAAATCACACACAAGTCCAATTCAAGATTTAATGTTCTTTATTTACAAAAATCAATTTCCTACATCTACCTAACTAGTCTATACTATATACCAGTGAACAAACTGAAACTGGTTAGCCGTACCCCGCTATCTGAATATCCAAGGGATTATGTCCCCTTCCTAACCTCAGTCGCACACAAAATATGTTACGTCACTGACAGTGTTGTTTCCAATCACCGAAAGAAAGTTATCGAATACTGGGGGGAGGGGGAAGATGAGATGTGCTTCCCAATTCTCCCC
Organism: Physella acuta; assembly: GCF_028476545.2. Lineage (NCBI taxonomy): Eukaryota > Metazoa > Mollusca > Gastropoda > Physidae > Physella > Physella acuta. The sequence goes on from NW_026731778.1 coordinate 11,455, forward strand.
CCCCCCTCCCCCCACCCCCACCCCTATCCAATGGGACACCTTAAAGAAAACTCGAAAAAAAAATCTGTTTTGTTAGGTAATTTGAAACCCCGACAATTTAAAAGGAGGTCTGAGTGTGTTTAGGTCAGGGGCGTAGCGAGGGGGGGGGGGGGGGGGCGGGGGGTGCGGACCGCACCGAGTGACTGACACCATTTAGGGGGGGGGGGGGTGACACCAAGACAAAAAATAGCAAAATATATAGAGAAAAACTTGAGGGGGGGTGCAAATCGAAAGTTTGAGGGGGTGCAAATCGAAAACTTGAGGGAGGGGTGCAAATCGAAAGTTTGAGGGGTGCAAGTCGAAAATTTGAAAGTTTGTCCCCGGGAAGGGTCGCTACGCCTCTGGGGGGGTGACACCATTAAGTGCCGCACCGGGTGACACCCGACCTCGCTACGGTCATATGTCAGAGTAAAGTTCAACCAAGCATAGGTGTTCGTGAAGGTTAACCAAAAGAAAAGAGTTATAAGTATGTAAATCTTTTTACTATCTGCCAAGGCTGTATGCATTGTATATGTGAATAACCGTAAATGCAGTGAAGAAAAAAAATTGAAAAGTTTTTTTGGCTGGGTACCATATAGAGTGAAACGCTGTTCGAGTTTTGGGCTATCGAAGTTTTGTTTTGTTGACAGCGTAGTCATGGGATACACACATATCCGGTTGTGGTTGTATAGTGTTTTAAAATGTGCTGTCGTAATCGCAACATTTAATGACGGTATCAAATGTTAAAGTTAATCGTTTGCAACTATAAGACTTACCTGCACATTTCTGGTTGGTATTAGCCAACTTCTGCACGTTGGTTCGGGTTAACTTCAGGGTCGGCTTCCTTTGCTATCAAACTTTCGAGTTTATACAAATGCACATGCACATGCACATGCACATGCACATGCGCATGCGCATGCGCATACGCATACGCATACACATACACATACACATACACATACACATACACATACACATACACATACACATACACATACACATACACATACACATACACATACACATACACATACACATACACATACACATACACATACACATACACATACACATACACATACACATACACATACACATACACATACACATACACATACACATACACATACACATACACATACACATACACATACACATACACATACACATACACATACACATACACATACACATACACATACACATACACATACACATACACATACACATACACATACACATACACATACACATACACATACACATACACATACACATACACATACACATACACATACACATACACATACACATACACATACACATACACATACACATACACATACACATACACATACACATACACATACACATACACATACACATATACATACGCATACGCATACGCATACACATACACATACACATACACATACGCATACGCATACACATACGCATACACATACGCATACGCATACGCATACCCATACCCATACGCATACCCATACCCATACCCATACCCATACCCATACGCATACGCATACGCATACGCATACGCATACGCATACGCATACGCATACGTATACGCATACGCATACACATACACATACACACATACGCACACATGCACACACGCACGCACACTTACACGCACAAAGAGAGATTTGTGCTTTTGCTTATGTAAATAAATGTTTATACTAATTACGCTGTATTGCCAGTCCTTCTTTTGTCAAATTTTTATTTAGCTGGCTTTTTACACCGACAATTATTTGTTTTTTTTTACATTTTAACAACCGACATTTTTATTTTCTAATATTTGGTTCGAACCTTGACTACCGCTGGACACTACAAAGATATACATTGTAAGCTCGTACCAAGGTCCCCAGCACAATTTTACTCAAGGTAATTTTTTTTATAAAGTGCTATTTAAAAGTCATTAAACGTAAAATATAATATAACCAGAAGCGCTTGAATTTTTTTGAGAATATTGAGGTAAAAATATTTGGTGAGAAAAAGTATTGAATAACTCTATATATATATATATATATATTATATATATATATATATATATATATATATATATATATATATATATATATATATATATATATATATATATATATATATATATATATATATATCAAAACATCAGTTCGTTATATTCACTTTCTTGTTAATACAGAAGCTGATCATCAGTTTAATTACACTCTTGTAAAATATAAAGCGACAAAAAAGCACATTTATTTAATTTCCTATATATAGTAAATAAACTTTTAAGGTCTATAAATCTCAACATTAGTTTGTTTTATTCACAATACAGATGCACCACCATCTTATGAAACCCTCTATGGAAGGGTCAAGGCTGCCAAACGAGAATCATCCAATGTGTGTACCTTCTTAATTCAGTTCATGAAAATCCTTTTTTCGACAAGTAGGTAGTTTACATTCTTCTTGTTTGTTAAACGCATAGGGAATAGTTCAGTTGCATACTAGGATTTTAGGGCCCCTGTATTACGCCATGGGTCCCAATGCCTTGTTTACGCTAACTTAACGGTAGCTACGCCACTGGAATAGTTTACTTTAAACTATATCGACGTATTTGAATGTAAAATATATAGTTCATTTTTTTTTCTAAAATATAGACATGTGTTGTTGTTTTTTTACAGTTGGTTGCGTAATACTCCAAGGAATTTTTTTGGCGATCCCTGTTTCCATGATTGCTGTTGGTAATATATTCTCTTAAAAACATTTTGAAACAAATGTAGTTCTCGATAAAATACTAATGGGCTTTTGCAGTAAGCTGTAGACTAAGAAAGAAAACAACAAAAAATGTTTCTTGTTTTAATAATAAATAATTATTTTCTTTTATATATTTTAAAATTGAATGACTATTTTTTCATGTCTACATAGTTATTTCTAATATAATTAGGTGCAGTTTACCTGAAAGATTGCCCATATCAGCGCATGATCCCGATCTACCTAATTGTGGCAGGATGCTTTTGTTGCTTCAGGAGCCTGTTTAGCTTCGCTCTAAGATGCCATCGATCAAAAGAGGAGGAGGGAATAGAGAGTAGTCTAAATATAAGTTGCTCCATTGATGTAATCATCGACTGTTTCCTGTTTGCTTGGTTCATTGCAGGTAGAACAACATCAGTATATTTATCACCTCATCGTTGCTAACCTACAAGTTCCTTGCATTCGTTTAATTTTTTTTCTGTGACATAGGCTATGGGAGGAGCATTCGTTTGGAAATGAAGGCTATAGTTGAAGAAGAATAATATGAGGAAGAAGTATTGAGGGAACTGCGCTATATTCTTTTTATAGACGAAACTAACTTGAGTGTACATTGCTCATGTGGGCCCTAAAACTCAAAAAAGGGATATAATAAAGCTTAGATGATTTTGAGAAAATATTTATTGAGTTGTTTCCTTTTTTGTCACTGGTAAAAGATGCTCTGTAAATTAATGTAGGCACTATAGTACTCCAGGAGAGAGAGCTTGGGAGAGCAATTTGTCCTTGTGCAGTTTGTCTGTTGATTTAAGTAGCTTAGCACTGACACTATGAGGAGGAAGCCAGGTTTTAGGGTAGCCGCGGTGGAAATCGGAGCGCCCTATTTCGCGATACCGTACGAGAGAGCAGCTACAGTTTATAATAGACAAAGGGAAACAACCAGTGTTTCTTCCAGACTTTTTTCACTTGAAATTTCCGGGGGTGGCGGTAGAATTTCTTCGGGGGGGGGGGGGGGGCGGCCACTGTTAAAAGTATATATTTTCTATATAAATTATATAAATTTCATTTCGAAGAGATGCCTGGAAGAAACTCTGGAAACAACTCAACTAATATTTTCTCCGCATTATCTATCCCTGGTTATATCCCTTTAATTTGTAGGATGGAAGGTAGAGATTTTTTTTCCCCACGTTTTCTTTAACTTGCTTTCGCGTCTGTTTTTCCAATCAAATCTTGCGATCGAAATTTCGGGCACTTCCCAGTTAGCTAGCGCGCTGAAATTTTCAGGGAAGCTTTGTTTCCGATGACAATAGAATATTCAATTGTTATTATTACTAAATTGATCCATGGAAACATTTTATTGATCATTTTAGACCGCTATATATTTGTACAAAAAAACGTGGGGGGAAAAAGGGACATAACCCAGTAATTGTAATTTGATGAAAACAAGGTTCGGTACTCTCCCTCTTTTAGCTTACTGAGTTTTTGGTCACGCGGTGTTTGTGTACAAACAACCGGAACAACTGGTGGCCAGTATGGGGGAGACGATATGGGTGAGTGGTTGGGCACACGATTGCTAACCCACTCGACACGGGTTCAAGGCACGTGTTTTTTACGAGTTGTCTTCGTTTACCCAAAAAAAAGTGAATGCGAAAAGATAAAATCGATAGCAAGATTTTAATGCAAACAAACAGACAAAGACTAAAAAGTAGAAAATAATTATCATTAAAAAAGTTTTTAAAAACCCACGTGTTCTGATTGAACAAAAAGTAGAAAATAAATGCTATACATCACAATAATGCAAGCGATCACTCTACTATAAGCGGTGAAAAACGTGGTTATGCGGCAAAAATATTTTCTATTTAACGACCTCTCAAAGTTTCATGGCGATCAGACGAATGGCTTAGTAATGCTCAAAAGATGAACAAATGAACACACATTCGTTACATGTAAACTATAGATGTTGAGTCCGCCCATGCTTCTTTCGTTAGGTTGCGACCTAGATTCTAGATTTTTCTACATGAACTTCTACTAACACTAACTAAAATTTATACAAACCTTATATAAGTAATATAATAAAAGTGTATGTGTTTATTGCACGAGTTTCTTGAATTTTTTTTTAAACTTTAACAATAATTATGTAGTATAATGTACAATTAAATAACTTAGATGTTTATTGACATAACTAAAAATTTAACTTCATCAAGGATTGTACAAACTTCAAACGATAAACTTTCCAGCATATTATGAGTAACTATGAATGTTCCGTAAATGTGTATAATTTAACATCAAGCAAAAATTGATGGAATACCTAATTAGTAATGTTTTAATCTTTCAGGTTAATTTGAAATGTTTTAATTGAAACTTTAAAAATGTGATAAGTAATATTTTTTACAGTTTTTAAATATTTTAAATATTTATAAGTTATATTTTTTAGGTCCTGCTAATTAAATAAGAAGGTATTTTGTACCCTCTAATTTGATGTGAATAACATGTAGGCCTATCAATTTTAATCAAATATCTTAATTTTACGTAGTAAGTTTACATTAAAACATTTAAATTTCTCTAAAATGGTTATATTCAGTAACTCACCTTGAGCTTTCAGTTTACATGCACAATTTGTACATTTGTATTTAAGTTGAGTTTGGGAAAAAAAAATAAGTTTTTTTAAAATCTATTTATTGATTCACGCCTTGTTAACCAAGATTATTAATAATCGCTTATTAAATGACATTATTTTGTTTTAAGATGGTGTTTCTCATTGTTTTAAAATTCATAAAACTTTTCCAAACAATCAATATCTAATGAATATTATAATTTTTACTATTCTTTACACAAGAGATTCCAACAAGTTGTTGCCTTTTACTGTTTCGTGTATCGTACAAACACATTTCTTATTATTGTGATCATTCACTTTTCTGCATGTTAACTTGCGGAAACTAAGAATAGATTTCTTTACATTTGTGAATGTAAAATAGAAATGTTTTCCTGTAAACCAAGATTGCGATATGCCAACTGTTATTTTTTTAAGCTTGTCATTTTCTATTTCAGTTTTATTTATTTTTTCATTCATAAATCTTTTAATTTTTTTTAATAATTATAATAAATTAACAGTGTGTACAATAATATCCTCTACTAACCAGGTGATACAGAACTATTGTCTTTATAAATATAATAAAGTTTTTATTTTTATAGCTCCTGTTGCTATTCTTTTGTTCTTACAATGTTTAAATACGTTTACATGTGTGGCCTCAGCGTTAGCGCTAGGCTGCTAACCCGACAGTCGCGAGTTCGATTTTAATAAAATACATACATATGAAATTTCATCAACCTAGCTGTAAAGGTACTCAAGTTATCGTGTGGACAGACACACACACATCCACACATACACACAGACATACGGACAAAATTGCAAAACTATGTTTTTCCGACTCAATGAGCTGTAAAACGTCGAGATTTGCAAAAATTTCAAATTTTTTGTCACGAATACAAGACTTTCTCTATACTTTGTATTTACGAGAAAGTAAAAAAGTTGACATTAAATAAGAATGAAACAAACGAGGTATGACTTTCTATTCCCGCCCCCTCAACAAACCAAAAAAAAAATCATACCAATGTTAACACGTTAAAATAAAGTTATCACGTGTCTAATGAGCAATCCAGACCGGGAAAATTAGTATTAATTAATTTTCGGGGGTTGGCGTGGTCGAACCCTCGGGCAGACGAGGCTAGTGGGGACAGCCACTTTTCTAGGAGAGACAACTCCAAAATCAACCAACTGCTGCCTTGTAGTTTGTTCTTGGTTGGACAACAAATGTTATGGAAGCACATTCATCCAAAAAGAAAAGCAGGCTGAAATCGGAGTCAATGGCCTCAATGGTGCATAACCAGTTTACACGTATACTTAATTGTAATGGAGGCGACCCCTTCCAACACTAAGAACGAAGAAGGTGAAGAAGAATTATTTTTCATGAGAATATTTTTTTTTCTTTTGAGTTTTATTTCCTCCAGAAATTTATTGAACGGGTAATGTTTCATTTGTTTCGTTTTTTTTAGACGAGGAGACCAAATAAACACTTTTTAAAAAATAAAGTTCGATCAGATAAATAATAAAATAGCTAATCGCAGTGTGTTTTATTCAGTAAAAACGCACATACAATTCATCAACATGTTGGACTTATTAAATTGTTAACATTTCTTATGGGGTTTTCCCACCTAGAAGTTACAAGTGCCTACTACCCCTCCCCCTTCCGGTAGAGTTTCTGAAATAAATTCTGGTGTCAATGGCAATATACAAACATTGCTACAAACATTACTACGTCAGTAACTAGATACAACTAACTCTGTCTGTATATGACTAGAATAGTTACCCTGCATGGGACGGCGTGGCTGAGAGGCAGAGCGCTAGATTGCTAACCCGAAAGTTCGAGTTCGTATCCGAGTTCAAGTCAGTAGAACGTCTCTCAGTCCCCAGCCCTAATGAGTGTCTTGAACAAGTCTCTCTCTCAGTCCTTACATAATAAAGTTCGATCAGATAAATAATAAAATACCTAAGCTCAGTTTGTTTTATTCAGTAAAAACGCATATACAATTCATCAACATGTTGGACTTATTAAATTGTTAACATTTCTAATGGGACTAATTCACACCATTAATTTCAAGGAAGTGGTTTAAAACTATATAACGGAACCCATTCAGATTACATGAAGCGTAGCGACTAAGCGGAATAGCCGACTCATATGTCAATGTTGTTTCATTCCTATACACAAAAGTGTTAAGTATGAGATAGTTGACACGACAGACAAAATACGTTTTATACGTTTTGTCTAAATATTCTTTACAGGTCTATACCTGTACAGCCGCAGGTACAGACACAGGCACGGACATGGGCTGTCTGTCTCGAGAATAGACCTATAATCTAAACTTTTTGAAGAAAATTCGTTGTAAGTCAACCAATCCGCTGCAAGGTTGCACTACACTATTCTAGACAGCGAGCTGGGATTATTTCCAATATAAAATACGTGTTCGATCATTTAATCCTATAGATCAAGATCAACTTCAGATTGAGTAGTTTATGTAAAATGGGTAAAACTGAAACGAATGCAGGTAAGTCTCGTGGTCAATCCGGAAGATTGTTCTAGTGTATTAGTAAACGTTTAGGTTAAAGTTTTAACTAATACGTTATGTTTAAACGTTAGGGCCTAGTCTAACAATTGATTTAACGTTAGGACATAACATTTGACAAAGAGGTACTAAATCTAATAAAGGATAGAAACTGCACGTAAATTACTTGCACTACAGCATTGTCGAATGTTAGGGCCTAATAATTATCATAATTATGATAAACGAGCCGACCCGCGGCGTATCATACGCCACTATTTAGTTGTTTTATTTTTAGTTTTCAGTAATTCATAATTTGTGAATTCGACAGTACCAATGCTGCCACTTAACATATTTGCTTTAAAACACTATCAGTAGTTCGTTAAGGACGATACCCCCCCCCTCCTTTCCCCAAACCCCTACCCCATCCCCGTGAAAACAGCCTCCTCTTAGTTACCTCCCCTAAGTTTCAAATCGTTTTAAACTAAATTATCTGCCCCTAGTAACCGTCACTAAACCCGGCTCTACGACTGTAAACATTTAGCGTGAACCAAAGCTCACCAGACCATGTAGGGGTGGGGTGGTAGGGAGCGCGCTTACAGCTTGTTTTTTAGCGTCTCCCAGAAGAGAATTATATATATATAGATAATAAGAATTATTATTGTTTTAATGATATATACTTACACTGCTAATGTTAGCAAAAAATTTACAAAAATATATATATATATATATATATATAAAAATAACTTCGATAATTTGCTATATATAGGTGCAGGTCAAGTCTACATTTTGCCAGTTTTGCTACCTCAGCCTAGACATTAACCTGAATCTGAAGTTGTACTCACGCCTGATTCCTTTAACCCTAAGCGTCGTCACAAGAAACGAGATATCTTCGCTTTTACATCGATATCTTAATCTCCCACCCTCACCCCTCTGCAAAAATATATCTCCCTTAATAATAATTTGAACAATATTAAACATCTTTCTATCATTTTAATACTGAGCTATGTGAAAAACCTATCCGTATAGGACCTTGACTTGTGTGTTTATTAAGCTGCATAAACCCGGCATCGCACGGGCTTAAGAAATATATTACTTTTCGAAATAATCCTAACAACAACCAACCAACCAATGAAAGTCTGTAGTGTCCGATTATTACCTTCCATATAAAATTTGTTTTGGCACAGTTTTCCAGTTTAGTACCTGGGACTCATTGATTTGACGTCCTGCACAAGGCGTTAGGGGCTCTACTTGATTTAATAATCAAACTGAAACATGGGCGTCCTCTAGCGCCCAGGCGGTCGTAGAACTCAATGCGCCCAGGGCTTCGTCATGAGAACTATGACGCCTACGATCGTTTTAAAGAGCGCCATACTTTATGTATACTCTGGATACAGTGGGCTACTATAATCATTGAACCAGGCGCGTTGCGTTCTAGTGCACCATCGGCTCCCACATTATCAGTTTGGCACCTAAATTCGTTATAACGAGCATCATACACTATGGATACGGTAGGCTACTGATCTCAGTGAGTGAATCGAACAAAGACCTTCATCAGGCATCCCGTTGGTCGGGTGAACCCGTAGCGCCCCGGGATACCCTATGAGCACTATGTGACGCCCGTGTTCGGTTTCAAGAGCTCCATAGACTATGGATCTAGTGGGCCACAAAAATCGTTGAATCTAACTAGGGTCGTTATCCGGCGCCCCGGTAGTTGAGTACGGATCGGCGCCCCGGTAGTAGAGTACGGATCGGCGCCCCGGTAGTAGAGTACGGATCGGCGCCCCGGTAGTAGAGTACGGATCGGCGCCCCGGTAGTTGAGTACGGATCGGCGCCCCGGTAGTAGAGTACGGATCGGCGCCCCGAGTTTCTAACGGTTATCTGAGCACATGGAGTCAATTGATTGGTCGTCCAGCACATTGGTTCAAGATTACTACTTGATTCAACTGTCAAACTACACCTTGTGAAGCGTTTCATATCGTTTATGAATGATCACTTGCGAAGAAACTATACTTTATTTCTTTCTCGTATACCGAGTATTGAGGAAGTATTGTAATCGTGCACAAAAATCACCTGAAATTTTGACAATTTTCATCGTTTTACACCTCAGTACTACATCATATAATGAGTATAGGGGACTTATTGTAATCGAGCAAAAATAATAAACGCAGATTTATCAAAATTTCAGCATTCTATGCGTAATCAAGTGTGTGTGTGTGTGTGTTTGTGTGTGTGTGTGTCCGCGTGTGTATGTCTGTGGGTCTGTGTGTCTGTGTGTCTGTAAACACGATAATTTGAGTACCGTTACAGCTAGGTTGATAAAATTTCATATACAAGTATTATATCAAATTTGTAGTTATGTATCAACTTTTCAGCAATTTTCAGTAACCGGAAGTGGAACTTATTCTACTATTGGTTTTTGAAAAGCCTATAACTTGACTACTATTTCAGATAGATAAACGAAAGTTCACAAGTAAGTAAAATATCTAATTTTCTGCCTTCTGTCACATTTTGAGTAATTTCCGTTGACCGGAAGTAGTAATTTACGCTATATCCGATTTCTCAAAAACGCATGTGAATTTATAAAGTACTAATAATATATATTCCGCACTATTATACACAGATTGTTAAGCGCAATTCTTTTTTTCTACAAGATTCTATTCTATTTTTTTTTACTTAACGTATTCATTTTTCGTTTTCTCATTTTCCAAAAAAAAGCACATGTTTAAAAACGGTCATGCGTCATTGAACTGCAGCTAAGGCTTTAAGGGCAGTTTACAAAAGATCTAAAGAATCGTGTAACGTTTCAATATGAATAAGAATCGATTGATTTTAAAGTGCAGCCATTCAGTGTCGTAAACATGTTTTTTGTGTTCTCAGTAGCACCTGCGTCAGTGTGCTTTGGTGAGACCTTGAGAGGGTTGAAGTAGCTTAGGGCTGGAGTGGGGGCGGGGTAGAGCAATTATTTACATAAGGATAGTTAATCGGTAGATGGGTTAATCGCAACAAATACATATAATTTTTACTTTTTCGTATACGGAATATAGAGGAAGTATTTGTAATCGTGCAAAAAATCGAAATCGAGATTTTCATAAATTTCGACATTTTAGACCTCCCTGAGATCTGTAGGCCTGTGTCAGTGTGTCTGTGAACACGATAGAGAGAAATTTAATATATAAGTATTATATCAAATTTGTAGTTAACTATGAATTTTTCAGCGATTTCTGGTAACTAGAAGTGGAATTTATTCTACTTTTTTTTTTTTATAAAACCCATAACTTGAGTACAGTTTCTGATAGATAATTAAAATTTCACATATAAGTAAGATATCTAATCTATATTATCTGTCGTAATTTGAAGAAATTTCTGAAGACCCAAATTAGTTCTTCACGCTATTTGTAATTTCTCAATAACCGCAATTTATTTTAATTTGGTTTATCTGTCTTTATTTATAAAGTATTAATGTTCCGCAATATAATAAACAGATTATTTGCTGTTCACTTGGTGTGCAATCCTTTTTTCTACCAGATTCTTTTCAATTTTTAAAAGTTTAAGTATTGAAAAATTGTTTAAAAATCATTTCTATATCCCGAGTTGCTACCCCCATTAGTGTTATGAAAGAATATTCGAGAGAGTTTAAGGGAGATCACTCCCGCTTTATTAACTTATGTGAACAAACTGATTCTGGTTAGCCGTACCACGCTAACTGAATAGCCAAGGGATTATGTCCCATTCCTAACCCAAACCTGGTCGCTTACAAAATACATTATGTCACTCACAGTGTTGTTTCACTGGATGAAGAAATTCATCCAATACTGGGGGGTGGAGAGAGAGTAGATGTGCTTCGGGCAGCACTATTTGGGTGTTAGTGTCATATGTTAGTGTAACGTTCAACAAAGCATGAAAAAGAAATAAAATCTAAATAAATTATGAAACCATTTTCAAAAATTGTGCTTGGTTAGTGGTCATAAGGTCAGTTTTCCCAGTGGCGTAGCGAGGTCGGGTGTCACCCGGTGTGGCACTTGATAGTGTCACCTCCCCCCCACCCCCCGCCCGTAGGAAAAAAATGTATATATATATATATATATATATATATATATATATATATATATATATATATATATATATATATTCCATATACACTTATAAGTATGTGTATACGCATGTGTATATGTATTCAAATATTTTTTCTGCTGGATGTATTAAATTTTTAACCCCCCCCCCCCTCCCCACCTCATATATGGATTAACATATAGCTTATTACGATTCTCAACCAAACCAACCGTTTTCATCAGGCATATATATTGCAACGTTGAGTTGATGTGACTCTCCACACCCCATCGTCACCCTCACTGTGATTGCTTTGAACTGTGCTCAGAAAATACTAACGATTTGTATCTAAATTCGGTTATAAATTCAGCTGGATGTTGCATGTTTTCTTTATCATACAAAAATGTACAATATTTATAAAACTCCTCCCTCGTAAGTAGCAATCAGTGTTTCTTCCAATCATCTTTTCGGCTGGGGAGGCATAGCCCCCCCCCCCCCCACACCCAGAACAAAATCGAATTTATATTGAAAATATATACTTTAAACAGTGCCCTCGCCCCAGTCCACAGGAAATTTTAGTCCGCCCCCCCCCCCTTCCCCGAAAATTTCAAGTGCCCCCCCCCCCCACCCGAGAAAAAAAGTCTGGAAGAAACACTGGTAGCAATCGATTTCTCCGCTGCCCATGTTTAACTCAGTTGTAGTCTAACGACTGACGAATGGGCCCATTAATAATTTTTGTATAGGGGCCCGAAAATCCTAGCTACGCCACTGCATCAAATGTTAAAGTTAATCTTTGCGATATAGACCTTATCCACACACTTCTAGTAGGTATTCATAGTTATCAAAAATTAGCGAAAGTACAATGGGAGCTAACATGTTGTCTTTTTACAAGCTTTTATTTAACTCACTTCCTCGTCAGTCTGTCGTCAGTCTGTCGTCAGTCTGTCTAGACGGAAACGCAGGAGTGAAAATTCGGACAGTTCTACTTGACCGACACGATTCACAGTTGGCACGTGGGTCAAGACATGAAGACAATGCAATCTGAAACTAAATTTGACTTAATTGGATGCCTAATTGATTTTTTATGAATTAATTAAAATTTGGACCGAATTAGTAGGCATGTCTAGCCAACCACACCACACGCGTCATCAATAGCTGCGCCATCACGACCACGTAATGGCTGCGTTCAAAAACCATTGCGCGCCTACTGAACGTGATGTTCAGTAGGCGCGCAATGGTTTTTAGTCATGTAACTCTATTGTAAATAAAACATGTAAAGTACTGAAAAAAAAATTCATAAAAAACGTTTTAATAACAAGCTTTTATGTAATGATGCACTAAAAAGTAGAAAATAAATTATAGACTACTATTTAAATAACTATAAAGAAAAGCGTGGGTGTCTTCCTTAACATTAGTAAAGGTATCCAATAGATACTAAAGTGACCCACGCTTTTCTTTATAGTTATTTAAATAGTAGTCTATAATTTATTTTCTACTTTTTAGTGCATCATTACATAAAAGCTTGTTATTAAAACGTTTTTAATGAATTTTTTGTTTATGTAAATGAATGTTTACACTGTTTACACTGCATTACCAGTACTGCTTTTCCCGATTATAATTTTGCTTGTTTTTAGACCAATAATTTGTTTAAAAACTAGGAGCATTTGAATTTATGAGTAATGATTAATCTGGTGAGAAAAAAGGATTTGATAAATTTATATAAATCAAAACATCAGTTCGTTATATTCACTTTCTTTTCAATACAGAAGCTAATCATCACTTTGATTATAACCTTGTAAAATATAATGCAACAAAAAGCACTTTGAATTATTTGCCTATATAGAGTAAGTAAAAATTGTTGACAGCAAAGGATTAAATAAACTTTGTTGGCTTGTACAATACAACATCAGTTTGATATATTCACATTTTTTAAAATACAGATACACCTTCATCCTTCGTTGGAAAGGTCAAGGCTGCCAAAGAAGAATCATCAAATGTGTGTGATTTCTTCATTCGTTTCTTGTCTATCATCTATTCTACAAGTAGGTTGTTTACATTTTTCTTGTCTGTGAAACGTACAAGCAATACTTTACTTCTAAACTATATCGACTATTTGATTGTTAAAAATATAGTTCATTTTTTTTTTTACAGTTGGTTACGCAATTTTCCTTGGATTTTTCATTGGGATCCCTGTTTCCATGATTGTTATTGGTAATCGATTATTATAAAAACATTTTGAAACACATTTAGTTCTCTCAAGTAAATCTAAAGCGTTTCTTGAGTATGTTGAAAACTAAGAAAGAAAACTTTTTTAAAAATTAAAAAAAAAAACGTTTCAATAACAAGCTTTTATGTAATAATCCACTAAAAAGGAGAAATAAATTATAGACTACTATTTAAGTTACTATAAAGAAAAGCGTGGGCCACTTTAGTATCTATTGGATACCTTTGCTAATATTTAGGGAAGAGATCCACGCTTTTCTTTATAGTTATTAATTAGTAGTCTATAACTTATTTTCTCCTTTTTAGTGGATTATTACATAAAAGCTTGTTATTAAAACGTTTTTTATTTAATTTTTTTAGTACTTTACATGTTTTATTTACAATAGAGTTACATGACTAAAAACCATGACGCCCTACTGAACGTGATGACGCGTGTCTAGTAGCGCGGAATAGTTTGATGAGACAGCCGACTAATTTTGACAAAATTGTAATTAATTCATAAAAAATTATTCAGGCAACCAATTAAGTCAAATTTAATGCCATGTTGCATTGTCTTCATGTCCTGACCCACGTACCAACTACGAACCGTATCTGTTAATTAGAAGTGCCTGCAATTTCGCTCTGGCGTTTCGATCCAGACAGACTGAAGACTGACGACAGACAGAGGAAGTAAGTTAATAAAAGCTTGTAAAAAAATTTCATTATTACATAAAAGCTCGTTATTAAAACGTTTTATATGAAATTTTTTTTAGTACTTTACATGTTTTATTTACAATAAAGTTACATGACTAAAAGCCTTTGCGCACCTATTGAACGTGATGACGCCCTATTGAACGTGATAACGCGTGTCTAATAGCGCGGAGCAGTTGGATAAGACTGCCTACTAATTTGGTCAAAATTTTAATTAATTCATAAAAAATTAATTAGGCAAAAAATTAAGTCAAATTATTTAATGTCATGATGCAATGTCTTTATGTCTTGACCCACGTACCAACTTCGAACCGTATCTGTCAGGTAGAAGTGCCTGCAATGTCGCTCGGGCGTTTCGATCTAGACAGACTGACGACAGACTGACGATTGACTGACGAGGAAGTGAGTTAAATAAAAGCTTGTAAAAAGCAGTTTATTGCTCTAAAAATGAACTCATTATTTTTTTATATATATTAAAGTTAAATAACTATTAATCATATTTACACGCTTATTTCTAATACTTTCAGGTGCGCTTTACAAGGATGATTGTCCTGTTCAGCGTCTTATTCCGATCTACCTAATTGTAGGAGGATGCTTTTTTTGTGCCACGCTCTTGTATACCTTGATCCTAATCTGTTGTGAATCATGCGAGAAGGAAATCGATGAGGGAAAGTGTGGTAGAATAACCCACGCCATTAAAGGAATAGCCATCCTTTTTCTGTTTGCTTGGTTCTTTACAGGTTGGTCAACATCTGTATATTTGTCACCTCGTGGTCGATAACCAACAAGTTATTTTTTTTGTTTTTTGTTGTTTTTTTTTTTTTTTTTGTTTTTTTTTTTGTGGAACAAGCTATTGGGGAGCATTCGTTTGGAAATGAAGGCTACAGTTTTCCTGGGTCAGTAAAACATAGTTTTGCAATTTTGTCCGTATGTCGGTGTGTGTCTGTGTGTGTGTGTATGTGTGTCTATGTATCTGTGAACACGATAACTTGAGTACCGTTACAGCTAGGTTGATAAAATTTTTATATATAAGTATTATATCAACTTTTCAGCGATTTCCGGTAACTAGACGTGAAATTTATTCTACTTTTGGTTTTTGAAAGTCTATATATTGAGTACTATTTCAGATAGATAGACGAAATATCGCACATAAGTAAAATCACCTAATTCTCTGCCTTCTGTAAAATTTTGAGTAATTTCCGTATACCGGAAGTAGTACGCATATGAGTTTATAAAGTACTAATATTCCGCACTATTTAACACACATTGTTTTTTGTTCATTTGATGCGCAATCCTTTTTTTCTACGACATTCTGTTCTATTTAAAACAGTTTAAACGTTATAACTGGGGACTATATATCCCGCAGCGATGCAGTGACAGGGTCTACACTACCATTATATTCAGTCTACCAATTCAGTAGTTAATCCTGAAGCACGACAACATCAACGCATACAAACGATTCAACAGGATGACATTATTTAACTTTACTCTTTATTGCACTATAAAAAATACATAGGACGACTTGAACGAACGACACTAACACTGGAATACATTACGACCTCACCCTAACACAAGAACAAGACTACTTTAAACTTCATCCCCCCGGGCAACAACGATCCGACACCCAAACGTCACATTCTTGCGTACCGCGTCACACTCAGTGTTTCTTCCAGACTTTTTTCTCCGGAGGGGCACTTGAAATTTTCGGGGGGGGGGGGGGGCGGTAGACTTTCTTCGGGGGGGGGGGGGGGGGGGGTGGGGCGGACACTGTTAAAAGTATATATTTTCTATATAAATTATATAAATTTCATTTCTTTCGGGGAGGGGGGTGCGGTAAAAAAATTTCGGGGGTGCCCCCCGAAGAGATGCCTGGAAGAAACTCTGGTCACACTTTCACTCGTTCAATGTCGCCCCGCACCAGCATTCATGCGCACTAACTTGCCTAGTCAAATATACATCATAACATTACCCCACTCTCTCCAAAAGCTAATAACATTAGCTTTAACTAATACATCAATGATCCAACATTCTGTTTTACCTAACAATGTCAACTATGGTAACATATTCACATCATATCATCCTAAAGTCCAAAGCACAAATACATTTTGAAGATTCTGCAAATTATACCTCTTAGATCACCAGTTGGGTATACATCCTACAAACACACTTCACGTTGATTCATCATGTAAAAGGCTGGTAGTGTAACTGGAGGCTCCCGAGAGCGCGCCTCTACGCCCCTGACACCTGGGCGGTCGATGAAGCGTGTTCTACCTCATTATTACCGAGAGTGATTAACGTACACTCAAGGCTATCATACACCACCTGGGGCGGGATGGGCGGTACTGAAGGTAAAGCCGTGCCCCGACTAAGAATATAGGGTTGGTAACGCATTGATGAAACCCTCTTAAAATATTTCGCCAGACTTTCTTCTTACCCCGCGTCAACGCGCGGGGACGGGCACGCTAGTATATGATACTAAGAACTTTAATGTTTAATTACATCCCTTTATTGTTGTTTATATTTTCAGGCTGCGGTTTGATTTACAGTATTTATAATAAAGTGAGCTACGACCGTTTAGACACGGATTACTACTGTCACATGACTTTGTATCTATTTGCCTTTTGGTTGACGAATTTAGCCTTCATCCTTATGGGGTTGGCCTTCATGTTGTATGTGGTGGCTGTATTAGGCGTGTATTATGTCTGTACATCTTGTACTAACACTAACTAAAATTTATACAGAAGTATATAATTAATATAATAAAGTGTAACTGCTCGAGTTTCTTAACTTCTTTTTCAATGTTAATAATAATTATGTAGTATAATATAGAATTAAATAACTTAGTTTTTTAATATATTAAAATTAACATAACTAAAAATTTTAACTTCGTCAGTTAGTTAAAAATTGTACAAATTTCAAGCAATAAACTTTCAGCATATTGGGAGTAGCTATGAATGTTCTGTAAATGTATTTTTAGTACGTTTTAACATCAAGTAAAAATGTATGGAATACCTAATTAGTAATGCTTTAATCTTTCAGGTCAATTTGAAATGCTTTTAATTGAAACGTTAAAAATGTGATAAGTAATATTTTTGTTACAGTTTTTAAATATTTGTAAGTTATATTTTTGAGGTCCGACTAATTAAATAAGAAGGTATTTTATACCCTCTAATTTGATGTGTATAACATGTATCGAAATTAATCAAATCTCTTAATCCATAACCATAGTAAATTTATATAAAAAAATTAATTTCTCTAAAATGGTTATATTCAGTAACTTACATTCAGCTTTCAATTTACATACATAATATGTAATATGTACATATGTATTTAAGTTGAGTTGTGGAAAAAATAAGTAATTTTTTAAAATCCATTTATTAATTCACGACTTGTTTACGAAGATTTTTAATTATAGCTTATCAAATGACAACATTTTGTTTTAAGATGGTGTTTCTCATTGTATAGAATTTTGCGTTTTAAAATTCATAAAACTTTTCCAAACATTCAATATCTAATGAATAATATAATTTTTACTATTCTTTACCCAAAAAATTCCAACAAGTTGTTGCCTGTTACTGTTTCGTGTATGGTACAAACACATTTCTTATTATTGTGATTATTTAGTTTTGAACATGCTAACTTGTGAAACTACGAATAGTTTTCTTTACATTTGTGAATGTAAAATCGAAATGTATTCCTGATATGCAAAGATTGTGTTGTGCCAACTTTTTTTAATAGCTTGTCAATTTCTATTTCAGTTTTATTTATTTTTTAATAATTATAGTAAATTAACAATGTGTACAATAATATCCTCTACTAACCAAGTGATACAGGACTAGTGCCTTTATAAATATAATAAAGATTTTATTTCTATAGCTCCTGCTGTTACTCTTTTGTTTGTACAATGTTTAAATACGTTTACATGCGTGACCTACGCGTTAGCGCTAGGCTGCTAACCCGACAGCCTCGAGTTCCAAGTCAGTTGAACGTCCCTGAGACCACCCAGCTCTGATGGGTACCTAACTCACGTTAGGGACCGTAAAGTCGGCTGGGCTCCCCGAAGAGATGCCTGTAAGAAACTCTTCGAGGAAATGAGATGTTACGGGCAAAGATTAGCACAAATCCAGGGCTAATTATGAAGATGCTTGCCTTGGTTATTATTAGTACCAGGTGATACTAAAGTGATATTGTTATGCAAATTAGGCCATCAGGCAGCCGAAACCAGCAGATCGTGACGGTACTGCATATTTTTTTAAAAGGGAGCTAACTCAGTTTGTCTAGTATGCTATGTGTTACTAGAGTAGTATCCCTGGACAAATTTTACATTACAAAGCTTATTTCATTTTTGTCAGGGAAGGGGAGGGGGGGGGGGGGGTTAAAGCACATATTTTTTTAAAAATCTGAATGATATGTTTCACTGTGAGTGAGGGGCAGTGGTTGTGGCCAGTGTTTCTTCCAGACTTTTTTCTCCGGGGGGGCACTTGAAATTTTTGGGGGGGCGGTAAACTTTCTTCGGGGGGGCGGACACTGTTAAAAGTATATACTTTCTATATAAATTATATAAATTTCATTTCGTTCGGGGGGGGCGGTAAAATTTTTTCGGGGGGGCTTAGCCCCCCCCCCCCCCCCGAAGAGATGCCTGGAAGAAACTCTGGTTGTAGCAATGCCCCCAGTGTTTATTTCAGACACTTTTCTCCGGGGGGGGGGGCGTACTTAAATTATTTCCGGAGGGGGAGGGGGGCACGAGTTAAGGTAGCCTATATATTTTCTATTTTTTTAAATGTATTTCCGTTCCGGGGATGGGGGGGGGGGAGCGGTAGACTTGTGTCGGGGGGAGGGCATGCCTGGGTAAATTTTGGTCACTATCATGTTGCACTTACTGAACTGCATGCTGTGGTCTAATCGATGTAAATCGTTATCGTGCAACAACAACAACCTACCTACACAAAAAATTACAATCGCGGGCTGGCAGTAAAATAAAAATCCATAGGGTAGGGGAGAGGGGGTGTCTGCAAGAGCCGGAATATTAGCATGCGTAGATTTATCAATTAAGTAGTCAATTTGACCATTTGTTTACATTTTTTCTACCAATTTTTTGCTTACTCTCTTGTACTTTGTTGGAATGTATTTTATTCCGACTATTTGTGTAGGCCTTCTCTTGGTTTCTGAACCTATTGTGCTTCAGCGCACTCTTTACATTTTAAAGTCTACTAACTTGTGACCACATGCGCTTAAACTATTTTTTTAATTTTTTAAAGGTCTAAACTTACGTTTTAAATTAACTCGTAATTTAAAAAATTAAAACAGCGTTTAGTATTTTTTTAAAACAACAGAAAAACGAGAAAGAAACAGAAACGTCATCAATAACCGTTGAAAAGATTATCTGTAAAATTAAAATACTTCCTCCATTATTTACATGCCATTAGCTTTATGTCGATTCGCATTGAGCTCCATTACTTGCGAGTAAAATAAAAATACACAAATGTTACAGTAGGATGTACATTTTCTGTGATGGTCGAAATTTACGGCATTCTGTGTAGAAGATAAGACAGTCCTGTTCAAACCCCATTAGAACAGCTAAATGCACGAGCGTGTATATACTTCATATATAGAAACATACATGAAAGAAACCACAGGTGATTTATATCAACGAAAGAAACGTATTCCACTTTGGGCTGAACAAAAAATAGTAATTTTACGTGGGGGCTGTATGTATGTTTTCCTCAGTTGAAAATTCTAAAATCACGTATTATTTTCTTTTAATTAATAGTTTTTAAGACTTTTTCCCTTTTATTTTAGGATTCGACAGAAGAAACGAAAAAACCCACAAAGCAATTTTAAAACTTACAATTATAATTAAATTATTTTCTTTGTTCGGCAAAAATTTGAACCAATCTTACTTGAAAAATAACATTCCAAAAACATATCAATTATATGAAGCATACCAATCTCTACTTCTAAAGGATTTAGGTTAATAATGCATTTTAATCTCGAATCATTGCTGCACGCTGACAAAATACTATTCCCGCAACAAAGATTGGAATTACTGACATTATTATTATTGACTTTTTGAAGGTAGAAGGATTAAATATAATGCACAAGACTATATTTGTATTATATTTATTTCTATCTTAAACCTAATCATTATAAAACACTAGAGCTAGTAAGTCAGCCTTCAAAATAATACAAGACTTAAAGTCAGGTAAATTTGATATACATATAATATATATATATATATATATATATATATATATATATATATATATATATATATATATATATATATTCATATTATATATATATATATATATATATATAAAATATGAATATATATTATATATTATATATTATTATATGAATATATGTATGGATATATATTATATATTATATATTATTATATGAATATATGTCTGTATTTATATAACATATATATAACATATATATATATATATATATATATATATATATATATATATATATATATATAAAACATGGAGGAAGTAGTATGATGAATATATATATATATATATATATATATATATATATATATATATATATATATATATATAAGGAAATAATACGTTGAATTCTATGATATATTCAACATATCAGTCCAGTAGACCAAAATGCCTAGCGGTGAGGAGCTGAAACACATCGATGCCACCAAAGAGTGGATCGTGTCTGACGAAGCGTTTCTCTTGATGGAGGTGACCATAGGCGTCTCCCCTTTTAAAGTCAAACGTATTTTCATTAAATTTCGCTGTATCGTTGCTTTAGTTTGTGTATATTTCATCCATATCAGTATCATCCTACCTATCTACGTGATTGAGAGAATGGAATGGGTAGAACGGGAACCACGTGACCTAAACAGCTCAAGGCCAACTGCGCTTGTGTTTTCCGCCGTGTTCACTGAAGAGACAGCAACCATGGAGATTGTAATAGACATTACAGCAGCGGTGGTTCTGTCTATAGTGTCCCAAGCCATTCTTATAGCTTGCAGTTTATGGATGATCAAATCTTTAAAAGCCTCTAGCGTTGTTAGGAGTGACCGAAACAACAAACGGGCTAACAATGTAACTAAATCCAAGCTAATCAGAAAAAAAATAACAACAACGAAACTATCCAAACACGAAAAACGGCTGATCAGAGTTGTATTGTTCCTGGCGGTGTTATTGACGATATGCAACATTCCGAGGTTGGTAGTCACAACGGTGCACCATACTATCCCCGGACTGAACAGAGGAGAGTACGCTAATTTGGACACGACGATGTGGAACATTGCGGAGTTTTTCGGTACCTTGTGTAGCGCGAGTAATATTCTGGTCTATGTTTTGTTGAATGCGAGTTTTAGGCTGAAGTTGGTGGAGGTTTTTAAATTTCGTACTTTTAAATTAAAATAAAATATTTCTTTGATGGCGGGTGTTGAATTATTAACTGGGATGGTGGTAATTTATTTTTCAAAAAGAAATCTGGGGTCAGAGTTTCTTCTAGGCGTCTCTTCGGAGGGGGCGCAGCCCCCCCCCCCCCTCTCCAAGGAACGTCCGCCGCACCCCTCCCCGAACGAAATATAATTTATATAGAAATATATACTTTTACCAGTGTCCGCCCCCCCCCCCCCCCCCACTAGTAATATTTTGGTCCGCCTATCCTCCCCTCCCCCCACGGAGAAAAAAGTTTGAAAGAAACACTGGGTGGGGGGTTGTGGAGTGATGTGTATGGTTGAAGGATGAGTGGTTAGAAGTGGCTTGTGGTGAGGTGAAGAGAGGGTTGTGTTATGTGGGGTAGTGGGATGGGAGGTGTGGGGTTTTATGTTGCGAAGTAAGTTAGTGGGTGGGGTACGGGTTGGTGTGGTTTTGGGGTGTGTGGAGTGTGGGTTGGCGTGCGGTTAACGGTATCGTCCAGACTGTTATTCTCTCCCCTTAATTTTTTTTTATTTTAATATCTCAGTGTGTTAATTAAATCGTATTTTAAAGGCAGAGTTCAGTGTTTCATCCAGACTTTTTTTTCGGGGGGGGGGGGGGGGGGGGGGCAGACAACATTTTCCGGGGAGCGGACACTGGTAAAAGTATATGTTTTCTATATAAAATCCATTTCGTACTGGGGGAGCGGTAGACTTTCTTTGGGGGAGGGGGGAGTAGTCCCTTCGAGGAGATGCCGGGAAGAAACTCTGGCAGTGTTGTGTTTTGTGCCTTTCCTTTCTTTGTCCTACTGAAAGTATATTTTAAATGTTCACACAGTAGAGAAGCACAGATATGTATCTCGTAAGGACACTAGGGTCTCAATTTACACTAAAAGGAAGGCGTTGTCAAGTCGCTGACCTACATAACGAAGTTACCGTCAGCTTGAGCTTCAGCTTGTGACGCAGCAACATTGATGCGGTGCACGCGACAAAAGACTGCCGGCTGTAAATTAAATGGTTCAAGATTTTGACCTAATATTCAGGACACCCGCATCCCCCTACCCCTACCCACCCCAAGTTGGGAGAGACAATTTTCAGAAACGTTCTTTGTGAGCAGGTTAATTTTTGTCCAACTATGAAATCAATATATGGGAGGGGAGGGTGTAGTTAGAACTTGAATGGGGGAGGGGGGGGGGGGTTAGTTAGAAGTTGACTTTTGAGATAGAGTGTTGACTGGGAAGGTGTGGGTTCGGGTCTATTGAGACGTGTAGGGGTTAAATGTTAAGTAGGCTTTAGAAAAAACGCACAACTTCATTTGTCCTGCATTTGAAATTGATACTATTTAAATGACAGCAGAGTTTCTTCCAGGCATCTCTTCGGGGGGGGGGGTGAGGAGACCCCCCCCCCCCCCCGAACGAGATGGAATTTATATAGTAAACATACACTTTTACTAGTAAGCTTGTTAATACACTCCACATTCTATTTATACTTATATTATTTAATAACAGATATTCCCGAAAAAACAAATCACTATATATATATATATATATATATATATATATATATATATATATATATATATACATTGCTAATTGCAATGTATAGGCCTACACTCTACATGTACGATTGTTATTTATTTAGTATGTTACAAGTAAGTATTAAAGAGAACAATTTGTGTTTTTGTGGGTGGGAGGTGTGGAGGGGGGGGGGGGGGGAAAACAAGTAAAGTGTATTCATGTGCACCCACACAGACCCATACATAAACTCACATATTAAGCCAAATGCACAGGCACACACCGACACACACACACATATACCCACACACAGACCCACATATTGAGCCACATACAGATCCACACATAGTTCTAAACAGACACTATACAGACCCACACACACACACAGCCCCACATATTGAACCACATACAGGTCCACACACAACCCCAAACAGACCCACACAAGCAGACCCACACAGACCCACACACAGACCCACACATAGACCCGCACACAGACCGACCCAAAAAAACCACACCCCGATTTCCCCCCCCCCCCCCTTAAAGACTCACAAACATCTGTTACCTACTGTTAAGAACCCTTGTATTTTGGGCGCGTTTAAAGAGCGTATTGATAATGGAAATCGCTGTTTGTTATTAACGGGTGGAGAGTTACAAATGCGTGAATCGGTTGCGGAAGGATAAAATTCATGACTTCTAAATATGTACGATTATGCTTTAGACAGTGAGAGAGGTTTGCATCTTTTAAGAAATTGTCTAGTATGGTTTGCGTAAACTGAAAGATCACGATGGGCACTTGAAACTTTCCGGGACACAATTTTTTTTCCGGAAAAGGGCCGGGGGGGGGGGGGGGAGGCACTTGTTAAAGTAATACAATTTTAGGAAGTTTGGAAAAGTGTGACAAAACGTAGGGCCTGGAGAATTTTTTTTAGAAAATGTATCTTTAAATTATTGTTATTTTTTTTTTAAATCCACTGTATTGTAGTAGCCATTATGCAATTTTAAAATTTCAGTATACAATCAGTGTTTCAAAAATTTTAAAAATTATAATATATATATATATATATATATATATATATATATATATATATATATATATATATATATATATATATATATATATATATGGGGCGGCGGGGGGTGGGTCTAACGTGACAAGTTATCACGGTAAAAATCTTTAGAACTGCGATTGTGAACACCCCCCCCTCCCCAGCCCTGGCCCCTTCTACCCTTACAGCGTGGGTCCTATTTGAATCCCCCGTCTGTTGCGGAGCGTCACGTGTCGCGGCAAATACATTCTAGATTGTTCCGATCCTTTTGTCTCTCCGATGGTGACATATTACTTTATTATGCTAAAACCTTAAACTGTGGATCGATTGAGGGACCCAGGCGGTGGGGTGTTGGGAGGTTTTAGAAAACTAAAGGTAACTCCCCTCTACCCCCCCCCCTCCAAATAAAGGCTTTTTTACCGTTCAAATATATATATATATATATATATATATATATATATATATATATATATATATATATATATATATATATATATATATATATATAACTGGGGTAGGCCTAACTACCAGTTACAAATGATAACGAACGAGAACCCGAGACACAGTGTTGGTCTGATGCAACCGATAACAGGTGGCTTATTGGATCGGTCTGATAACAACCTCAAAGCCAACGCGTGCTATTTTGGGAAACGGTATTCAGACGGCCTGTCAACTTTGATGGATAGGATGCAGATGTTATTTTACGGACGGTACGTTTGAACTACGCAACTGGTGGTCGGAGATCGAGTACAAGTATCGATTACGGAGGAGGACAAGTACGGAGACGAGTACGGATACAAGGCATAAATAGGAGGGGACGGCAGAACTCGTCCCTCTCTCTCTCTTCCCGTTTCAGCGAGCTCTCTTCCATCTTCATCGCTCGCTTAGATCAGTCAGTCTGTGTGACTATGTCAAGTCGGTTATAGAACGGGTTAGCCGTATTGTGTTATGGAGGATTATAGACATGTGGATTCAGTTATATAAAGCCTAGTGAAGGACTGTTAGGGGTCAGTTGATTCAGACTATTATTGAGAAGCATTCCTGTTGATTTATTGTGTTATTATGAAGCATTTCTTGATTCATGTAATAAAGGATCAATAGCGAACCTGCATCTTGAGTATCTATACTGTGGTCAATGTTGTCTAGAATGAGTGGTTAAACTCGTTAACACGTGGCACTACAGGCAATTAGGTCTCATTACATGTGACGTTGCGAGCATGGTAACTGTTGGCTCGTTACAATTGGCGTTGTCGGCAGGATAAATGTTCGCTCGTCACAATTGGCGCTGCGATCAGGATGAATTCAACTAGACTTGCCGTTTAAGGCACCTATAGTCAACCTTGTGCATAACTGTGTTTAGTGTGTGTGTGAATTCGGACATTCAGGAACTGTGAAAATTGAGGAACGAGGAAAAAATTTTTCATACACACACGGTAAGAAAGAACTCTTTTTTTAGTACTTAAGGAAGAAAATGTCTACTCTGGACGAGAAGCAGACCCATATAGTGGTCCTACCCAGAGAGTCCCATATTAACAAATTTTACGGGGACGGAGACCCAACTTTAACCAACAGGTTCAGTGAAGAGGTCAAAGCGGCCTGGGCCTCGAGACATATGTCACCAGAGGAAAGATTAAGACTGCTGATGGGTAGTATAGGTGAAACGGTTAGGGCAGAGGTTAAGTGCCACGATAGGACCGTCCAATCAGATCCAGATAAGGTGCTGGATCTGATTATGGAGACCTTTGGGGAGAGACGGTCGGGAGTGCAACTGCTATCGGGATTCGTGGGCTTAAAGCAGAGAATGGCGGAGAGTGTGATGGAGTACTCACACAGGATGAACAGGGCCTTTGATTTGGTAAAGGGCAAATCACCGGACATTGATGTACGCCTACTGAGGGACCATTTCATCGAGGGGCTAGCAACCCCGATCTTAAGGAGAGAGTTGAAAGAGGAGGTCCACAGAGACCAGCAGTTGACCTTCCTTCAGGTCAGGAACTCAGCGATCCGCAGGTCCGAGGATGAGGACCAATCGAACTGTTCGGTGGACAAAGTCTCTGTGCCTGAACAGAGACAATCCCCACCCACAGGGGCCGACACGATGGAGACCATGATGGCTCAACTGTTGGCCCACCTAGAGAAGGTTGACCAACGCTTGAAGTGGTTGGAAAGCAGGTCAACAGCTGAGAATCAGGAAAAGAACGGGACAAAACAGGGACGGGTTGGACGGCCGCGTCCTGCCAAGCCATCACTCCAATGGACGGCAGACGGTCGACCAATTTGTTTGTCTTGTTCACAACCCGGACATATGGCACGGTACTGCCAGGGAAACGGTCGTCCTCTGTAAGGCAGGGCCAGGCTACAGAGGGGCGAGGTTATGGCCCAAGAAGCAAAATGATGGGAGTCTGTCCCGAAATGGTGATTACGATTGGGGACATCGCGGTGAAGGCAATTGTGGATACAGGCTCCCAGGTGACGACAATCACGGAAAATTTTTACACCAAATGGATGAAAGGAAAAGACCATAGGTTGAGGTCTGACACAGGCATGCGCCTGACGGCAGCTAATGGACTAACCATTCCATACTGTGGTTATTTTCTGGCGGATGTCGTGGTGGCAGGACATAGGTTGAAGCAGGTTGGGGTGTTCGTTACGAAACACAACCTAGAGACAAATGTGTCAAATATACCTTGCCTGTTGGGCATGAATATTCTTGGCCAGTTGCCAGAATTTCTTACAAATATTGTCGGATCGACCACACCAGGTCGGGGATCCAAGTTGGCCAGGTTTGCCAAGACCAGAGGAAGGACAGCAGTCCCGGCAAACACGGTCAAGGCAATCACATTAAAAATTGGTGATAGAAGCGTGAATGGTGATGTGATGATAGAACCATGTGGCGCCGCACTGAGGGCAGGCGTCGTGTTACTGCGGACATACACATCAGCGGAAAACGGACTAGTTCAAGGGTTGGTAGCAAATGTTTTGGATGAAGAAATTTTTATACCGCCTAACACTCTGGTAGGAGTACCACAGAACGTCGAGGTACAACGGTCGGCACAGTGCATCGAACTGATCAATACCAGTAGTAATGAAGTAACAATTAGGTCGGTCAATGTGACGGCCGAGGTGAAGAAAGAAGATGGCCGATCATATACATTCCCGGAAACTGAGGACCCAAAACTAAATGAATTGCTGAATAAATACAGTGATATATTTGCCTCGTATGAGGGTGATTTGGGGTACACGGAAGTAATAAAACACCAGATACCCTTACTACAAGACAAGCCGGTGGCGCAACCTTATCGAAGATTGCCACCAAGTCACTACTCTGCGGTGAAAGCACACCTGAACGATCTACTAAAAAAGGGAATTATTACAACCAGTACAAGCCCGTATGCGGCACCGATTGTAGTGGTAAAAAAGAAGTCAGGGGAGATAAGACTGTGTTGTGATTACCGGAAATTGAACAATATCACAAGAAGGGATGCATTCCCCTTGCCTCGTATTGATGAATGTCTTGATGCGTTGGGGGGAGCAAGATTTTTTTCTACCTTGGATTTGGCCAGTGGCTACCACCAAGTGGCCATGCACCCCAACGATCAACATAAAACTGCATTTATTTCTCCACTGGGACTGTACGAGTGGACCCGTATGCCGTTTGGTCTAACTAATGCACCTGCTACATTCCAGCGAGTAATGCAGAGTGCTATGAGTGACTTTCTATTTCAAATAATGTTGGTGTACTTGGATGATATACTAGTTTACTCAAAAACTTGGAAGGACCATCTAAAAAGATTAGAACAAGTGTTTCTCCGTCTTAGGGAGATAGGAGTAAAGCTGAACCCAGACAAATGCTGCTTTGGTTTGAAATCGGTACATTTTTTGGGTTACGTGATTTCGTCGGATGGCATCGCCACTGACCCAGATAAAATTGCAGCTGTTAAAGAATGGAAACAACCAACAACCACGGTAGAGGTCAGGTCATTCTTGGGCTTTGCTTCCTATTATAGAAAATTTGTGCCGGGTTTTGCAAAAATTGCCGCACCATTGCATGACTTGGTAAACAAAATGACAAAGAAACACAGTAAGGAGAAAAAGAAAGGTAAAACACACCTGATAGGTGAACTATGGACTGATGAATGCCTGAACTCGTTTAAGCTCTTGAAAAAGGCTTTGACAGAGGCGCCGATATTGGGATATGCGGACTTTGACAAACCATTTCGGTTAGAAATTGACGCCAGCTCGAAAGGTCTGGGAGCTGTGCTATCACAACAACAAAAGCAAGGTTTCAGGGTTATTGCTTATGCAAGTCGAGCTCTGAAGGAATCAGAGAAGAACATGACAAATTACAGCGCCATGAAACTAGAACTTTTGACATTAAAATGGGCTGTGACGGAAAAATTCAGGGACTATCTATTAGGTGCTAAATGTGTGGTATACACTGACAATAACCCCTTGAGTCACCTAAAGACAGCAAAGTTGGGATCCATCGAACAGCGATGGGCAGCAGAATTGGCACTCTTTGACCTAGAGATAAAGTATCGCCCGGGGCGGTCCAATGGCAATGCGGACGCCTTATCAAGGAATCCTTACGAGAGACCGGGTGATGAGGAAGAAACACTGACAGGAATATGTGAGGTCAGAGCGTCAACAGATATCCCTCATGGGGTACAAGTGATGCAAAACGGGCAGACCGGGGTGGAGCACATATCCACGGAACCCGAACATATGGACAGTAGTGATTTTAATTGCCTTAATCACCAAAAGATAAGAGATGCCCAGAGAACGGATAGTGGCTTACAACCGCTATTGAAACACGTCCAGGAACAAAAATTCCCAGGAAGGAGGGAAAGAGAACAATTTGGTCGAGAAACAAAGAAAATACTGAGTCAGTGGAACCGTCTCAGTATTAAGGATGGTGTTCTCATGCGGAGAATTCATGACCAAATTGATGGCACAATACACCAGGTGGTGGTGCCGGGACAATTACGAGGAGAAGTGCTAAGGTTGGCACATGACAGGGCAGGACACCAGGGTCAGGACAGAACCCACAAAATATTACGACGGAGGTGTTACTGGCCCAATATGGAAATGGAGGTCAAACGCCATTGTGAGGCTTGTGTGAGGTGTCAGCATGCGAAAATGCCAGTTGTCAAAATGAGACAGCCATCAGGACACCTACTAGCGACAAAACCACTAGAGATTGTGGCTATGGACTTTACGTCGTTGGAGCAATCATCGGATGGGACGGAACATGTGTTGGTAATGACTGATGTATTCACCAAATGGACTGTGGCGGTGCCCACGCGAGATCAGACCGCCAAAACAGTGGCAAAGGTCTTAATAGAACATTGGTTCATCAAATATGGCATACCAAGACAATTACACTCTGACCAAGGAAGGGCCTTTGAGTCAGAAGTAATTAACCAACTGTGCAACCACTACGGGATCAACAAATCTAGAACAACCACATTTAATCCGAAAGGAAACGGACAGTGTGAACGGTTCAACCGCAGCATGCATGATTTGCTGCGTACGCTAGAACCTGAACAGAAAAAACGTTGGCCTGATTTTCTCCCAGAGTTGGTATATCTATACAACTGCACACCACATGCCACAACCGGCTTTACGCCATACATGTTGCTGTTCGGACGAGAGGCTCGACTCCCTCTTGATTTGTTCCTAGGAAAAAGGGAGAGTATGACTGGCTCATACACCGCACTGGAATATGTGAATGAACATATGAGAAGAATTAGAGAAATGTACAGGGTAGTACAGGAAAGACTAGAACATGAATCTCGGCGAAGGGAACCGCCGATACAGACGAAGGACCCGCCACTCAAACTGAATGACAGGGTATTACTGCGTAGCCACCCGTTAGGCAGAAACAAAATCCACGATCTCTGGGGACAGGAGATATGGCAAGTCGTGGAGATGCCTAAAGCAGCAGGTGGCCCCTTTAAGATAAGACCCATCGATCACGCCAAACCGGATCGGTGGGCGAATATTGCTCAATTAAAGAAATATTGGAATAGGCAAGAAGAGCAGTTACACACACAGAAACCCAAGACAATTAGGGAACCGGAAGTTATAACGGAAATTCACATACCCATTCCGGAACCATATCACCATCAACAGAACAACAGCGATACGCAAGGGGAGGATACCGGCAACAATGAGGATCCCGGTCCCTCCAGAAGCAGAGAGACAGTAGACCATCAGATAAGTGGTCCGCGGAGAAGTTTAAGGAACAGAAGGAATACGAAATTTTTTGTCAGCAACCATCAATTCTTTCATGGTCGCGCTGGTATGAAAACAGACTGTTCAAAGAGCTATAGAAGTGAACTGGTGAAGGCACCAAATGGAAAGGGTGGATGTGAATTCTAGAACTGTTTTGTGTCTCAGAAAGATGATGTAGACACAGTTGATATGTGAAATAGGTAGAACTGTCAATCGTATACGAATGGAACGTCGTGGACAGTGAGTGGAACAATAGATTTTTTTTTACGACTGTGCGATTGACTTTGGAGGAGTGCACCTGCCAGGCGTTGTTTGTGGTTGAAAACACACAAAAAAAGCAGGGGTGGATGTAACTGGGGTAGGCCTAACTACCAGTTACAAATGATAACGAACGAGAACCCGAGACACAGTGTTGGTCTGATGCAACCGATAACAGGTGGCTTATTGGATCGGTCTGATAACAACCTCAAAGCCAACGCGTGCTATTTTGGGAAACGGTATTCAGACGGCCTGTCAACTTTGATGGATAGGATGCAGATGTTATTTTACGGACGGTACGTTTGAACTACGCAACTGGTGGTCGGAGATCGAGTACAAGTATCGATTACGGAGGAGGACAAGTACGGAGACGAGTACGGATACAAGGCATAAATAGGAGGGGACGGCAGAACTCGTCCCTCTCTCTCTCTTCCCGTTTCAGCGAGCTCTCTTCCATCTTCATCGCTCGCTTAGATCAGTCAGTCTGTGTGACTATGTCAAGTCGGTTATAGAACGGGTTAGCCGTATTGTGTTATGGAGGATTATAGACATGTGGATTCAGTTATATAAAGCCTAGTGAAGGACTGTTAGGGGTCAGTTGATTCAGACTATTATTGAGAAGCATTCCTGTTGATTTATTGTGTTATTATGAAGCATTTCTTGATTCATGTAATAAAGGATCAATAGCGAACCTGCATCTTGAGTATCTATACTGTGGTCAATGTTGTCTAGAATGAGTGGTTAAACTCGTTAACACGTGGCACTACAGGCAATTAGGTCTCATTACATGTGACGTTGCGAGCATGGTAACTGTTGGCTCGTTACAATTGGCGTTGTCGGCAGGATAAATGTTCGCTCGTCACATATATATATATATATATATATACAATATCAACGAAAAAGCATGCAAACTTTCATCTACACTACCCCTTCCAACAAACTTCAGCCCAGGTCAAACGATAACGAATCGATGTCAAACAAGATGTCAGGAGTCAGGATTTGTGTGTCGATTCTACCCACTTCCCCCCCCCTCCCCCCCCCCCCCACCTCCCCTGTTGACACACATTGTCTCAGTAAGTCCCACCGCCGAAAAATGGCACACTTTTCTCGCACCCTCACATCCCAAGCTTTTTTTTTTTTCTATGAAAAATTAATTTCTTTCAAACGTGGGTCACGGATCTAGTTTAAAAATTCGGTATAGTTTTCAATCTTTATTCCCGTTTACAAAGTAGTCTTTAAAATACGCAAAAAACTTCTGAAATTCAACTGTTGTTTTTTTTTTTTTTTTGTTTGTTTTTTTAATGAAAAAGTGTGGCCATATTTCTCAACAGCCCCCCCCCCCCCCACCCAACACCTCCACCTCCTCTCTAAAAAATTTCGCACATTATTTCAAACATAAAAACTACCTCCACCCCCCCCCCCCCCCACACCCCCCCCCACACCCCCCCCCCCCCCACCCGATCACACACACCCGGTCCCCATTGATTAGAGTTTTAGCTGGTCTCCTCACACCTTTTACAGCCGGTAATTTCCACCAGTATCTTTTCATTACTCTTTGGCGTTTAAGCTGTCTTTACATGGTTGAATGAAGCTTTGAAATAGGATGCGATTTATGAGTGGCACTTAAATATTCAACACTATACACTCCCATAAATATTATTCGGCTGTATAGCAGAGTGTACAAAGAAAGGAAATCTCGATGCTATTTAAAGAGCCCATCACAAAAAAAAAAACAACGCTTTCTCCATAATAAAGCAGGATTAGGGAATTCCCCTTTTTTAATAATAGCAAGTCACGAGACATTTAATTCTGCTCACAGGAAGGTTCTAAAATTTTATCAAATGTGCAGACCCTAACGTAAAATAAATGTTAAAATTTAAAAAAAAAAACCTTTCCAAATTTATTATTTTTATTTTACTTTACCGTGCTTTAGTAGAATTGCAGAGGCGTAGCCACCTATTCCGGCGCCCGGGGTGGAGTATGAATTTTACGCCCCCTCCCTCCCATTTCTATTTATAGTTATTTCTTTCTGTGAAAAAGCCCCCCCCCCCCCCCCAGAGTTTCTTCCATGCATCTCTTCGCCCCCCCCCCCCCCCCGAACGGAATGAAATTTATATAATTTATATAGAAAATATATACTTTTATCAGTGTCCGCCCCGCCCCCCCCCCCCGAAGAAAGTTTACCGCCCCCCGAAAATTTCAAGTGCCCCCCGGAGAAAAAAGTCTGGAAGAAACACTGCCCCCCTCCCCCCCCCCCCCCCCCCCCAACCAGTTGGAAAAGTTTGTTGCGTTTCTTACTAGTTACTATACAGTAAGATTTTCTATTTCGGTGCCACGAAATTGATATGGAAAACAGTTAAATCAGTGTGTAAGGCACTGTAAGGCCTTGTAGTCGTCGATTTTCGTATCTTTGACTGTATATAATTCAATACTTCAGCTTAAACAGAACTCTTAATTTTTTTCAACCCCATTTGGCGCCCCCTCAGGGTCGGCGCCCTGGTCGGCCGCCACACCCGCCCTCCGCTAGCTACACCACTGTAGAATTGTTGTGTGAGAATTTTAAACTATTAATGATAATAGTTGTAGAAGTGCTTTGCAGAGATAGTTTTATGGCAACTCTTGCAACTAATGTTAAACCCAGAGTTTCTTTCTGGCATCCCATCGAGTCCAGACGAAATAGAAAAATTTATTCCATGAATTTTAAGTGCATACATGTCATATTATTCGGGAGTTATTTAGTAGGGAGAGCCTAACTTGCGGACGCATTGATGTCGAGTTGTGTTGATGGTAGCCTTTTTTACGGGAGCTGAGTTGACAGTCACCTTTACTTTAGGTGAAGGAATTAGCTCTAGAGGAGCAGAGTTTCTTCCAGGCAACTCTTTGGGGGGAAGAAGCCCCCCCCCCCGAAGAGAGTCTACCGCCCCCCCACCCCAAAAAAAACACTGATCTAAAATAGAAATAAAATAGTAAATACAACTCTCATCAAATAGATTCTATAAAACACAAAAGACCATAGTTATTGTTTCAGTTTTGAAACTTGTGGGGTTTTCTTTTACCCAAATTTGACTTACTAGATCTAGACTAATCTAAATTCTATATCTAGATATTCTAATCTGTGTTTTTGCTGTTGTTGTTGTTGTTTACTCCAATTTTCTCCCTGTTTTTTTTTAAATAATCGCAATGATGACAACGGAAATGGGTGGTTGCAAATAGGATCTACCACTGTTGCTACCTGCAGCCGAAGTGTTTATTGGGAATATAAGTGTAATGTTCTAAACTAAACTCAGAGTTGACAAAAGTATTTCAAGATGGCGTCTAACGATCATTCTTATGTTTGTACCTTGTGTTTTTTTTTTTAGTTTTACATTTGTGTTCATTTTAATATTATAGTATTGTCATTATTTAATCAAAGCTTTATCTTTAATATAGGGGCAGAATCTAAAATGTTCAAATAAAATAAATCTACGGGTATCTGACCCTTAACGTAGTTAGTTAAGTCGTGTAAGTGTGTATGTAATCAGTGTAGAGGTAGTAGGTAGAGGCCTAGGCCTAATCACTAATCTCAATCTTTTTGTTTCGCGACACAGATTTTTTTTCGCTTTTTTATTTTATAATTAATTAGATCTACATATAGATGTAGATCAAGACGTAGGCCTTGAATGTAGAATTCTCGTGTAAAGATACAACACTTTTGTTAATCTAGTAACTTAAGTCATTTTATGCCCTACTGTTTTCTTTCTTTTACGCGGATAGCGAATAAGCGGGAGTGGGGTAAATTTCACCATACTTAAGCTATATAAACGTCACTCGGTCACTGGTTCTCCATCTTTGTCTGGGGAAAAAATAATAATTTCGGATTTTCCCGATGGTGTTTATCCTTAGAAAATCATTGATTCTAAATTCTAGATTTAAAAAAAAAAAAAGAAAATAGGCTATACTAGACCTATACTATAGACTATAGAGTCTAGATTGAGATAGGTTGAAGCTAGGTCTATAGGTTGACAAATCATAAAATATATTAATATAAGCCAAAAGCTTGGCGTGGATTTATAAACTTAGTATTTTTAGTTTGGCTACGTTACCCGTTGCAGGCCCGTTGGCGTTGCAGTGTTACAGTATTTTTAACACTCACTGTAACAGGAGTAGCAGTACGGCTTTGAGTACGATTACACACACTCAACTGACTACCTCTAGATTCTAGATCTAAGTACTTACACCAGTATAACAAGATTAACAACTACAACATAACCTAAACTAGATCTACCTTAGTTTAGTAGTCTAGTTCTAGATTTTAGAAGACTATTAATTAGTAATTATTAGTAGAGACTAGTCAGTAGTAAGTTTAGGAGTTTAGTTAGGGTTACACAAAGTTTTCAATCTTCTGATTCATTGTGACCAGCACATTGTAAAATGGATACTTTTGATCCAAGAAATGAAGCAGCTCAGGCTCAAGCTCAACCTGTGAGATTATTTTATTTTCTTAAGCTCATGTCTTGAATTAGTGAAGGCCTACGCACTGACTTAGTCCCAAACCCAAACTTAGGGTAGCATATAGAATATAGATCTATATTCGTTTAGAATTACAAGAAAAAAATCACAACAACAGAAAAGATACATTATGCATCTTAAAGGAATTATTGTTTAACTAAATCTTTATAATTTTATTTTTATTGATTGATCCGAATAGCGGCCAAGGCTATAGCCACTAGATTATAGGGCGTATAAGGACCCGGGTCCTAATAGCGTCCGTGGCTACTGGGACCCGGGTCCGAACAGAATTAGATAAAGCCTTTCAACATAGACATAAATTTGTTAAATAATAAATAAATAATAATACTACTACCTCATCATAATGCCTCACAATATTTAATATAACAATAATTATAATTTTAGGCTTATAGCCCTATAATACAGTAGTAGTTGTAGGCTTATCTATAGTATTTAATATTTATTACTTTATAATAATACTATAAGAACTAACACATCATTTCAACATCAAAATGTTTTAAAGCAATGATATCACTTGTATTAGATCTAGATCTATAATCTATATAATAATATTTTGTTTCTTAGCTCTCACTTAAAAAAAAACTACTTTAAAAACAGTTTTGTTTCAATTAACATTGCAAAGTATAGTAAAGTTCCCTTTGAAACCTGCTGGCCCACTGGGCAGATGAAGTAGATTTCACATGTTTCTGTGTCCTCGGCATATGAAGAGATACTAGTGTGATAGTGTTGTCAGCCACCTTTACTTTCCCTAATGTAAGTCAGGTACTCATCAGAGTAGGGTGGACTCAGGGACATGCTACAAGACTTTTAGGTTGGCAGTTTGATGCTTTACAAATTAACCATGCAGTTAGTTACTTGTAAATTAAATTAGAAGTCTCTAGTATAGATTCAAGCTAAGGTTGGAATATTAATATTTAATATGTGTTAATGTAGATCAGGGGTCTCCAAACTTTTCAGTCCGAGGGCCGCATTAACTATCAAATTTCAGTTTGGGGGCCAGTTTCTTCCAGGCATGTCTTCGATTTTTCTGGGCAAAGTTCCTCAGCTATCACCAACAAAAGATTTTTCCTTGCCGCATCTGGCCCGCGGGCCGTAGTTTGGAGAAGCGTGATGTAGATTAAATGCAAATTCTAAATACAAAAGACAAACTCATGTTCTTGTCATTGGTGTTAAGTCAAAGCATAAGTTCTTTGTTACCTGGTACTAATTTAAAATTAATACTCATTCAAAACAAATATAGGCCTACTAGATATATTACTTTGCATGAAATATAATAAATATACAGTGCAATGTCAAATATATTTTTTCTAAAATGGATCTATTGTTATAAGCACCCTTGTCACTCAGCAGGGATTGATAACCCCTTAAAATTATTGAAAAATTCATACGCTATGTACTACAAAACATTATTTACTTAAACTTATTTATTCATTCTGATAAATTTACTTTACACGCTCTCCTTTTTCTTTGCCACAAGTTATAAGAAAATCACACATTCATACTGTGTCTTCAAAGATCTGCTAATGTCTCTATTGCTACATGCTGCAAACCCTGAGCTAAGGTTTCAGCCATACTGTGCCCCATACAGCTCCACTTCTTTCTTTACTTCAATAAAAAAGGGGTGTCTGTCGCTTCCTTGCGTTTTTTGCAGCCGTCCGTCATACTTCTCCTATGAGGAGCCATGATTCTTTCTAAGACTGGGTTTATTTCAGATGTGGCTATGGTTTCTATACTTTATTTTATGTGTGTGGATAAGTTGTTAGCTCAGCGCACAACTAGCTTAAAAGACCAGAGCACAATATTTAGGCTGGCCCCTGACCTGTTCTGCATGGCTTGTTTATATATATATATATATATATATATATATATATATATATATATATATATATATATATATATATATATATATATATATATAATTTAAGCTCATGTTTCAAGCTCAGTTTTCAACTGACTTATCTATCTTATCTCAGTATATATACACACAATTTTAAATATAAACATATAAACACAATGCCTATATATATATCTATCTTACCAGAGTTATATGTAGGCATTATGTTGATATGACTATGTATTTATATACATATATATCAACGATCTACTTTAACCTAAAATCTCTATCATTTATTTTCCCATCTTTTATTTTGTTTGTGCATAGAAAAGTTGTGATACAATCAATTACATTTCTATTTTCTAATTTTAGCAAAATCCGAACCCTGAAGACCCACCAGCCTACTCTGAGAGAGACAATGTAAAAGCCGGCGAAGGTCTCCCATCATATCACGATTCAGGTATTTTCTAATCATCTGTTTGATTATACCCTTATAAAATCTAATGCAACTAAAAGCACTTTGAATTATTTGCCTATATAGAGTAAGTAAACATTGTTCACAGCAAAGGATTAAATAAACTTTGTTGGCTTGTACAACACAACATCAGTTTGATATATTCACATTTATTTTTTTTAATACAGATGCACCTCCATCTTATGAATCCCTCTATGGAAGGGTCAAGGCTGCTAAACGAGATTCATCCAATGTGTTAACTTTCTTAAAAGCATTCTTAATCATTATTTTATCAACCAGTAGGTTTTTTCCAATATTTATTAAAAGTTTACTCTAAAATTTTAGTAAATATATTTTTTTTAACACTTTAGACCTGTTTATTGAAATGTAAAATATTGCTCAAATTTTA
Organism: Physella acuta; assembly: GCF_028476545.2. NCBI lineage: Eukaryota > Metazoa > Mollusca > Gastropoda > Physidae > Physella > Physella acuta. The sequence continues at coordinate 49,924 of NW_026731778.1, forward strand.
AGATGTTTTTTTTCTTTTATAGTTGGCTTCACAATAATTCTAGGAATTTTAATGGCTGTTCCTATTGCTATGATTGTTATTGGTAAGCAATTATTATAAAAGAATTTTCTTAAACATTTTTAGTTCTTTCTCGAGAAGAATGCAGTAGAAATAACGTAATATGCTTCTCATGTTAATTAGTTAATATTTATTAAATGGAAATTTAAATATTTTTTAAATATATCTAGTTGTGATTTTCACTTAATGTAAATGTAAAGTTTTGTAAAGCATATTTTCATTTTTTTTAATACTTTTAGGTGCCCTTTACAAGGATGATTGTCCACTTGAGCGCATGATCCCGATCTACCTAATTGTGGCAGGAAGTTTTGGTTGTGTCAAGAACTTGTTTAACTTAGTCCAAAGGTTTTGTAAATCAAAAGAGGAGATGGAAGAGGAGAGAAAAAAAGTCAACCCCTTGGAACAACTTGTCAACTGTTTTCTGTTTGCTTGGTTTATTGTAGGTGAGTCCAGATGGATAGCATTGATCTCATTTAAGTGTCGAGTTATCAGCAAGCAATGGCTTAGATAGGGGAGAAAAAATGTTCTATATTTTTATATGTGGGACAAAGTTGCCTAGAGGTAGAGCACTAGACTGCTAACACAAAAGTCTGGCGTTCAAGTACAGGGTTCAAATCAGTAGATTGTCCCTGAGTCCACCCAGCTCTGATGGGTACCTAACTCACATTAGGGAAACAAAGGTGGCTGGGCATAGTGCTGACCACATTATCCTCTTGTATGCCAAGGTCATTGAAACAGATAAACTCTACTTCAACTGCCCCATGTGTCTTGGGTACAAATGGGAAAAGATGATGAGATGATATTTCTATATACTATTGTTAGGGTGTAAGTAAAGATTCCTCTTTAGACCTAACGTCCAATGGGCAGATGTAGTTGTTCATGTTTCTTAACCTTGGCATATAAAAGGACAATGCAGTCAGCACTATGCCCAGTCGCATTTAGTTTCCCTAACGTGAGTTAGGTATCCATTTTAGCTGGGTGGACTCAGGGACTCGAGTTCAAACCCTCGGGCAGATGAGGCTCGTTAGCTGGGGACAGCCACTCTTCTAGGAGAGACAACTCCAAAACAACTGCTGCCTTGTAGTTTGTTCTTGGTTGGACAAAGGCTATGGAAGCAAATCCAAAAAGAAAAGCAGGCTGAAATCGGAGTCAATGACCATGATGGCGCATAACCAGTTGACACGTATCCTTAATTGTGATGGAGGCGTAATTGAGTCGGCAAAAACTCATGGTTGATAAATTTGTAAAAGGCTTGAGTTCAAACCCTCTGGCAAATAAGGCTCTATTCCTACCAACACTAAAAATTAGGAACGAAGAAGAAGAAGACCTAACTATCCGTTGGGCAGATGAAATGGTTCATATGTTTCTTTACCTCGGCATATAAAGGGATAATGTAGTCAGCACTAAGCCCAGTCGCATTTACTTTCCCTAACGTGAGTTAGGTACTCATTGTAGCTGGGTGGACTCAGGGACGTTCCACTAACTTGAACCCGTATTCAAACTCGAAACTATCGGGTTAGCAGTCTAGGGCTCCACCGCTAGGCCACGCCATCCCATTGTTAGGGTGAAGCTAAGTTAATGTTTGATATGGATAAAATCTACTACAATGTATAATTAGATCTTTTTTTGTAAAATAACTTACAGGATGTGTGTACATCTACCGAAATTATGATGAGGTGAGCTACGACCCTTTAAAAACGGATCACTACTGTGACAAGACTTTGTACTTATTTGCCTTTTGGGTGACGACTGCAGTCTACATCATCATGGCTATGTCCTGCTGCTGTGTGGTGTGTGTGGGCTGTGTAACTTGCCTGTTCGGGGAAAGCGAATGAGTTACTTTTGAACTTCTCAACAACATTTGCATCTGAAATTTAGTTAACACTGAATAAGACTACATATGTTAAAATAATTAAGACATCCAATATCTCTAAAGCAACTTTACATGCTAATCTAATTTATATATATATTTCATCTGAACTCTATTTAAAATCATCTTTACTCAATTATGTAAACTAACCAAAACTAAAATAATTAAGTTTCTTAACATTTTAAAAGTAATTTTATCAGCTTTTCAAATTCTTCAACTTGTTATTTAAATCTTAAGTTAAAAGATGCTAATTAAAATGATATAAAATTGAGTATTTAATGTGCGCAATGTTTTTTAAAATATTTTACTTTCTCAAATAGATTTTTTTTTGTAAAATTTGATTAGCACTAATTCAAATGTTGTTGACTTTTAATGAATACAATTTTCAAAATTACGACATCTCTATTTACTTTTTATTTACAAATGTATTTCTTCTGAAGGGTATATTGAAATTTATTTTTTAAACATGATTTGAAGTCAAACAAATCTTAATGTAAAGCTTGTTTGTAATTGTTTTAATTATTATTCCAGATTAATTTGGAATATTTTTCAATTAAAACTTTAAATTAATTTTTTTCTAGGTTTCTCAGTTTTTGTTTTAGTAATTATGATAATAATTTTGGCCAGTGTTTGGCCAGTGTGCATTGTAATAACCCTTTAATTTGTCATGTGTATAACATGTAATGATATTAATGTAATCTCTTTCTTTTACCCTAATTAATTTACATTTTGAAATTCTCTCAATGGTTGCTGGTTAGCAACTTAAGCTTACAATTTATATACATGTTTTCTAAATTTTGTATTATACTTGAGTGCCTTAAATAGGAACTTTGCTATCCTAGGTTGTATTTTTTAAACCCATTTATTATTTCAGTCTGCTAACTAAAATTTGTAACCAAATTTATTAACAGAAAAAAAAACATTATTTTACGGGGGTGTTTCACATCGATTGAACTTTTTAAAATTTATAAACCTTTTGCAAACTCTTTGCTTTTTTATATAACTGTTTATTTTTTTTATTTAGACATGATCCGTTGCTAATTTGTGCAACATTTAACTTATGGAATTTCTTTATTTTTTTTTTGGTGCATCTTAAATTCATTCATTAACACAGATTGTAAAAATATTGTTAAATTTTTAAAACTGGTTATCTTTGTAATGTTGTGCGAGAAATGTGTTTGGTGCTTTTTTTTTTTTTAATTTTTAGATAGTTTTTTTTCAAAGATAACTAATCAAAATTGTAGCATGATTGTAATATGACAGTTTTATTTTTATTCCAAACAAATAATTAAGAATTTTTATTTTACAAGATACTGTCTAGTCACATAATCTTCGTACTACACATAATTGGGACAGTCTAGCGGTAAAGCACTAGACTGCTAACAAGACAGTTTTTGAGTTCAAATGGGGGTTCAAGTCAGTAGAACATCCCTGAGTCCACCCAGCTCTGATGGGTACCTAAGTCATGTTAGAGGAAGTAAAGGTGGCAAGGCATATTTGCTGTCCACACTTTGGCTTCACACGCCCAGGTCACAGAAACAGATTAAATCTACTCCTCCCATAAACTTTCAAGTTCACACTGGGAACTTTACATACATATAATTCATTTTTTTCTTTATCATTTGTTTGCTAAAACAAAAAAGCACATTATTTAAAATAATGTAATTGTTATGTTTTATTTCCTCTGCTGTTTAATATGTTACTCTTTCATTTTTTATTATTGTGATAATTTTTCCCGCATTTAACCAGATAAAATACTTTTTTTTCTTGTAAATCGGGAGTCTTCTTGATGTACATTTTTTTAAAATTTGTTTTCCAAAAAAAACAACTTGTCATATACCTGAGTTTTCTGTAAAATCTTGAAGTAGGCGACATACATTTTTAAATAACAGTGCAATTTTTATTTATTTTCTAAAAGCCTTATTTTTTTTTTGCTTTAATTTTGAAAGACAGTATTAACAAATTAGCAATATGTTTAACAATCTGATTACTAAAAATGTAAGGGTTAACTCTCGTTTCTTAGTGGTGAAATATAATAAATACTTTATATATCTGTGACTTATGTTGCTTTTATTTTATTTATAGGAGGTTTTAATAGTTTCAGAGGTATCAAGAAAGGACTTCACATATTACATAGACTGAAACACAACCTGTTTACTTAATACAAATTGACTAAATTGTAGCTTTGACAGCTTTTTCTATGTTACTCCACTGGCATCTCAGATAACTTTTACTCATGGTGATCTCAAGGTCAGCTTTATGCCTAGCCACCTTTGCCATGAGTTAGGTACCCATCAGAACCGAGTAGACTCAGGGAGGTTCCACTGACTTGAACCTGGATTCGAACTCGAGACTTTCGCGTTAAAAGGTTAATGCTCGCAGCTAGGCCAAGCCGCCCCATCTCAAGGTGAACAGTGAATAAAGTAAAGAATACGTTGTGGGTAAACTCGTGGTGCACTGCACTGAGATATCTCATTCTGCTGAGTTACCCGTTAACCTCATTGTAAACTCATAGGGCATACTCTGAAGAAACCATAACAATTTACCATGACTTATCGCCCTTTATCTAAAATTCTCCTAATTCTTTTTCTGCTCCATTAGGAGTTTAGGTCCGAAAAGGTACCTCGCCAAGTGAACAGACAGATACTATGACATGCCCAAATAGAATCTTAAAGAAAAAAAATTTTTTTTTTTAAAGAAAAGTAGATAGATGCTTGTCTAATTAAATAAAATTACTTTTTCGTTTGGTTTTTTTCTTACAATAAAATGCTAATCCTCCCAGATCATGTACATATTATAAGCAACACATGTTTACGTTTTTAATCAAACCCCTACCCCTTATAAAGTTAATAAACACACTTATAGACCACCAGCATCATATAATATACCATTTCTAGAAACCACACCTTCCCATAATCATCGCACAACTGGTTGGCATATCACTATAATATTTACAGGAGTAGCCTATTTAGCAAGTGGCGTCGCTAGGTCGAGTGTCACCCCCCCCCCCCTCCTCCCACAAAAATGTAAGCTATATATATATATATATATATAAATAAATATATATATATATATATGTATATATATATATATATATAGAGAGAGAGAGAGAGAGTTGGTGTCACCCACCCCCCCTCCCCCTCCGATTTTGCCAAATAGCGTCAATTAATGCTCGCTTTATTTTACTCTATAAATTTACAGTTAGTGTCGCCCAACGCCTATGTAGATAGCATCAACACAGTTAAATATATAGAAGATTTTGTTTTTAATTAGAAATTAAAAGGAAATAAACCGGGAGTGATCTCCCCTAAACTTTCTCGAATATTCTTATATAAAATAACAGGGGATGGGAACTCGGGCTATAGACATGATTTTTAATCCATTTTAAATACTTAAAGTTTTAAAAATAGAATAAAATCTCGTAGACAAATTAATTGCACACCAAGTGAACGCCAAATAAAAAAGCGCATAATAGTGCGCAATATTATTATTACTTTTAAAAATTACATTAGTTTTTTTGAGAAATCGGAAGTAGCGTAAAGTACTACTTCCAGTCAACGGAAATTACTCAAAATTTAACAGAAGGTAGAGAATTAGATCTTTTACTTACAAGTGAAATTTCATTTATCTATCTGAAATAGTACTCAAGTTATAGGCTTTTGAAAAATTCAAAGTAGGAAAAGTACCACTTTCGGTTATCGGAAATCGCTCAAAAGTTGATACGGATCTACGCTTTTGATAAAATACTTATAGCTGTAACGGTACTCAAGTTATCGTGTTTACACACGGACAGACAGACAGACACACAGACAGACACACAGACATACGGACAAGATTGCAAAATTATGTTTTTCCGTATCAGTGAGGTGTAAAACGTCGAGATTTGTAAAAATCTCGATTTTTTTTTTTGCACGATTACAAGACTTTCTCTATACTTCGTATATACGAGAAAGTAAAAAGGGAGCACTTTTTTTTTATAAGTCCCGAGATTATTGTAATAAGAAGAAGGAACGGCCTAAACGATATTGTGTGTAAAATAAGAGCAAGAATGTCTCGACGGTTGAACTATGTCTTGCTAATGTCAAAGAAATGCTCCCAAATATATCACTGAGGTCAATTGCGAACGTGGATGAGAGAGATGGAAGAAAAGGTGCTGACCACAGGTAACACCTGGTATAAAATCAGGTGTTTTGCCTAGGACAGGGAGAAATTGCAGAGTTTTGTCGCTAACGTACACTCCACAGTTTGGCGGCGGTGGCCTAGTGATAGAACGCTTGACTGCTATAACACATTCAGAAAAATAAAGGACTTAAAGTCAGTTTAGGGGAGATCGCTCTCGATTTATTTATGTTGTAACATCGGCGTTTTGCACCTGCGGGACACAGTGCACCTATTAGCACTTTCCATGTTTTGAACACAAAATGTCGAAACAACATAAGTTTATGTTTATTACTAGGTTCGTGAATTAATGTTAGTAATTACAACAACATGAATTTTAATTAACCATCTAATAAGCGAATCATAGAAAAACCGATCAATAATACAGTTGAGACAGCTACTAATGCAGCACCATCACCATACTCTGCACCATAACTGCAAGCCTTACTACTGTTTCTACCAGGACTGAATTTACCGCCAGCAAGTTTACTGAACTTCCCAGGATTTTTACTGGAACAATCCCATTGTTACATATACAAGTAGGTCAAAGGGAATGTGTATAAATAATTAAGTAATCTCGATGTTAAATATTATTTACCAATGATTATGTGTGTTGATTTAGTTTATAGATAATGGGCAGGTGTAGAGTATTGTTGGGTAGTGGTCGAGTAAAAACATCAGCAAGAGGGAGGAGGAGAATTGACGGGAGTCATATTACTAAAGGTGGAGACGGGTTAGATGACCGCCGTGGCCCCGGAAGATGCGATTGGTTCAATTTAGCCATTAAGTGTAGTAGCCCACCGTATCCATAGCGTATGGCGGTTTTTAGAACGAAAGTAGGCGCCATAGTGCTCATGGGGAAGCTATGGGCGCCCGTGCTCACATGACCAAATTCAGTTTGACCGTTGACTCAAGTAGTGCCGTGCCCTTAACCCCCCCCCCCCCTGTGCATAACGCCAAATAGGCGGGCCCCAGGTACTAAAACAGCCGCTGGGAAACTCTTGGCATCAAACAGCATCTTACAGCTGGACCGCTGTCCCTCCGATATTTTTTGTTATAGCAGTTTTGTCAACAACCTCCCAACTGACGAATGAGTGAGGCTTAAAAGAAACAGACTTATTAACATGTACATATACGTAGACACACAGACGCACACATACATATATTATATATATATATATATATATATATATATATATATATATATATATATATATATATATATATATATATATATATATATAAATGTATATATATATATATATATATATGTATATATATATATATGTATATATATATATATATATATATATATATATATATATATATATATATATATATATATATATATATATAAATATATAAATATATAAATATATAAATATATAAATATATAAATATATATATATATATATATATATATATATATATATATATATATATATATATATATATATATATATATATATATATATATATATATATGTGTGTGTGTGTGTGTGTGTGTGTGTGTTACGGTCAAAGCCCGAAGTCAGCCAATGCGCGGATTGGCCAATATCGTCTCCCATTGGTCTGCGGACTGGCCATGGTGGACCGACCAAAGTCCGAATTAGAAGATCATGAGCAGATTTTGTCTTTTTTTTATGCCTTAAGGATCACGAAATTAAGTCTTTATTGATTATTAATTAAAGTAAATGACAGAAACATTCGTCAAATTTTTTATTGTACTATAGTCTCAATCAATCAATATTATCATTTGTTACAACAAAATGAACTTTTATAGCATATAGAATTACATAGCAGCTTGTTATTTTTACACTTGCATATATATATATATATATATATATCTATATATATATATATATATATATATATATATATATATATATATATAATATATTGCGAAATCAAACCTTTAGAGTGGTATTTTAACAACTTCGTTTTGCACACAGGTACACATTCGGCGTGTGTCATAAGGAAAATAATGTCGATTGCTAGCCAAGTATCTGAGAGGGATGATTACCCGGTCAGCGAGAGTACCGGTTATCAGGTTGTTGAGAGGAGAGTCGGTGGCCAGGTGGTCCAAAACACACCCGGTTACCAGGAGATCACCAGTGCACCAGCTTGCCAGATTGTTCAAGCGGCACGCTGTGGCCAGATGATGGCAAACACGCCCGCTTGCAAGGTGATCACAAGCTCACCGGGTTGCCAGGTTGTGCAGATGGCGGGTTGTGGTCAGGTGATCACAAAAACGACCGGTTGTCAGGTGATCACAAGCTCACCGGGTTGCCAGTTTGTGCAGATGGCAGGTTGTGGCCAGGTGATCACAAACACGACCTGTTGCCAGATTGTTGGAAACACTGCGTGTGACAAGGTAATTCGTATGGTAAAGATGGTAGCCTGTATATATATATATATATATATATATATATATATATATATATATATATATATATATATATATATATATATATAAATATGGAAATTTTTCATAATTATCTGATTTCTACCGTATTTGTATAATGTGCCTTTGACCACGTAGCCATTTAGGCAGAATACAGTAGAGTTTTATTAATTTCGTTTACTCAAAAAAATCAATATCACAGGCAATATGTGAGGCAATATTTAAATAAAAAAACTAAATAATTTTTTATTAAGTAAAATAATATTTAATTTGTAATATTATGTATTGCCGCTCTTAAGCCGAATTTTAATTGGGCTTGTTTCTTTTCAACAGAAATTTTTTTTTTTTTTGTTGTTGTTTTTTTTTAATTCATTTTTTAAATTCTTTATTCATAATAACCAATAATGTTTTGAATTTCTTATTTCTATTTCAGCAACATTCAGTCGTTGAAATGCCACTTTCACCAGCTTGTGCTGCGAGTGACCGTGTCAAATCTACTGAAGGTCCGTCGCCTCATACAGGTCAGGGTGCGTTTATATTGGATTTCATGTAAAATGCATTATGTGTAGAATGAGCGCATTTATAATGATCTACGGTTCCAATTTATTTTATCAAATCAGTAACCTTATTCATATATAACATAATGTGTCCAGAAGCAACTTTTTTTCTCTTTCCTACAATTATAAAAAACAGACTTTCTTTTGGGCATCTCTTTAAGGGGAAGAGTGGGAAGTCCCCCCCCCCCCCCCTCACCCATCCCAACGCCCGCCTCCTAACAATATAAAACAATTACGTTATTTAAATTTAAAAAAATATATAATTTATTTAGTGTCCGCGCCCACACCCGTGAAAGAAACAGGGGAAACAACTGTTGATAATCTAATATATAAAGCTCAATTCTGTATGTTTGAGAAATGTTTGTAATAAGTTTGTCGTGGATACTTGGATGGATTTAAGTGTTAGATTATTATAGTGCTCATGGTCTAAATTTGTGAGTTAAAAAATTACTATTGAAAGTGTTGGGAAATAATTTTCATTTTTCAAACAGATAGTAATAATTGTCCGCATGTTCATTAAACACAATTTTAAAAAAATATCATCTTTTACAAAAATTCTAATGATGTCTGAAAATTATTTATATTTAGTCCTTTAGCACTTACTTCCCTTTGATTAATTAGGAAAACACAATTACTTCCCTTTATAAAACATTGCATTAGTGGAAAAGAATTTACTTTTTATTACTTTGTTTTGGTGTTGGGGAAAAAATAATTACATAATTAGCGGGGATTGATCAAGTGCAAATGTTGTAGGTATTTTACGGATAAGCTTGGAGTATTATAATTTGTTCATTAAATTGAAACAGGCGCGTCCACCGGCGCCCCAACCAGGGTTCAATTTGGCACCCTGGGCTATCCTGTGAGCGCCATGGTGCATAATTTCGCTTTAAACAGTGCGATAGAGTATGGTTAAGAAAGGTTACTACCGTCTTTAAGTGAAACGAATGCGGGCGTCCTCTGGCGCCCAGACAGGGTGCTATTTGGGGCCCCGGGCCTCCCGTGTTCGGTTTGGCGTCTAAGTTCGTTTAAGTGAGTGCAAAAGACTATGAATAAGTTGGGATAATATAGTCGTTTATTAAGCTGAAACAATCGATTCCGCCCCGGGCTAGACTGTGAGCACTTTGCGTTTAAATTCGCGTTAGTGTTTTCTTTGTGTTTAGGTTGGGTTTGCGTTAGTGGTTGCGTTTTGATTTTGTTCGTTTTTGTTCTTTCTTTTTTCGTTTTCGTTTGTGTTTTTTTCTTTGGGTTTGTATTTGTATTTGTTTTTGTGGTTTGTTTTGCGTTTGGATTTGGTTTGTTTTCGTTTGCTTTTTCGTTTGTGTTTTTTCTTTGGGTTTGTGTTTGTGGTTGGTTTTGCGTTTGGATTTGGTTTGTTTTCGTTTGCTTTTTCGTTTGTGTTTTTTCTTTGGGTGTGTGTTTGTGTTTGTGGTTGGTTTTGCGTTTGGATTTGGTTTGTTTTCGTTTGCTTTTTCGTTTGTGTTTTTTCTTTGGGTGTGTGTTTGTGTTTGTGGTTGGTTTTGCGTTTGGATTTGGTTTGTTTTCGTTTGCTTTTTCGTTTGTTTTTTTTCTTTGTATTCGTATTGGTGGTTGTGGTTGGGTTTGTTGTTAGGTTTTTGTTTTCGTTTGCTTTTTTGTTTGTTTTTTCTTTGTGTTTGTATTGGTGTTTGTGGTTGTGTTTGTTGTTAGGTTTTTGTTTTCGTTTGTATTTGTAATTGTGTTAGCGTTATGTTTGCGTTTTGTTGTTTTGGTTTTGGTTGGTTGTGGTTTGGGTGGGCAATGCCGGGTTTATGATGATTACTAAACACACAGGTAATGGTCTTTAACAGAAAGGTTTTTCACGGAAGCCAGAGCAGGGCCTGGCTGGGACGGCTAGTATAGGATAAAACATAAATTAACATCAAACTATGATTTTTTTATATTGACATCTATTCCCCATGCAGATAGACCTACTCCTTCATCTGCTGAAACCTCAAATGTAAAGTTCAAGTCTTCAAGACGTGAGTTCTCATCTCCTTCCTTTCTCTTATACCTTTTGTACTTTAACGATTGGGTGAGTTATTTTTTTTATCTCTATGTTTTTGTTTGACATCTTTTGTACTTTTACAATTTATTGAGTTTTTTACCTCTATGTTTTTATTTTACAGCTTATGCACTTTTACGATTCGGTAAGTTTTTTATCTCTATGTTTTCGTTTGACATTTTTTGTACTTCAAGGAATAATTATGTGAGCTCTCATCTCCTTTCTATTATCATCATCATCTTTTCCCATTCGTGCCCAAGACACATGCGGCAGATGAAGTAGAGTTCATCTGTTTCAGGTACCTCGGCATGCGACAGCAGTATACCCAGCCGCCTTTGCTTTCCTTAACGTGAGTAAGTTACCCATCGCAGCTTGGCTGGGGGACATTGTTCTGACTTGAACTCGGATTCGAGCTCGAGACTTTCTGGTTGGCAGCCCCTTACATACTTACATCTATTGTACTTTAATTAACGATATGAGGAACATTTATTTATAAACAATTTATAAATTGCATTATGAATATTAAAAAAAATACATTTCAAATTTTTAAAAGATTATATTTTCCTACAGTTGGTTTAACACTTTATGTTGCAACTTGCCTCGTGTCACCTATTTCAATGATTGTTGTTGGTAAGATTTTTTTTTTTAATTTATAATTCTTTAATAGAAGAGTGATAAAATTTAATACGTTTCTCAAATAAACTGAAGCATTTTAATGAAAATTTAAATAAACAAAAGATGCGTTTTTCTTCTAAAATAGAGTAGTGATTTTAAAGGGTTCCCAAAAAAAAAATGGAAAACTTCGCAAACAGAAAAATGCGCAAACTAATTGTTTTGTTTTATTTTGTTGAAACATGTTTTATTATGCTGTAATGTACCTGTTTACACTCTTTTTAAATGTCTATAAATGCTCGATGTAAAAAAACAAAAATACCCATGTGCCCTTTTTTTGTGCGCAGTTTTCCGTTGAGCAGTGTTCCGTTACGCATCTTTCCGGTCACCTTTTTAAAGAATGTGTTGTAAAACATGCGCACGTAACCATGTCTAATACTTCTAGGTGCGCTTTACTTGGATGATTGTCCTATCGAACACATGATTCCAATCTACCTCATTGTAATGGGGAGCTTTTTTTGCGCCTACGCTTTGGCAGTTATACTGGAACATTTGATGTTGAAAGAGGAGGACAAATATAAAATAAGCCCAATGGAAATTATCATTATAGTTTTTATAATAGTCTGGTTTATTGCAGGTGAGTTAACATGAATAGTTGTATAACACTTGATTTGGTTTTTTCGTAAGCAATTCTTTTTAGATGGGGTGGGGGAGAAGGGATGCTGAAATGGGCTGTGTTCTTTTTAACAAAGGTATCTATATATTTTGAGTCCGCCATACGGGTTGTCCATAAATAATGTTACTCTGCTAGGGGGAGGAGGTGTTCAGTAAGTGTGATGAGATTTTTTCATTTAAAAAGTAAAATCGGAAAAAGAATTTTAACCATTATTTCACGATTTTTTAAACTTCTTTTTTTTTAAATTGAGATAGAAATTAATATTTTCAATGTTGATTGAGCTCTGTTTTTTTTAATCGCTGTTTTTAGTTTAAAAATGCGGTTCTGGGGGTGTTTGTAGGCTGATGTGCAGGAAACTGCGCAATCGGAAAACTGCGCAAACAAAAATGCCCTTGCGCACTTTTCCGTTGCGCATCTTTCCGATCCACTTATATTAGGTGAGGGGTAGGTATGAATATGGGATGACGTGGCCTAGCGGTAGAGAGTATTACGAACGCTATTCTGACAGTCGCAGAGCTAGCGAACGCCCCGGGTTCGTTTTGAGATGGCTAATGACAGATGTCAACTACAATGGAGAGTGTTAGACACACAACAAAACTCAACGTGGGCTCGTGAATAAAATCTAGGGGAATAACATGCTGAACTGGTGTGACTCACAACAACTTTAAACGGTCAACAACCTTTTAATATGAGTACAGGAATAAAAGTGACACTAGGTCTGTACAAAATAATATAGAATCTAAGAGTACAAAATAAAGCGAAACCCAACTTACAGTTGATGAAAAATTACTAGTCTAGATTACGAATATCACAGATATGGCACTAGATAAAGAACGCAGCTTAAGGAAAATTACTGCAAGCACTGAATAAACTTAGAATCACCAATAATAGGGGGAAAAATTGCTGCTATAAACTATGTAACACAAAATGGCGTCACACACATGGCACTCTCTCTCGAGATCTCTGATAGAAGGCTGCGCAGAGCCTGCGCGTTCAGGGTTTTTAAATCAGATCAGAACCAGGGGAGGTCACTCCAAAGTCATAAGACTATTGTTTGGGATTTTACCAAAGTTCGAAATAACCAATTAAAATTTATTGGAAAATTTCATCACCTGACGTGACTGAAAAATACTGGTGATTGTACCACAACTCTCCCAAGGTCGATTACATAAGCCAAAAACTAAATTATAAAAAAAATAAGACCTAAGTAGGTGACAAGAGCTAGACTACTAACCCGAAAGTCTCGAGTTCGAATCCAGGTTCAAGTCAGTAGAACGTCCCTGAGTCCACCCAGCTTTGGTAAGTATCTAACTAGCGTTACGGAAACTATCCCTTCATTTGTCGGGGTCTCTAAAACATACGAACGAGAAAAGAAAAAGAAAGAGGTATGAATTGTCCAGAAAAGTGTGACGTCATTTATGGATAACCCCTACACCCCTGCCCCCCTCCCCAATAAAGCCTAAGCTACAAATAATTAAGACGTTGAGTTGCCAGTTTATTATTATAATTCATCATTGCAGGTAATGTGTGGATCTTCCGCATCTCCGGTGAAGTGAGCTACGAGCCGACATCCAACAAATACTGTCACAAGACTTTGTATGAATTCTCTGTCGTTCTTACTAACGCCGTCTACACGGTATTGGGCGTGTACTGTGGATTGTTTTTGGTGTGGTGTGCCGCTAGCCTGATGGGTGAAGGGCATTAAACTGTGTTCACACCTCTCAGCAAGTGCTACTATGGGAAGAAAAGCTTTTAACAAGAATTTGTGAAAGGTAAACGGAATTAAGAAACCCAAAAGTTGTACTATAAATTGAAAAAAAAATTTAAAATTGTCATCAAAACTTTAACACTAATTAAAATTGTCATCAAACCTTAAACACTAATTAAAATCGTGTAAACATTTTGTCACCTCTGACTGTGTTTAATTCGTTTGCTTCTTTTTTTTCTGTGACTGTGATGAGGATGAAAATTGTAATTAAAATTGTAAGTTATTGTACAGACCATTACAAGCGACCATAATGAGAACTATTTCTTTGACACAAGAACAAAATAATACAAGACGAAGAGGTGTACGTTTCAACAAAACCATCATAACTAATGTGTTATGGCCCTCGTTGTATTCAACCAGCATTGGCCACTCATGTATCTATCGTCCATCCACCCATCACCCCGCACCTACCACTCGTGTATCTATCGTCCATCACCTAAAACTCGTGTATCTATCACCCATCCACCCATCACCCCGCACCTACCACTCATGTATCTATCGTCCATCCACCCATCACCCCGCACCTACCACTCATCTATCGTCAATCCACCCTTCACCCCACACCTACCACTCATCTATCGCCCATCCACCCATCACCCCACACCTACCACTCATGTATCTATCACCCATCCACCCATCACCCCACACCTACCACTCATATATCTATCGTCCATCCACCCTTCACCCCGCACCTACCACTCATCTATCGTCCATCCACCCATCACCACGCACCTACCACTCATCTATCGTCCATCCACCCATCACCCCACACCTACCACTCATCTATCGTCCATCCACCCATCACCCCGCACCTACCACTCATGTATCTATCGCCCATCCACCCATCACCCCGCGCCTACCACTCATCTATCGCCCATCCACCCATCACCCCGCGCCTACAACTCATGTATCTATCGCCCATCCACCCATCACCCCGCGCCTACCACTCATCTATCGCCCATCCTCCCATCACCCCGCACCTACCACTCATGTATCTATCGCCCATCCACCCATCACCCCGCACCTACCACTCATGTATCTATCGCCCATCCACCCATCACCCCGCACCTACCACTCATGTATCGCCCATCCACCCATCACCCCGCACCTACCACTCATCTATCGCCCATCCACCCATCACCCCGCACCTACCACTCATCTATCGCCCATCCACCCATCACCCCGCACCTACCACTCATGTATCACCCATCCACCCATCACCCCGCACCTACCACTCATCTATCGCCCATCCACCCATCACCCCGCACCTACCACTCATCTATCGCCCATCCACCCATCACCCCGCACCTACCACTCATCTATCGCCCATCCACCCATCACCCCGCACCTACCACTCATGTATCACCCATCCACCCATCACCCCGCACCTACCACTCATCTATCGCCCATCCACCCATCACCCCGCACCTACCACTCATGTATCGCCCATCCACCCATCACCCCGCACCTACCACTCATCTATCGCCCATCCACCCATCACCCCGCACCTACCACTCATGTATCTATCGCCCATCCACCCATCACCCCGCACCTACCACTCATCTATCGCCCATCCACCCATCACCCCGCGCCTACCACTCTATCGCCCATCCACCCATCACCCCGCACCTACCACTGATGTATCTATCGCCCATCCACCCATCACCCCGCGCCTACCACTCATGTATCACCCATCCACCCATCACCCCGCACCTACCACTCATCTATCGCCCATCCACCCATCACCCCGCACCTACCACTCATGTATCTATCGCCCATCCACCCATCACCCCGCACTTAACACTCATCTATCGCCCATCCACCCATCACCCCGCACCTACCACTCATGTATCTATCGCCCATCCACCCATCACCCCGCGCCTACCACTCATGTATCACCCATCCACCCATCACCCCGCACCTACCACTCATCTATCGCCCATCCACCCATCACCCCGCACCTACCACTCATCTATCACCCATCCACCCATCACCCCGCACCTAACACTCATGTATCGCCTATCCACCCATCACCCCGCGCCTACCACTCTATCGCCCATCCACCCATCACCCCGCACCTACCACTCATCTATCGCCCATCCACCCATCACCCCGCACCTACCACTCATGTATCACCCATCCACCCATCACCCCGCACCTACCACTCATCTATCGCCCATCCACCCATCACCCCACACCTACCACTCATCTATCGCCCATCCACCCATCACCCCGCACCTACCACTCATGTATCACCCATCCACCCATCACCCCGCACCTACCACTCATCCATTGCCATCCACCCATAACCCCGCATCTAACACTCATGTATCGCCCATCCACCCATCACCCCGCACCTACCACTCATGTATCACCCATCCACCCATCACCCCGCACCTACCACTCATCCATTGCCATCCACCCATCACCCCGCACCTACCACTCATGTATCACCCATCCACCCATCACCCCGCACTTACCACTCATCTATCGCCCATCCACCCATCACCCCGCACCTACCACTCATGTATCACCCATCCACCCATCACCCCGCACCTACCACTCATCTATCGCCCATCCACCCATCACCCCGCACCTACCACTCATGTATCACCCATCCACCCATCACCCCGCACCTACCACTCATCTATCACCCATCCACCCATCACCACGCACCTACCACTCATGTATCTATCGCCCATCCACCCATCACCCCGCACCTACCACTCATCTATCACCCATCTACCCATCACCCCGCACCTACCACTCATCTATCGCCCATCCACCCATCACCCCGCGCCTACCACTCATGTATCTATCGCCCATCCACCCATCACCCCGCGCCTACCACTCATGTATCTATCACCCATCCATTCATCACCCCGCACTTACCACTCATCCATTGCCATCCACCCATCACCCCGCACCTACCACTCATCTATCGCCCATCCACCCATCACCCCGCACCTACCACTCATGTATCTATCACCCATCCATTCATCACCCCGCACTTACCACTCATCCATTGCCATCCACCCATCACCCCGCACCTACCACTCATCTATCGCCCATCCACCCATCACCCCGCACCTACCACTCATCTATCGCCCATCCACCCATCACCCCGCACCTACCACTCATCTATCGCCCATCCACCCATCACCCCGCACCTACCACTCATGTATCACCCATCCACCCATCACCCCGCACCTACCACTCATCTATCGCCCATCCACCCATCACCCCGCACCTACCACTCATCTATCGCCCATCCACACATCACCCCGCACCTACCACTCATGTATCTATCGCCCATCCACCCATCGCCCCGCACCTACCACTCATCTATCGCCCATCCACCCATCACCCCGCACCTACCACTCATGTATCTATCGCCCATCCACCCATCACCCCGCACCTACCACTCATGTATCTATCGCCCATCCACCCATCGCCCCGCGCCTACCACTTATCTATCGCCCATCCACCCATCACCCCGCACCTACCACTCATGTATCTATCGCCCATCCACCCATCACCCCGCACCTACCACTCATGTATCTATCGCCCATCCACCCATCACCCCGCACCTACCACTCATCTATCGCCCATCCACCCATCACCCCGCGCCTACCACTCATCTATCGCCCATCCACCCATCACCCCGCACCTACCACTCATCTATCGCCCATCCACCCATCACCCCGCACCTACCACTCATGTATCACCCATCCACCCATCACCCCGCACCTACCACTCATGTATCTATCGCCCATCCACCCATCACCCCGCGCCTACCACTCATGTATCACCCATCCACCCATCACCCCGCACCTACCACTCATCTATCGCCCATCCACCCATCACCCCGCGCCTACCACTCATGTATCTATCGCCCATCCACCCATCACCCCGCACCTACCACTCATCTATCGCCATCCACCCATCACCCCGCGCCTACCACTCATGTATCTATCGCCCATCCACCCATCACCCAGCGCCTACCACTCATGTATCTATCGCCCATCCACCCATCACCCCGCACCTACCACTCATCTATCGCCCATCCACCCATCACCCCGCGCCTACCACTCATCTATCGCCCATCCACCCATCACCCCGCACCTACCACTCATCTATCGCCCATCCACCCATCACCCCGCACCTACCACTGATGTATCTATCGCCCATCCACCCATCACCCCGCGCCTACCACTCATGTATCACCCATCCACCCATCACCCCGCACCTACCACTCATCTATCGCCCATCCACCCATCACCCCGCACCTACCACTCATGTATCTATCGCCCATCCACCCATCACCCCGCACTTACCACTCATCTATCGCCCATCCACCCATCACCCCGCACCTACCACTCATCTATCGCCCATCCACCCATCACCCCGCACCTACCACTCATCTATCGCCCATCCACCCATCACCCCGCACCTACCACTCATCTATCGCCCATCCACCCATCACCCCGCACCTACCACTCATCTATCGCCCATCCACCCATCACCCCGCACCTACCACTCATCTATCGCCCATCCACCCATCACCCCGCACCTACCACTCATCTATCGCCCATCCACCCATCACCCCGTATGGAGTATGGGCTAAGATAGTTGTAAGAATCTAACCTGGTTATAATTGTGTGTAAAAATCGAACATGGCTTATAAATGTATTGGATTTGGTTTGAGTATGGACTAATATAATCTCTTTGCAGAGTAAAATAAGAAACATTTTATCGTTTTCTATAGTGTGAATCATATCAATTTTTATAGAAATAAAATCATCTACACATAGCTACGATGAATACGAAGTGATTACATTGTTGAATCATTTAGCTGTTAATAGTGTACAATGTTTATCTATTTAAATAAACCGGGAGTGATCTCCCCTAAACTTTCTCGAATATTCTTATATAAAATAACAGGGGATGGGAACTCGGGCTATAGACATGATTTTTAATCCATTTTAAATACTTAAAGTTTTAAAAATAGAATAAAATCTCGTAGACAAATTAATTGCACACCAAGTGAACGCCAAATTAAAAAGCGCATAATAGTGCGCAATATTATTAGTACTTCTAAAATTTACATTAGTTTTTTGAGAAATCGAAAGTAGCGTAAATTACTACTTCCAGTCAACGTAAATTACTCAAAATTTAACAGAAGGTAGAGAATTAGATCTTTTACTTACATGTGAAATTTCATGTATCTATCTGAAATAGTACTCAAGTTATAGGCTTTTGAAAAATTCAAAGTAGGAAAAGTACCACTTCCGGTTATCGAAAATCGCTCAAAAGTTGATACGGATCTACGATTTTGATAAAATACTTATATGTGAAATTTCATCAACCTAGCTGTAACGGTACTCAAGTAATCGTGTTTACACACGGACACACAGACACACACACACACAGACATACGGACAAGATTGCAAAATTATGTTTTTCCGTATCAGTGAGGTGTAAAACGTCGAGATTTGTAAAAATCTCGATTTTTTTTTTGCACGATTACAATACTTTCTCTATACTTCGTATATACGAGAAAGTAAAAAAGTAATTTCAATCACTTCCCAATTTGTTTTAATTATGGGGTAAGGGAAACAACTTTTAAAGAACTCCCTTAGTCAAAACAAAAATTATTTACAATACTAATACGAACAAATAACTAAACTTGCAACTGTTTTTACACAAAGTATGTTTGAAATAAGAATTTGTTAGATACAAAATGTACATGTTTGTGTATTTTTTGCAAATAAATATAATGCTGTTCCGTATTTTAAATTTTCAAACGATATTAATATTTTGAAGAAATTTTGTAGTGATGCGAAATCTTCACTAAATTCATTTGTTACGCTAACTGATATCGCATTAATGCGATCTATATTTTCAAAAAGAACCCAAACAAACAAGATGGCAGCTACGTTCAACTTTATAAAAGAAACTCCACCAGATTCAATGTTTAGTGACTTTCAAGCGTTGAATAAATTTCAGAATGAGCCCTTCAATCAACTTGTACAGTTTGCATTCCAGTTTCTTTTAGAACCCAGCAAGTCTGCCCGATTGATGTCACAGCTGGAGGAATTTGCTCAAGAAAATAGTATTAGTGTTGGCCCTTTAAGAAATGTGTTCAAAAGTTTGGTCTCTTTACCTAATTCTGCTCTAAAAAAAAGCTTAAGTTCTGGGCAACTCTAGGAGGATCTTCAAACTTTAGGACTCTCAGCACAAAAAGCAAAAGAAGTGGCCAGCCATTTTGAAGCAAATCTAGTAGCTTTGTCAAGAGGTGCTCAAGGACAAACTTTAATGGTCAATCAATTAGTGGACATAGAGTGGAAATTTGGAGTCACAGCATCCAGTAGTGAGTTGGATAAAGTTGGAAACACATTCTTGCAGTTGAAGCTTGTGATAAACACTGGAAATGGTACCAAAAATGTGTTCTTAGAATTGACATTACCACAGTTTTATTCCTTCTTGCATGAAATGGGAAAAAGCAAAAGCCAGCCTGGAGTATCTTGGATGATAATGTGATACCATGTTATAATGTAATCAAATAAATGTTTTCCTATGTTGTCTACATATAATGAATGCTTAATAAATGTCAATAACTTTGGGGAAAAAAAAATTCAAAAAGAAAAAAAAAAAATTTCAATAGAACATACTTATCAAATCCAAAGTATTAAAGAACTATCATTTCCAACCAGCTTGGGATAGGTGAAGCGGAGTTCACCTGTTCAGGGATGTCCTGCGGAGTCGGTCCAACATATTAGGATAGAAATAACATTCTAGAAGTCATTTTAATTTGAATATGTTACGTTAAAAAAAATGTTGATCAGATTGAAACCATTAAGCTAGTCCAACCTGAAAGATGCCCTACACGATTGCTTCAGTCAACCGTGTATCTCTTTTTTTTTAAATTGCTGGTAATTAGTTTTACTGAAAATTAAAATAATATTTTAAATAAACCGGGAGTGATCTCCCCTAAACTTTCTCGAATATTCTTATATAAAACAACAGGGGATGGGAACTCGGGATATAGATCTAGTTATGATTTTTAATCCATTTTAAATACTTAAACTTTTTAAAATAGAATAGAATCTCATAGAAAAAAG
Source organism: Physella acuta (assembly GCF_028476545.2). Taxonomy (NCBI): domain Eukaryota; kingdom Metazoa; phylum Mollusca; class Gastropoda; family Physidae; genus Physella; species Physella acuta. Next base: position 71,170 of record NW_026731778.1, read on the forward strand.
TATTGTGCGCCAAGCGAACGCCGAATAAAGATGTTCATAATGGTGCGCAATATTATTAGTACTTTATAAATTTAGATGCGTTTTTGAGAAATCGGAAATAGCGTAAATTAGTACTTCCCGTCAACGGAAATTGCTCAAAATTTAACAGAAGGTAGAGAATTAGATCTTTTACTTACATGTGAAATTTCATTTATCTATCTGAAATAGTACTCAAGTTATAGGCTTTTGAAAAATTCAAAGTAGAAAAAGTACCACTTCCGGTTGTCGGAAATCGCTCAAAAGTTGATACGGATCTACGATTTTGATATAATACTTATATATGAAATTTCATCAACCTAGCTGTAACGGTACTCAAGTTATCGTGTTTACACACAGACAGACACACAGACACACACACACACAGACATACGGACAAGATTGCAAAATTATGTTTTTCCGTATCAGTGAGGTGTAAAACGTCGAGATTTGTAAAAATCTCGATTTTTTTTTTGCACGATTACAATACTTTCTCTATACTACGTATATACGAGAAAGTAAAAAGAACCAGTGAATAAAATAAATTTATTAATGTTCATACTATTTGCCTTCACTATTAATTAAACAACCTCAAACGTCAGACCTTCCATTGTTCTAATCTACGCTCTGTATGTCTGATTGGCGGAATCTAATGAGACAAATCACATTAATGCACCTGTGTGTAGCATTGTTTTCTCTATAGTTAGCAAGTTTACGTCATGGTGTCACCCCCCCCCCCCCCACCTCCACCACCCCTTGTCGAAATCTTCAATTTACACCTAAAAGACTTTTTAACCCAATTAAACTGAACTGGCAAAAAAAGCATTTTTCTGCAATATATTTTGCAATTTTTTTCGTCTTGGTGTCACCCCCTCAATGGTGTCACCTGGTGCGGTCCGCACCCCCCCCCCCTCTCTCGACCCCACTTTGCGACGCTTCTGGTCATGCTCATCGGTATTAACCTCACTGCAGCTACCATTTGTATTTATCCATTTGCTCTCTCAACGACAGATGTAGCGTAGATATTAGTCTATAATTAAGGTAGCATCGCTTGGGAGGACGACTGCTTGATTAATCAGCAAATATCAAAATACGTCTTCAGCATGTCTGTAAGGATTTACTATGGCTGGTTCAGGTACCATTGAATAAAAATAAACCTAGACAACTCCCTTATTGGCTAGCACTGGAACCAGAGGATGCCCATTCAGTTTTTACATCGTGAGTTGAAACAGGATGTACAAATATCGATCATTTATGTTTTTAAAACATTAAGAGAGAAATAGTTTTAAATAATTCTTATTCAGACCCTTTCATCTACTGTAGTGTTAGCAAGTAAAGTTTCCTCTCAAGCATGAGATTACGGGGCAAGTGAAGTAGAGTTCACTTGTTTCTGTGACCTCGGTATATGACTGGATAATGTGGTCAGCACTATGCCCAGCCGCCTTCACTTACACTAATGTGAGTTAGGTACCCATCAGAGCTGGGTGGACTCAGGGACAGTCACTGACTTGAACCCGGATTCGAACTCGAGACTAACGGGTTAGCAGTCTAGCTCTCTACCGCTAGGCCACTCGGTCCCACTGTTAAATAATTCTTGTTCAGACCGTGTCATCTACTGTAGTGTTAACGAGGATGGCGTAAAATTGTTCGGGTGACAACCAGAGGCGTTGCGATGGGGGGCGGAGGGTACATATGTCCCCGGGCGCCGACCATAGGGGGTGCCAAATTTGGTTGGAAAAAAATTAAAATCTCATTTTAGCTGCAGTTTTGCATGGGGGCGCCCAATTGAAAGTTCGTCCCCGGGCGCCTGGAAGGGTCGCTACGCCTCCGGTGACAGCAGGTATGATAACTCAGAGTTTTGATCCTCATTCCTAACATTGAGGCATAGGATGTAGCCTAGTTGCAATATTGGCAGTCTTTGTGCTTAAAGATGTGTGTAATTTTAATAAGTTGAACAATGAACTATTATACAAGTCAGACTCTCTCATTGAATTTGTATTAAGAAAATTTTGTTTGTCCCGCGATTAGAGTGGAGTCATTGTGACGCTGCTGAATATCCTAGTGAAAGCTGTTCCTTTATTTTTATGTTTATGTGATGTGTAACTTCGGTGTTTCCCTGCGCACCTGCGGGACACAGCGCACCAAACAACACCAGCCGTGTTTTAACCGCACATTCGCGAAACAAAAAAGATTTTGTTTACTTAAGTTTACTACTAAGGTCGTGAATAACTTTCTTTTAATCTAACACGATTACTGGATCTAGAGCTTGTAAATTAACTCATTCGACCATAGCCGAAACCCACACGAACATCCGGACCTATTCTGTAAAGATTCCTTTTTAGTATTTACGCATGCAAGCAGATTCAAGTCAAAGAAAACACGCAGATCTAGATTCTAGATCTATAAATAAATAAATATCTCTTTCTTAAAATTAAGAATTCAAATATTATATTATAAAACAAATATTGTTATTTACGTGTGATTCTGTAAGTTGATTCTAAATGTAAAAATTGAATTCGAGGTCATCTGTTTCTTTAAAAATGTGTTATAAGCTCTGGAATTCGCCATCAGATTTTTAACTTCCAAAGTCAAGTTTACATCAGAAATTGGTAGACTCATTCACCTCCTAAGGTAGTAACGTTAAACTCTCCAAGTCAAGTTTATCTCAGGGATTGGTGGAATCATTCACCCCCTAAGACTTTTGTTCGGGTACCGAACTCTGGACATTGCATCCACCATGAAGTTCATACTTTTTATTGATTAGCAATATTCTTATCTCTGAGAGTTTTGAAGCGGACATGAAGTGGATACATCTCCTTGGGCGCAATTAGTATAATTTAATCACTTTCATAACCCAGCAGGTGATTATAATTTAGTTTTTTTCCAAAGCAGAGGCTTTATAAGACATGTTTCTTGAAAACCTTTTTTTTTTGTTCTTTTTATAGTATAAAATGTGGGGATTATTTTTATGAAGTTACTTTCATTTCCGGGGGAGCAGAATAAATAGAGTTCTGTTTCAGTTAGGTAGTCAAAGTGGTGCTTTACTCTTTTTCCGGTTTCTAAAATATAGATGACTTGAGCACCCTTTTATTTAAGGTGAACAGAATTCTATACAGAGTTAGGCCGATAAGATCTTATTAACTTGATTCTATCAACTTTTGTGTGATTTCCGGTGATCAGAATTAGTACTTTATGGTATTTCCGATATCTCAGACCGATCTGTTTCAAATTGACATAAAATGTGAATTAATTGGATGTTTGATTAATCTTTTTAAAAATTAATCAATGTTTTCTTTATAAAGAATTTTGAATACGTTGTTTACCTTTTCGACTAAATTCTAACCTTTTTTAAAAATGTAAGTATTTAAAAATAATAATAAACACCATTGCACGCGAAATTTTAGGGGAGATCACTCCCGCTTTATTTAATAAGCTGAAAGGAGCGTATTAAAAAAAAAGTTTTACTCAAGGCTTTTTTTTTAAATTATTTTGGTTGTTAATAATGTTCTATTTCCACTATTTAAAGTTGCCAAAAGTGAAACACTCCATGCTATATTTGAAGATTACAAATACACGGTGTAGATTTTTGTGATGCAGATATCATTAGCACCTCATTAGGGGTCATCCATAAATGACGTCACGTTTTTTTTTGACGATTTTTACCTCCCCCCCCCTTCCCCTCCGTCACACGTCGTCACAAAAAGCCAGACCCCCCCCCCTAAAATGACGTCACACCTCAACCTACAACCCCCCTCAAAATTGCAGTTGAATTTTTTTTTTAAACATCGATATTTGTTTTCCTAAAATCTTGTCTAAACTATTACAATTTATTAAAACAGTTATCTAAAACGCGAAATAACGTCTAAAATTCGTTTTCTAACATTGCTTTTTTATAATGCAAAAGTGTGACGTCGCAACATCTGAACCCCCCCCCCCCACTCCCCCTCATCACACATCGTCACAAAATTACGGGCCCCCCCTCCCCCTACGAGTGTGACGTCATTTATGGATGACCCCTTACAGCCTTGTAATCCTGCCAGAGCTTAAGGTTAGATATTTTAAATGTGTGTATTGAATACTAAATGTAGGCAACTTAAATAATCCACAGGTGATGAATAGCCAAATAACAGTCACAACAAATGAGGTATTTGTTGACTCTAACCAGGTGGTCGTAAACACGTGCATAAACACAGTGAGTAACCAGGCACCTATATATGTATATATATATATATATATATATATATATATATATATATATATATATATATATATATATATATATATATATATATATATTTATATGTGTGTGTGAGAGAGAGAGAGAGAGAGAGAGAGTGTGTGTGCGTATTTATGTATGTGCGATTGTGTGTGAGGGTATGCGTGTGTCTATTAAAAACTTTTTTTTTAAATAGTAAAAAAAAAAACTAGCGTACCCGTCCCACTGTAATAGTAAGGTAGAACGCACCTTGGAGACTGCCGATGTATCAGGGCGCCGTGGGGCGCTCTCGGGAGCTACCGATTACACTAACGCAGGTGCGCCGGGTGCGTCCCCTGTTTCCGCTAACTCATCTATTGTAGGGTGTTCTTTAAAACTAATGTAGGTGCTATAGTGATCACACGGGTGCTCAGTTCATCCGAAACCCGGGTCGCCGGTGGACGCGTCAGGTTCGATATTATTTTATCCAAAGTGTATGGCTCTCTTTTAAATGAATTTAGGCGCTATAGCAGAGGCGTAGCGATGATGGGGGGGGGGGGGGGGCAGGGGGGTGGACATATATCCCCGGGCGCCGACCTTAGGGGGCGCCAAAATGGGTTGGAAAAAGTAATTGAAAGTTTGAGGGGGGTGCAAATCGAAAGTTTGAGGGGGTGCAAATCGAAAGTTTGAGAAGGGGGGGGGGTGCAAATCGAAAGTTTGTCCCCGGGCGCCGGGAAGGGTCGCTACGCCTCTGCGCTATAGTGCTCATGGGGGAGCCCGTGGAGCGTTAAATCGCATCCCGCCATGACGCGGGAGGACGCGCCTTATTCGATTTAGTAAACAATTATATTAGCCATTTTATCCATAATGTATCGCACTCTTTAAAACGGACGTATGCACCATAGTTCTTACATATTATGTGCATTAAATGCTGATTCATTTCCTCGTTATTATCATTTCTACTTTAAATTTGCCTCCACATGTAGAAATGTTTATTATATGTCTAATTTCTAATGTATGGTTCAGGAAAATACAAACGTTAACACCCAACCGCCACCAGCAAATGTTCAGATAACAATGTCTAGTGATGGTACCAGTTTCCAACAACATAATGGAAGAGGTAATTTATAAATGTTTTACAATAATAATATATCAAACTTACAATGGAGCACCCTTCAACACTAATAATTAAGAACGAAGAAGAAGAAAAAGACAATGGAGCACACGTATGTACGGTGTTTGAAACCATCTAGCTTATCCTGATAATATGACTAGTAGTGCTTGAATTTCATCACCATGGAGAGTAAGAAGCGACAGTTAACAATAAAGAATTAAATACTATTATCCATCAAAATATCAGTGTTTATGCTCACATTTGTTTCAATGCAGGAGCAACTCAAGTTTCTAACTATGTAAGGATCAACGTCGCCAGGCAAGAATCACAAAACACGCTCACTTTCTTGCAAGCTGTGTTTGTTATCATACTATCTTCAGGTGAGATGTTGTCCAAAACAAGCTGTACAGTAAAACTATAGGGAATTATTGATTTGTATACTATTAAGAAATGTTATGTTTTGCGACGTTTTAAAAGGATGTACTTTTTTTACAGTTTGTTGCAGCATTTTTATTGGACTTTACCTGAGTGTTCCTATTTCCATGCTTGTCATTGGTGAGCAATTACAATTTTTAAAAATATGTTGATGTATTATTTAGTTCTTGGCTGAGTATTCCTATTTCCATTATTGTCATTGGTAAGCAATTGCAATTTAAAAAATGTTGAAATAGTAACAGAAGAGTCCTGGGTTAAAAAGTAATATGCTTTTTAAAAAAGTAAAAGTTTATTTTACTGAAAAGTGAAGAAAACGTGAAAAAAAACATTCTCTAAATTTCTCTAAACGTGGTGATCTTATACATGTTTTAAAAACCAAAGGATTATTCTTAAGAATTTTTTTTGCAAAAATTGTCTCCATAATTACCTCTAATGCCACCAGGTGCTCTGTACAAAGATGATTGTCCGATAGAGCCCATGATCCCCACGTACCTACTCCTGGCAGGAAGCATTGGTTTTGTCACCTCCTTGATCAGCTTGGTCCAAGGAGAGGGTAAACGAATGTCCACCGTGGAGGTGCTTCTCCACCTGATTCAGTTTTTTTGGTTCATAACAGGTGAGTCACTAGGAACATTTCAATCTCATTTCTACTTAGATAAGAGGAGAACGTGAATGATGTTCAAGGCGACTTATATAAGCGAAGGAAACGAAATCCGCCTATTGGAAACGAATTCTGCCATAGAAATGGTTAAGGGAAGGAACTCTGTCCCATTCTACCTAAATATGGGGAAGAAAAGGAATTCTTTCAAGTACTGATTAAATTTTGGTTAGGGAAAGAATTTCGCTCCGTGCATCGTATATATATATATATATATATATATATAGGGGAAAAAAGGAAATCTGTCCAGTGAATTAATTTTTTCTATATACAAATTATAAATTGTAGTCAATACTAGCAAAAATCTATAAACTGTGAAGTTAAGCCACATTTTGAAAGGATATACAACTAATATACTTCCGATATATAAAAAATAATATATACTAAAGGAATTGTGTTGTATAAAATATATCATGAAACAACACCTATTACTTATCAAACCTATTTTCTTTTAACACAAAATAAAGTCGTCGTCTTAGTTAACCTATCCCGTATACAACTTTTTTCCAAAAACATAGCTTCGCCTGCTCTGATTCTAAATTGTGGAAAACTATATCTGAAAATATATTCAAAACTAAGCTAAAACAATAATTATTTACTGACCTCCTGACTGACTCATTGCAACATTTCTCATTCATCTATTATATTCTCATTCTATCTCATTTTGTGTTATAACTATTTAATATTATTTCCTAATTCCAATTCTTTAATGCTATGTCACTGCTATGTCTTTACTACTCAATTACCTTTTTTTAATGCTGTTATTACGTTGTTTTCTTTTTGTTTTGTTTTTTAACGGCTAATGTGAAAAAAAGACCTCCGTATCTAACGTTGTTAACGTTGTTGAATAAAATGAATTGAATAAATTGATACAAAGTATTACAATAACTAATTATATTTTCGTTTCGAAACACTTTCAGTGAGTATTTTTGTGTACCGTGTTTTACAACGGCCAATGTGAATCAAGGCCACCGTGCCTAGTGTTGTTACCGTTATTGAATAAATTGAATTGAATAAATTGAAACTAATTGAAACTAATTATTACAATAATTAATTATTTTTTCGTTTTGAAACATTTCAGGGAGTATTTTCGTGTACCGTGTTTATGACGATGTTACCTATGATTCTGCGAACTCCAAGGAATATTGCCACAAGGTCTTGTACTTGTTCGCCTTTTGGCACACCACCTGTAGTTATATGGTCTTAGGACTGTGTTGCTTGTGCGGGTGTGCAGCATGCCTGTCTGAACTTTGAACTTCTCAAAAATATGTAAAAAAAAATGGTGATACAAATTATATTAAGTTATACTAATTCAGATATCCAGAATCTTCAAATTTTACTTTTCTAAAAAAAAATTAACACAAGCTTGTCATCTAATCTTTGATACTAAATAAAATTATATGCATTGAATTTGTGAACTAGTTTTTTTTTTCTTTAATTGCTATTTATAAATTTTATAAACTTGAATTTTTTTTTAAATGTTTCTACATATTAAATGCATTTTTTCTTACCTTTAAAGTTATTTCTTGATAAGAGTATTTTGAAATTTAATATTAGATTATGAAATCAAGTAAAATTTCACGAAAAGCTTAGGATTTGATAGCTTTCACACACACAGAGAGAGAGAGAGCGAGAGAGAGACACTTTCAAACACAGACAAAATTGCAAAACTGGTTTTTCATACTCACGAAAATGTAAAGAGAAGAGATTTGTCAAAATTATTTGTCAAAACTCGAATTTAGATCATTTTTGCTCGATTATAATAGGCTTGAAAAGTCTAAGCAATTACATTTTTTTTTTAAATATTTTTAAAAATATGGCAAGCGATAAAATTATAGTTTCTTTTTAAAAACTTAAAGCTGTTTGGGAACCACCGATTACACTCATTTTCATATTTTTGTATTGAATATAAGCCGTTGAAGAGCCGTTTACAATTATTTTATCAAATCATATATTTAAAAACAAAACCACCCTCAAACTCTTATTGAAGTTATCCGGAATGGCCAGAGAGAGTAAAACAATGAAAGTCAGAACAATTGTTTTCCTTGATAAAATACACAATAGTGGTCAATGGAGTATAGCGTAGTATTGTTTTTGTATTAAAAATATAACAACGCCATGACTCTACTAATCCAAATCAAAAATAAAAGTGTTTGCTAAAATACTATAAGGTCGTCCATAAATGACGTCACGCTCATAGGGGGGAAGGGGGGTCCGTAATTTTGCAACGGTGTGTGATGAGGGGGAAGGGGGGGGGGTATAAAAAAAGCAATGTTAGAAAACTAATTTTAGACGTTATTTTGCGCTTTAGAAAACTGTTTTAATAAATTGTAATAACAATTGATTAAAATACTCTATTTTGACAGAGTTCAGACAAGATTTAGGAAAAATATAGTTGTTTAAAAAAAAAATCAACTGCAATTTTGAGGGGGGTTGTAGGCTGAGGTGTGACGTCATTTTAGGGGGGGGGGGTCTGGCTTTTTGTGATGACGTGTGACGGAGGGGAGGGGGGAGGTAAAAATCGTCAAAAAAGCGTGACGTCATTTATGGATGACCCCTATATTATATTACTTGTATAAAACTAGTATGTATTAGTTTGAATATTTCTAGCCTTAATTAAATCAGAAGTCATTTTGTACTTATTACACAAATGTTATAATAAATTCATTTTTGATTGGAAAATATGCTTTCTGGCAACAGACATTTGGAACCAGCTTTTCAAGCCTATACTTCGTCACCGGCCCCCGTTTTGTGGTGTGCAACATCGGTGTTTTTCAGCGCACCTCCATGACACATGCTGTCATGCACCCATAAGCACCAGCCATGTTTTGAACACAAAATCGCGAAACAACAAAGATGATGTTTACTACTACGATCGTGAATGAATGTTTTTAAAATCGGAAACTGCCTCTATTGCTTGTAATGCTAACTGAAGTAAATTTACCTCTGACGATTTGCATAAGGACTAATTCTGTCAAATTTCCCATTTGCATGCAATCAAGTAGATTGTGGTTAAGGAAACAAGTAGCTCTAGAAATCTAGAATCTTTAAATAGTTAAATATTCTCTCTGTTAAATTTAATTTATGTGTGATTATATGTCATATGTCGTGTGTTTTAACTTACTGTTAATAATGGAAGTAAAAATAAAAACTTAAAGTACCAAATGCTTTAACCGAAGCAGTTGTGTAGGCAGGCATTGCTCATGGGGAGGGGGGGGGGATATTTTTCTAAATAAATACACACACACGTATAGCCTATATAGGCCTGCTTGTGACTTGGCTTCCCAAATTTGACCCTATTTTTATTATGTTGAGTTTTTGTTTGCCGAGTTTTTATTTGTGCTGTTGAGTACATATTTTGAAGCCAGCTTTTTCTCACGGGTGTTTGCTTGTAAAGAGGCGCCTCAACTCGGGGAATACATAATAATGGTCGTATAAAGGGCTGTAGGGCATTGTTGAGGAGGGGTGGAATCAAAGGAAGCAGGAATAGGGGAGGGGGAGTTTGGCAGTGTTTCTTTTTTTCAGGCATCTCTTCGGGGGAGATGGCGGTTCAAGAGGGTATGAATAAGCAAGTGTAAATGCATGGTCATACATGTGACATTGTTCATGATGTTTTATTTCCTCATAGTGGCCCAAAGTGCACCGTGCCACACACTATCAAAAGCCTGACTGAAGTTTACAAATACATGGTGTAGATTTTACTAGTGCTGCAATTAGTGTTATTTGCAAAGGGGCATAAGATTTGTTCAGGTGGATTATGTCCCTGTCTAATATTTTAAGATTGCATTGCGTTTATTACTAAATGTAGGTGTTTGTTTTGTGGGTTTTTTTTTTGGTTAATTTTTTTTTAATGTTTTAAGACTCACAGCAGATCAAATAAATGCGGGGTTATGATTTCAAATAGTATCACATTTTTTTTAGTAGTTTTGAAGTAATATTTTAACTGACGTTTCTTTCAAACATAGGAAAACTTTCAAGGTGCGTCTCTAAAAAAATAAGCACAGACGATGAGCGCTACAAGTCAACAAATTGAGATGTCACCCGGTACCAAGGTGATCATCAGCTCAACCGGTAGACAAGTTATTGTCAAAACACCCTGAAATGCAGTTATCACACAAACACACAAACACAAACTTACACACACACACACACACACACTATATATATATATATATATATATATATATATATATATATATATATATATATATATATATATATATATATGTATATATATATATATAAAATTCCCACCAATGGTAGAACGTTCTATATTTATATAAAATTTATATTACTAGGTCTATAATGCTTTAACTATAACAAAAAAATTTGATAAACAATTTGTATTAAAATGCAACTTGTCCACGAAGTCTATGTGCATTGATTCCTTTATATATAAACATAATTGTACAAAAGATATTTTACTATTTGGTCAACTCGAGAGAAAAAAACTTAATTGTAATTAACAAAAGTTAGGAGTTTAATGTGAGCAAATAATTTTATTAAGTAAATGATTGTCTGCAAAATATTTAGCTGTGTTATTGCTCTCACGCCCAATTTTAATTTTTTGTTGTTGTTACATAAAAAATGGATGTACTATAATTAACATTATTTTTATTTTCTAATTATCTTTTTTAGCAAACTGCAAACCCCGGATCCGAACCACACCAGCCAGATGTTGAGATACAAAATGTTACCACGGGTAAGGGTCTCCGACGTAATGATTATACGAGTATTTCCAATACGTATAACATTAATAATGTATCACTTTAATAATGAGATTACATCTATAATGTAGGCCCTGCCCCGTGTTTCTATCTGTCATCTCTCCTGCAGTGTTTCCTCCAGACTTTTTGACTTTTTTCTCCGGGGTGGTAGGTGCACTTGATATTTTCCGAGTGCGGACAACATTTTCCGGGGGTGGGGGGGGGGGGACACTGGGGGAGGGGCAGTCGAAGAGATGCCTGGAAGAAACTCTGCTCTCCTGGAGCCCCCTCCCTCGCTCATACACAAAATAAATGTATATATAATTGAAAAAATATATAATTCTATATTTATATATAATTATTTATTTATTTATTTATATATAATTAATAAATAATATATATTTATACAGACAATATATACTTTACCAACGTAGTCTGCAGTCTGAAGTTCTAAGTGCCCGTACCTCGGAATTTTCAATTGCCAGCCCCCCCCCCCCCCCCCTCTCCGCCACCCACTCCTCATCTCCCCCAATCCCCCCCCCCCCTTTTTTTAGTCTAAAAGAAACCAAGAATGTCATGTGTATCATTAAAATCATTACGCTTATTCCTATACAATATCCTGTGACTAAAAGAACGAATGTTATCCCAATGTATGTTTACAAACGACTGTTTATTACGAAGGATTAGAAACTTTTACACAGCAAAATATCGGTTTTTTATAATCACATTTCTTTCCATGTTGAAGATCCTCCAGTATATGAAACCCTATGTGAAAGAATAATTTGTTTGCTAGAAGGATCAATAATTAGTTTTATTTCTGCAGGTATGTGGCTTTATGATATTTATCTATATATATATATATATATATATATATATATATATATATATATATATATATATATATATATATATATATATAATTCTCTTCTTAGAGACGCTAGAAAACAAGCTGTAAGCGCGCTCCCTACCACCCCACCCCTACATGGTCTGGTGAGCTTTGGTTCACGCTAAATGTTTACAATCATAGAGCCGGGTTTAGTGACGGCTATTAGGGGCAGATAATTTAGTTTGAAACGATTTTAAACTTAATGGAGGTAACTAAGAGGAGGCTGCTTTCACGGGAGGATGGGGTGTAGGGTAGGGGTTGGGGGAAAGGAGGGTGGGGGTAGGGGTTGGGGGAAAGGAGGGTGGGGGTAGTACCGTTCTTAACGACCTACTGATAGTGTTTTAAAGCAAATATTTTCAGTCGCAGCATTGGTACTGTCAAATTCACAAATTATGAATTACTGAAAAGTAGAAAATACAACAACTAAATAGCGGCATATGATATGCCGCGGGTCGGCTCGAAGGGAATAATTTATCTGTGAACAGTTTAGAAATACTTACAGAATTGTCAAATGTAGGCTAGTTTCAATTTTTTTTAAATAGTACAACTTTTTACAGTTTGTTGCACTGTGAGTCTCGGGATTTTCATGTTGCTTCCTATTTCACTGCTTGTTATAGCTATTGGTAAGCGATTGCAATAAAAACATGTTTATATATTTTGTTCGGTTTTTTTTTTTTTTTTTGTTGCCAGAAAGGTACTGGGAAAAATAATTAAAATTAGTATAAATTAAGTTATGGTTTATTATATTAAAAGAGAAGCTGAAGGAAAAAAATTCTTACTGCAATACTAATAAGTCGTAATGTTTTTTTTTTTAATGTTTTCAAAACCGAAAGATTATTCTTTAAATTTTTTTGTAAAAAAATGTTGACATATTTATTTCTAATGCATTCAGGTGTTAAATACATGGATCAGTGTCCGATAGAGCCTGCCATTCCCAAATACTTAATCGCAGCAGGAAGCTTAGACTCTGCTGGCGTCCTGATCAACTTAATCCTGAGATTAGCGAAAGTAGATAAGATGAGGGCCGACAAGGTGCAGAAACGTGTCAATGTAGTGGGGATGTTTTCCTGTATTGCAGGTAGGTCAGTTGGTGGAGTTGTATCACATGGTGGGTCAGTTGGTGGAGTTGTATAACATGGTGGGTCAGTTGGTGGAGTTGTATAACATGGTGGGTCAGTTGGTGGAGTTGTATCACATGGTGGGTCAGTTGGTGGAGTTGTATCACATTTTAGTTAGATACAGGTGTGTCATTTTGGAAGAAATGGAATTCTGCTCTCCTCTCTGCTACATAGAGAAGAGGAAAATTGAATTCTGCCCAGCGCAACCTAGGTAGGGGGAAAATGGAATTCTGCTCAGTGCTTCCTAGATAGGGAAGGAATGGAATTCTGCCCAGCGCTACCTACATTGGAAAAGGAAAGTAATTCTGACAAGTGCTTCTTAGATATAAGAGTGGAAAAGATTCTTTCCCAATGCTACTTAGATAAGGGGTAGAAAAAAACAAGTTAATAAAAAGTCTAGTGGCAATTTAAGCGCAATTTCCTTATGTTATCCATAACAATTTTTAATTTTTTGTAAATATCATCCTAAAAATATAAACTCCTACACGATGCTCAGTTTAAATCATCCTAGGCCTATACGATGCTCAGTTTAAATGTTCTTAATTCATTTTTTGTGACCGAACGAAAGGATATTTTTGAAAACTTTCTTCGGCAATAGTGTTCTAAATAATGGCAGGAATCGATTGGTAAATGTTTCAAGTCGCTAAGTGGTCTGGTTACCGAGATATGGACCAAAAACTGCATTTGTTCGAGGTTTTTTGGCTTTTCCGGGAAATCCAGGAAGGAATTCCGGGAATTGTTTTTGGCCTATGTTCATCCTCGGAACTTGCTTAACATATTTGCTTTTGGAACTAGTCCTCGATATTGCTTCGTTGAGGAGGAGATACGACTTAAAGGCTGCGGACACACATTCATCCAGAAATGACGAGTTAATAATCGCAATCCCAGTATGGAAATTGCGCTAAAAATTCTGCCCAATGTTACCCAGATAGGGGAAAGCAAGGAAATTAGTCTATTCTGATATGGGAGGCGTAAGGAATTCGGCTGATTACAATCATCTTTTTTTTTTGTTTACATATTTTTAAATGTTAAGTCCACACTAAGTACAAGAAATAAAGCTAAGCCACTGTTGAAATAACACCAATAACTATTACAAGGCTTAAGTTCATTTTTTTTTAAAATTTCTTTCAGGCGGAGTGTTTGTCTACAAAATTTACCGTGACGTCAGCTACGATCCCACACACCCTAACAAATATTGCAACGAGGCTGTGTTTTTGTTTGCGTTTTGGTACACGGTTTCTGTTTATGCGATTCTGGGGCTAAGTTTATTGTTTGGATGTGCATTGTGCATGTTCGCGTGTGCGTTTTCAATTGCTCAATAAGTTATTTTTAAACTTGTCAAAAACCTGGTGTGTGGGGAGGGGGGGGGATGAGGTTAAGATAAGATTATATTAGATAAACGTATTTAGATATCCATCATTTTAAAAGCACTTAAATGTAACTAGCAATTTGTATCATTCAAATTTTTCAAAAAGTTTGTCATCTATACTTTAATACTAATTAAAATTATATAAAACTAACTTGAAGTCTAGGTTGTTTTTTTTTTTTTTATTTGAAAGTTTATTATTTAATGCACATTTTTTTTAAAATAGATGAATTTTAAAAAAAAAACATCTTTCAACATATCAAATGCTTTTTTATTTACCTCTTTAATTTTCGTTTTTTCCTTGAGAATGGTATTTTGACATTTTATATTTAGACCTTTAAGGGACGCGATTGAGAAAATCGATAAAATCCTTTTGAACTCTGCTTTAAAAAGTTCATCAGGACGCCAGATATTTTCTACCAAGTAGCCTATTATCTTTTATCAACTGTTAGAACCCCCTTTTTATAAAATTGCCTTTATCATAAAATTTGCGTAAGAAAAAGGTAAAGGTCTTGATGAATTATGGAAATATCATGGTGTAATGTACTTTGAAAAGCAATAGTAGCCCACCATCCTAATATATAATTCCCCATGTGCGCACTTCTCTCTCTCTGTCCGCAAAATATTTTCGCCGGACATCACGTCAGAAACGGCAGCGATATATGGAGAACTTTATACGGACTTTTGTTGAAAATAATATGTTAGATGTTTTAAACGTATAACCACAATTTTATTTAAAGAAGAAAAATAAAAAATAAAGGCGTATTCGAATGTAGAGAAACAGTATTATTTATGCAACCGGAAAAGCATTAATAGATGTGAAAAAGAACGCATAAAACTGTGACGTCACTATTGCTTATACATTAACTAATGACGTCATCTGCCGTGTTTAGAATAAAAAGAAATGAACTATTTCATTCAAACTTGATTTAGATCTAGAGATCTACGTACACTATGAAATGTATACAATACAATTTTTCCGGCCTAAACTCATAAAATTTATTTTATTTATTTGGATTCTAGATCTAGATATTCTAGATTCATCTATTCAAATAATACATTTCTATACTAAAGTATTTCAGGCCTTAATTACTTTATTGAAATCTTTGTTTATCTATGCAATTTGCTAATCTCTATAATATATAAAGCAAAAGTTGTCGGGTGCCCGATAGGGCACTTCCCGGCGCCGCAGGCGCTTCAAATTTGGCAGGATCTTGCCTTGGGGCGACAGAACACGGGGGCCGGTTGGCCGAAAAGTCTACGATGATGGGGTCAAAACTGACCTCGACTGACCGGCGCCTTATATGAGCTATAAATCGAAAAAAAATGTCCACGGAGGAACCTCTTCATAACTCCTGAGGTCGTAGACCGACCCTCGGGCGAATTAATTAAGCATTCAAATTCTCAATGTTTTCGAAAGCGAAGCTGGGCAGCATGCCTAGTCTATAATATTAGGATTTCCAGTCTACTATTTTGCTTTGTACAAAATAGTAGGGCACCACCTTCAAGTTGTATGTGCACCAGTGGCGTAGGCAGGGGGGGGCTAGGGGGGGGGGTCATAACCCCCCCCCTCATAGACCCCTCGGTATATAAATAAAAAGTATGAGGGGGGTGCAAATCGAAAGTTTGAGGGGGGGGGGTGCAAATCGAAAGTTTGAGGGCGGGGGTGCAAATCGAAAGTTTGAGGGGGGGGGGTGCAAATCGAAAGTTTGAGGGGGGGTGCAAATCGAAAGTTTGAGGGGGGGGGTGCAAATCGAAAGTTTGAGGGGGGGGGTGCAAATCGAAAGTTTGAGGGGGGTGCAAATCGAAAGTTTGTCCCCGGGTAAAAATTGGAACACCCCCCCCCCTTGAGACGATCCTGGCTACGCCACTGATGTGCACGATCCCATGCAGCTGACGCTAATAAATGATCATTAGGCGTATCAATTAATAAGTTTATAACTTGATTTTTTTTAAATTTTAATGTGTTTACTGATTTATTTATTTTTTATTAATGTTATCTTTTTTATTATTAGGCTATAAATTTACTGTTGTGTATGTGTCCAGTTATGACGTTAACTCAAAACCCAATGATGTGGATTATGTTACATACAGCCTAAAAACAAAAGGCTTTACTAATTTTTTATTGCTATCCAACGTGATCTAGATTCTATATTTTAAGTTTAATGTCTTTAACTAGGGTGTCGAGTTCAAATTCAAGTCCTTTTATTTCAAATTCACGTTATTTCAGATTTTAAGATTAGCTCTAGACTCTAGGCCTAATTTTACCATAAAAGGTGGATGCAAAACATGCCCGGATGAAGATCTGCCCTAGAAGTATTTTTATGACCTAATTTCATTAAATGTCGTGTTGACCGCGTAAGGTATTCGTTAGGTTGCCAGTGTGTGTGAGGACTACTTAAACAACACAACAATTTCAATGACGTGAATCACGGAAGTGGACCTAGACTCTAGATCTAGTCGAAATAATGTAAAATTTGTAACATCTCATGTATTGACATGTATTTTTTTAAATATACTAAAATCTAGAGTCCAGACTAGATTAGATCTAGATCTAGAATAATCTAGATCTAGATCTAGAAATCTTTAACATAGAGAGTCTAGATCTAGATCTAGATCTAGAAAATCTAGATCTAGATCTAGATCTAATCTAGTCTGGACTCTAGATTCTAGTAATCTAGATCTAGAATCTAGAATCTAGATCTAGATCTAGCTAGAATCTAGTAGCTAGAGTCTGCTAGAGAGTGTCATGTCATATTGATTGAATATTGACATTGATATTTAAATATTAAATATTGTCATAGACTAGGCCTATTATTATTAATTTACTATTAAATTACTAAATTATTAAAATACTATACTAGTCTATATATATATAAGAGTAGGTCTATCTAATTTTAGTTTAGCAATCTAGAATCAAGATCTTATCTAAATAATACTAGACTAGGTCTAGGTCTAGAGATCTAAATAGTTAGTAAATAGTAAATAAATATCAATTAGGCCTATCTAGTAATTTTCTAAACATCTAGACCAGGGGTCTCCAAACTTTTCAGCCCGAGGGCCGCATTATCAAAAATCAGTTCGGGGGCCAGAGTTTTTTTCCAGGCATCTCTTCGGGTGGTAGAGCCCCCCCCCCCCCCCCCCGCCCCGAAGAATGGCTACCTCCCCTTCCCCACCCCCCACGAAATATAATGTATATAGAAATATATACAAATTTCAAGTGTCGTCGTCCACCCCCTTCCCCGGAGAAAAAAGTCTGAAAAAAACACTCTTGTGGGCCGACAACACACTCCAGGTCCAAGTCTGCTCTAACATTGTTCTTCACGTATTTCATTCTTGAAAATGTTTGTTCACACAGGTATGTTGTTGCAAAATTTGAAAGGTACTTTGATGCAAAAAGTTTTAGGAAAGTCTTCCTTGGTCAAAAACGTTTAAAAAACCCATCCTTCCTTCTTTGAACTAGTCTCTAAGGAGGTCATTTGCTTGCAATTCAATGATCTCCAACTGCAGTTCATCTGGGCATCTGGCCACATTTGCTTAAAATGGGTTTTGAAACAGTCTCACTTCTTCTGCCTTTGAATCCAAGTAAGAAAACTGCTACTAAAACTGCAGCTTGAGGTTTTTGATGATCTCATATGCAAATGACCTGGTTGACAGCTGTTGCTTTAGCTATGAAGACTTTGCACTGCTGAAAGTGCGTCCAGTTGTTGGCTTGTACTTGTTCCGAAAACATTACAATTTTGGATCAGAAGACTTTTAGGTGGGTCTATAGAACAGAAACTAGATTTCCCCCTTTTGTAGTTTTAGGTTCAGAAAATTTAAATGACATTATGTTTGCTGCAGAGGCCAATTTCTATACTTTTCATCAGACATTAATGGCAACGGCTTGCTTTATTTTCCAGAAAGTCACCTATTTCCTTTCCTTACTTAAATACCCTGCTCAGAACTTTCTCACAACTTAGTCATCTTACTGGTAAATCTTGCGATTCTGTGTTTGTATCTTTCAACATGTCTCTGAACTATATATGGTTGAGCCGATGTGACAATGTGACCTTATTAAATTCACCATCTTCAACACAGGATTCACTACACTGCGTATGTCCACTTATTAAGCAAACAAAGCTTGCTGTTAAATAAATAATACAGTGCAGTAACATTGGTTGTAGAATGTTTTTCTCATTACACATCTGCTTAACTTGTCCAACCAAGCCTTTCTTTATGCCACTTTCCTCCATCAATAGTCAGGTAACTGAGGTTAGTCCAGTCCAAGTTATAATCAGCAATTTTTTTTAACTCATTGAATATATCCTCTCCGGTAACAGTGCCATAATATTATGTAGGGAAGCCAGCTCTTGTGTTATGTTCATGTCTTCATCCACACCCCTAATAAACACAAGCAGTTGAGAGGGGGAACCGCTGTCCAACGGCTCATCCATTGCAATTAAAAAATTGCAAAACTTGCTTGCATTTTTTTTGCTATTTGAGTCACAATGTTTTCACCAATTTCTGCAACACGGTAGGCAACGGTAGGTGCACCCAAAGCTATATTTTAAAATTGTTATGAATTTTCTGGGCAACGTTCCTCAGCCACCTCCAACAAACATTTTTTTTTCCGTGGACAAAAAGGTCTCTGCGGGCCGGATAAAAGGACCTCGCGGGCCGCATCCGGCCCGCAGGCCGTAGTTTGGAGACCCCTGATCTAGACAATGAGTAGACAACAATCTGATCTAGATCTAGAGATCTTCGGCTGTCAGTTTGCTGTGTTTTGGCAGTTTAGCATAGCTGTTGACTGTTGTCTACATCACTAGATCTAGAATTCTAGATCCTAACCTAACTATTAGTATTAACTTACTAAACTACTAGAAAGTAGGGGGGTTATAACCCCACCCATGGACCCCAACCCCTATATATTTGAGTATACTATTATATATAGTCATGTGTAGCCTATATATTATAGTTTATTATAGTCATATATTGACATATAAAGATATATATATATAGCCTACCGGTAGTCATATATATATATAATATATATGTATATATATATATTTGTGATTATATATAGGATTATATACATATGGAAACATTTTTGAACCTCTCCCATGACCAATTCCTGGCTACGCCACTGTATCAGTCTATCTAGTTAGTAGCCTAATTTTTAAATTTTAGGCAACAGAAAGGCCTAACTAAAATTAAAAATTACTAGCCTAACTGGCCTAACTAATCAAATTATTACTGACTAGTAAACTAGTAGTAGACACTAAGAGTGACTAATAGACCAAAGCAAGAACAGTCTCAAAGGTATTCGAGAGGCCCATTAAAAATTTTTTTTAAATCACGCACAGTGTAATTAAAATTAATATGGTTACAAATTCGTGAATGTTTAGTTATTTCAGATTTTAAAAAAGAGGGGATGTATTTGACGTTTTAGTATTTTCGGTTGGCCCTAATTAAAAACAATTTTAAAAAAAAGAAAAAAAAACAATTTGGTTTTCATGTGTTAATGGCAACATAAACAATGACATCCTGCTATTCAATAGGCTAGCATCAATTTTATTATACAAAATGAAAAAATTGGCAGAAGTAGTTCATATGGTTTAAAATAGCATTATGTTATTTTAAAACTATCTGCAAAGTTCTGTAACTATGATCACAGAGTTCCTGTACAGCCAGTCAATGTTTGTCTTATGAAAGTGAAACATCAGGTTATAACTTCAGCTTGAGGAAAATAAATAGAAATGTAACCCTAAACTCAAAAAATTATTTTCAAGTTCTCTGGATTTGCAACTTTATAACATTGATTCTAAAAATACTGAATTTCTGAATTTGTTTTTAGGTTTAAGTTTGTAATTTTTATTATTTTTAAAACCGTTATGAAGTCTAAATATTTAAAAAAAAATGAATTTTTATCCATGTCAACAATATGATGGAATGATTCTCGTCAACTCTGTGGCCTCCATTAGTAGGCCTATTATTACTAATACTAATAACCATTAATTATTAAATTGAGAGGTGGAGATGTGTGATTGCAGCCCTTTGTTCCCCAGGCTACAAAGTCAAGTAGTAGTAATAGTATGAAGTAGTAAAATATATAAAAATGAAAACTATTTTTAAAAAACACATAGCCGGTAAGCAAACATAAGTCCTAAAAATAATAAGAAATCTAAGCACCTGAACCAGATGTGTTCCCCTTTTAGCCCACATTAGAATAATCTCGGGAAGATCAAGCTAGTTAAAATGTTGTCAACAAAAATAATAGTTTTTTAATTAATATTAATAATATTTAATTTATTTAAGACTGTATAAGCATATTTTCATACAGCTTTTAAAACTTTTTTTCCCTTCCCTGTTCATTTGAGGTTTCTCATCACTCACTAAAAATTGAACAATAGAAATGCATAAATCCTTGATACAGTGTTGATTATTTTTAGAATATTGAGTTGTGTTCTTAGTAAAGTTCCTCTTTAGACCTAGAGATCCATTGGGCAGATGAAGTAGAGTTCATGTTTCTTGACCTCAGAAAGCGAAGAGGTGTTGTCAACACTATACCCAACGGCCTTTACTTTCCCTAACATAAGTCAAGTACTATAAAACATGGGTGGACTCTGGGACGACCTCCAGTCACAAGTTTGAACACCAGACCTTCAGGGTAACAGCCAAACACTCTACTTTTTTACCACGCTGTGTTCTGTTGTACTTAACTGTATGGTATCATGTTTTGAAAAGGTGGGTTAGTGTATGGTTCAAACAAGGGAGGAGGGGCTGGAAAGATGAGATGTAGGTGTCAGACAGGAAGGGGGATACCAGGCTGTGATGAGGTCTGATGAAGACATGATTGGAGGGTGAGGCAGATGGTGGGGGAGGGGCACGATTTGAAATATCCTTCCTAATGACTTTATTTCAGAAAAATACAGCAAGGTTTTTAAGAAATAAATTGGGTTGCTATTCAATTATTTACCTATTGATTAGGTCTGTTCAAAATATTAAAATTACTGTTAGGCCAATTTTCCTTGACTGTTGTTAACTCTCTCCTTTTCCCCTCCCCAACACACTTCCTCTTCTCTGCATCTATTTATGGTTTTCCCTACCGTTATTTTTGGTTGGGGTCAAGTCTAAGATTAAAACCCTATTTAGTTGGACTAGCATTGCAGTTTAAATTAACTTAAAAATTCATCCTGCTAGAGAAAATAGACGTAGCATTATTTGAAATAGTCTAATGACACTCAGGTTTTTGGATAGAAGTGATGAACAATAAAAAGCTGTTTAGCTGTAGGGTCTCAGTTGAAAATGAGTTTTTAAAAGATTCATTTGTAAGATGGTCCTGCAACTTACAGTAAATTTTGGACCTTTACATGGAGCCGTGTAGTTTGGGCTGTGTTTACCTCAGTAAGACGTAGCTATGGTAGATAGGAAACCTCACTCCGGCTACTCCACAAGGGAATGTTAGTATATTTATTGTGTAATTTAAACTGCTAATTGTATACATGTTTATTTTATTATTTTATTCTTTCGTCAGACATTTCACTATAGAGAAACAAAAGATTATTTTGCTATGGGAGGCTGCACATCCAAAGATGATTCAGGTTGTATTTTCTTTTAGTAATTGTTATAGCAGGTGATTGTATTTTATTAACAAAACATTTTCTTTATCAAATGTATGGATATTTACATTTATTCTAATGATGTATCAATGTATTGATGTCTACATTTGCAGAAGAAGAAATCTCCAGAAAGATTGCAGTGGTTGGAGACAGTGGAGTAGGGAAGACTTGCCTTATTCAAAGGTTCATGACAAATGATTTTGATGAAGACACACCCCAAGAGTATATAGCATCTGCTCTTAAAGTTGAAGAAAAAGAAATAGAACTTAAAGGAAAGAAAAAGGTACACATTTTTGTTTTAATTTAAAATGTCTTGATTTTTTTTTCCTACACTTTTTTGTTTCCATTTGAAGTATCTAGATTCAGTTGGCTGATTCTAGCTGGAAGAAGATGCACATGAGCATAGTGTAAAATTATCTGATTTTTCTTGTGAACTAAATGTTCATTCTTTAGGCATATGTGTTGTCTTGATGGGACAGGGATTAACACAATAAATACTTAAATACTAGATTAAATTGGCTATTAAAATAGATTTTCTTGTTTATTTTTTTACTTAAATGTTAATTTATAGAATAGAACTATTTACTAGATACACTATAACTATACTATGAACCCTCAACCCCTGACGTCCACTCGAAGCAAAACTGCTCAACCACACGGTAAAGAGCGTTTTGATCCCATTGAGCAGCTATGATAAGATAAGTTGAGCCCATTGTGCACCTATTTAAAGTCATTGAGTTTTGCATCTTCTGCCAGCGAGATTAGAGGTGGGGGGGGGGGGGGGGGGGAGACTTCTTCAGACTAGTCACTTTCGTACCTGCACTTTTTTGTTTTAATTTGAAGTATCTAGAATTTTCTTTTACCTGCATTTTATGTTTTAATTTGAAGTATCTAGAATTTTCTGTTACCTACTGTTTCACAGTCAATGTTACTAATTGCACACATTCCTATAATATTTTTCATGTGTTACTCATTTAACCATTCCTTCTAGGTTCGTCTTTTTATTTACGATACTGGTGGACAAGACACTTTCAAGCATTTAAGAAAAATAAACTACTTGAAATCAGATGCAGCCATTGTTTGCTTCAGGTATAGATTTCAATTGTATTTGTTTGCACTGAGCCAGTCATTTATGGATAATAAAATTCTCCTTAGCATTTCATCTTTAACCGTTGTGTAATAAACAAACAGCTAGTAATTTAAGGTACAGAGCAAACATCTAATTCTCAAATGGTTACCTGAGAAAGTGCTGCTGCTGCAGCATTTGTTTGTTCATTATTAATGTAAAATAAGTATTGTAATTTCTAAAAATAACTGGACTTTAAATTTTTTACATTTTATTTTGTTTTGCTTGCTGAATTAATTAACAGAGTCTACTTCAGAGATTAATGACCCTGTAGCAGTAAAGTTTATTTATTTATATGAATGGAATACAGTGAAATAGTGTCCAGATATTCCTTAATCAATACCTTGCCTTAAACAATGCTTTCAACTGTCTAGACAATTAAAAACATAGTTCAACTTAATAAAGTTTTTCCAGTAAATTTAATATATATATATATATAAAAAAAAAATAATAAGATATTTACAGTTCATTTTTTTCTTCTCTTTTTTTGTATTTAATTTGTATTATTTACTTTTTATATTTAAGTGTTGACAACCATAAGAGCTTTGAAAATGTCAAGAATTACTGGGTGGCTGAAATGCAGAAAGCTTGCCCAGGGATCCCATTGCTGCTCGTGGGAAACAAAAAAGACATTCGCAATGAAGCCAGGTCCATTGAGAACTTTGTGAGAGAAGGTGAAGGTCAGAACATGGCCAAAAAGAACAAGATGTTCTCTTACCTGGAGTGTTCAGCCAAGGAGGGGGAAGGGGTGAAAGAGGTGTTTGTGGCCATTGCACAGGAGGCAGCCAAAAGAAAGAAAACAAGAAAAGTTGCGGACTCTGAGTCTTAAGTACATATTTGTAATTTTTTTTTACTGTACATATCTGTTGCTGTTTGACATTCCTTAATATAGCAAAAAAAATATTTACAACAAAGCAATTCTTTTGAAACATGTAAAAATGATATGTATCTATTTTCTAATTTAAAATATTTTTTAAAAATAACTTTTAATTTTTTTTTAAACTTAACTCAAAATTTATTTTATATTTTTCTGAATAAAACCTTGGGATTTACTGTCTTAAATTAAATGTACATAATTTAACATAGAAAACTTCCACAAATATGCTGTGGTTTTAAAGCTGAACTGAAAAATTGTTGGATGTCAAAAAAAAAATGTATCTTCTCTTTGGTTTGGATTTTGCAATGTATAATAAATATAATTATATCTAAAATCTTTGATACATTTTACAACTCACAATACACCTTAAAACATTGATTTACAAAATATATAGTTTTTGTTGCACCATTGTAATTCCAAATTTATATACATTGTTTAATTGCTTCCATTTAATTTTTCTTTTCATGTGAAATCATTTTTTAATACTACTAATAGAAAGTTTTATAAAATTTGTCCAATTTTTTTCATTTTCTTTTTTGAAAATTCAATTAGTTGTTTCTTCTTATATATCTAGTTACACATTCTCTACAAGTGGTTGAAATGGATTATACGTAAACCAGAATGTTGTCACTAATCTAACATTGTTTTAGTTATTGCACATTTTTGCTTAGGAATTTTAGAGGAAGAAAAAGAGTTTTTAAAATGTTTTTTTCTTCTTAGAATTTTTTATAAACATAGTATTGTTGTAATTACTTGTTTTTACTAATGGAATAGAAAAAAAATGGTATGTTTTCCTTCTCTGTTTAGTATTCTTATCTTTCACTAAATTTTACTCTTGATGTTTGCATAAATTAATTGACTCTATTCTGAATCTATATATGGATGTTTTTATAACATTATTACATTTTACTTGCCTTGATGAACTGTGAACTCTCCCCTTTATTCTATTTTTTTCATTGCAGGGTGTGTATATTTTTGTGTACATGTTTGTGTAAAACATGTAATTTTATACTATGATATTATTCAGCCCACCTCTTGACCTTTGAACTGAATGAGAGTTCTAGCCTAGAACAGCTGTATGTTCACAATGTGGAATGAATGATATTCTTAAAACAGCCTTCTGATCTTGTTGTGAACCAAATCCTGTTTCATTTTGTAACAGGCATGAAGGCGTCTGCATGTATTTCAAAGCGCCATCTATACTGAAAAGATATCACTTTTGGTATGAGGGGTGAGGATATGAGCAATCTAGTATTCAACAACACTAGTCAATTATAAACTGTTCAGTTTCTATAACAGGGCCTCCTCCGAGTCCTGGAAATTTATATACACTTTGGTGAAGGATCTATCTCTTATGTTTTATTGTCCATCAATTAACACTTTAATTGCTACTTTAGAGTGGCTTTGTTGTTGTTGTTTTGTGTAAAATAAATAAGCTGACTAAGCAAATTCTTTTGCTGCAATTGTAAAAAAAATATTCCTGTAAACTATAATTGTATAAATTGTAATTCTCAAAATGCTTTTCCTGGTGTCATATTGAACTCATAAATTTCTTTATTAATTACAAATGTTATAAAATACTAAAACTTGATGATGTTTGTTAAAATTTAAACATGGTTATTGTTAAGGTAAATTGCTACGGTTTTGAACCTACACCATACAACTGCTGTTTTTTTTGTGTCTTATCTTCTGGTTGTACTTGATTGTCTTTCACTTCTGTGTGTAAAGTAGAATGCATAATACATTTGAGAACTCCCCTGCTCTTTGTAAAAAAATATTTTTATATATTATTTTCTATGTCAACAAAAGAAGACATCCAATGTCACTTTCACAAGTGTTTGAGTTTTAACTTCCTTTCACCGTTCCTTAAGGAGTTTTTTCTCTTGGGGGGGGGGGGGGGGGGGGGGGCTGCACTTAAATTTCTCAAGAGGGAGGACACTGAGTCATGATCTAATTTAAATGTATATCATGTTTTTCTCTACTTTGTCTGGGGAGGGTGTGGGGGGTAGATGACTGAAAGAAACTCAAACTTTGCTGCCCCCCTACTGCTGTAGAGGTGCTTGTCTATTATTTTTGGCAAAATGCAAGCAAAATCCTAAGCCTTTTTGTTGTACTTTTATATTTGTTTTTTTTTTTTAAGTTAATTTTAGTAGGAAAAAAAAATCTAACTCTAGTATCTCACCTTAAGTCTTCAAATATTTTTGCACATTAAATAGCTTTAAATAGACATGTGTGATTCGGTTTATGAATAATTTTGATAGCTTTAAACATTTCTATTTGCATACAAATATTTTAAAATAATTACTTAATTTGTAAGTTGTTTTCATTTATATTTTCGTTGTCTAGGCTATTCTTTGTTTTATAATTATAGCAGAATTTAACCATTTACACCAGTCACTCCCAATATGCAGAATTATTTTATCTTTAGTGCTGTAATGGACGGAAAAGGAAATAACACTTACAAGATTGTCTACAGTTATGTTTAAAACATGGATAGTTTCCCTTTAAAGAAATTTTTTTGTTTTGTTTTTAAAGTTTGCTTTACGTTAGTTGTAGGCCCCTGTGTACAAGATTTTTTTGGTGTGTAGTTTTTATATAAACACCCTTTTAACTGCCCGAATACAAGGTATTAATATTTTCCATGTAGAAATAGGTTTAGAAGCAAAAGTTCATTTTGACTCCTTTTACGTGTTTTTTTTTCTTTTTATACTTAGATTCAAATAAAGATCACATTTTTAATAAGTATCAACACGAGTGGTGTTCTTTTATTTTTGAAAGGTTTGCGTGTGGTCACGTGTATGTCTTAGGGCATGGTGTAAATACATCTACTATAATTTTTTAAATTAAGCTCCATTAACTCCTCTAGTACATGTATAATACAGTATGCACAAAGCAAAAACAAATCAAGAAGGCCCCCAAACTAACATTTCAACTTCTCCAGTTAGAAGTTTAACTTGATGGTAACATTCAACTTTAAAAAAAAAAAAACAATGGAAGATTCGAGTTCTAATCCAAGTTGTACATAGTGTATAAATAACTTAAAGATGAGCACTGAACATCTAAAACCGACGATTTAGGCAGGACAGTTGCTGTAATATGGTTCATTGCACTTGACTGACATATCCCATGATCCAATCGGTTTTTTAGGATTTTATCCGTGTTTTTGGGAATCGGGACGGACAAGCCTTCAAACTGACCCGTGGTCAGAGGGAACGTGTCGGCTTTGGCGAAGACCAGGTAGAGAGAGGTGGAACTCGAGACGGCCCAGATGAAGTTCTCGTTCTCTGTGTAGAAGAAGATGTCCACGAAAGGAAATCCGAGCCGAGGGTCGGTGGAGTTGGGGTAGAACTTCCAGTGCATGTAGGTCGTCACGGAGAGGATGTAACCATCGATGCATGACAGAGCGTGACGGACGAGTTTCCAGTCCGTGACGTTGACTGAGATGTCAAGGTCGTCATCCCAGGGGATGATGCCTTGGTGACGATGCACACCCAGCAATGAGCCATCCACGAAAAAGAATTCCACTCTCACATTCCGCAGTGCCTCTGCTAACACTAAATACGTATGAAGCATTCTCAACTTATCCTTGAAGCTCAAAGCAGGAAGAAACCGGAAATGGTCAGAACTTCGCAAGTTGGTCGCTTTGACATCGTTGTAACTTTTAACGTTTCTTGTATCCATCTCCGATATTTGAACAGTGGGTTGTGTTTTCATCAGGCAAGAGGTCACTGGTTCAACCCCCATCTCGTTCGCGGTGAAAAATCGAAGCTCGATGACATCGAAAGTGCTCAATTCTCTCCAAGCGTCAGGCCAGACTGGTCGTAGTACAGTATTCCTCAGAAGTGGGGTGAATGCAATCAATAGCAACACCAGAAACAAGCAGACGACGTATACTATCCGAGAACAGGAAAAAAAATTATTCTGAACACATGTGAATGTTATTTTTCTCATGGTAATGTGTGGGCCTTTCCTTTTTGCCAGTAGCACTTTTTGTTTTTCTTTCAGCATCGAAGTTAAATCAACTAAAAAAATTATTAATAAGTTAATAACCACATATTAAAAACATATTATTATTTTAAAATACGTCTTTAAAACAATTGAAAATAATCGATTGAATATAAAACAGTAAACAATAAATTTTCACAAAATATCCACGAGAACAGTATTCCACCCCGCGTCCTGCTAATCACTGTGTTCAGTCGATCCCTGTTTTTATTTTCCCGACAGACGGCGATGTAATCTTTGTGCGAGGTGAGTAGAGCACGCGAGGAAGAACACAACGCACAGAATTGTGTCAGGGCTAGGCTAAGCTTAACTACTTGCCACACTGTACATCTCTAGCGATCAAAAGTGGGTCAAAATGACCCTTGATTGTAGACAAACAATGGCTTATTTCATATTCAGTACACTATGGACAAATAGATGAATAGGGCCTATGGCTTTAGCCAATATTTTCTGATAAATATTACATTTCATATTACATTTCTATTTCTAGATAATCAGCACTGACTGCCTAACTTTTAAAAACTTAAGTTTTAAGGATGTCCTCAAATAAATGTGTTAAGTATTACAACGAAGGTTGAGCTAGATTAATCGCTATTAAAAACAGCGGCCATCTTAAGAAAATATTAAATTCAGAGTACTGATAGTTCCTTTTTAAAGTATATTCTAATGGAATGGAAAACTCGAAAAGTATTCGCTTATTTTATTATTTTTTTTAATTTTTTCATTTTTTTTGCTGAATGTGAACGCCTTGTTTTTATACACAAGAAATGTTTGTTTTTCCCCTTTAAAAATAGTATTAACATCACGAATTCTATAATTACTGAGGGTTCAACTTTTATTTATCCTGAAAAAAATCCGATTTTGCCCTAATGTTTATTTAAATACTAACTCATTTTTAATTTATTCTCGTCTCGTTTGAATTATTTGATTGCTGCTTCAACTAAATGTTTGTAAGTGAAACGTCTCTTTAATCATTCGTAGAACTTTTTGAGATCTCTTCACCGTCAGCTTCCCTCCCCCACCCCTCCCCCACCCGTCATTTTTTATTAGTGTCCACAAATGAGTAATATATATGTATAAACACAAGAATAGGATATATCTATGAGTTTGTATATTTTTGTGTGTATATATATATATATATATATATATATATATATATATATATATATATATATATATATATATATATATATATATATATGGGCCTACATATATGTTGGCCTATACATACACATAAACATGCACATATACTTACACATAAACAAACATAAAAAAACATGAACATTAACATGAAACATAAGCATGGGCATAAAAAAAAAATAATCATGCACATACAACTTAACATGTACATTCGCAATGCATATACATATACATGTGTATATATATACACATATATATATATATACATATAGGCTATTTATGTATATATATATATATATATATATATATATATATATATATATATATATATATATATATATATATATAATTATGTGTATGTATGTACGTGTGTTTGAGTACAGTTATTTCAAAAACAAGCTTGTTATTCATTTATTATAGTAACATTCAGTATTTCGTGAATCCTTTTGCAAGCTTCTTCAAAATGTAATATACTTTCATAGACCGAATAATTACTAATATATTTTTCAAAACTATTATTTAGCGATTACGCTCATGACCCCCCCCCCCCTACCTTCCCCCCCCCCCCCCCCTACACACACCACCACCACCACCTCTGCCTGATTCGACAGTGTTGCCACTATGCCTCGTCTTCGATGAGATTTATTCCTGTATTAAAACATAACAGAATTCCATAAACGAAACAATCCCAATTTCTTTTTACCTGTTTAATATTTAAAAAGACCCTTCAGTAGCCTATATAATCTAAGGTGCTATCTTTAAATTAGAAACTAAACATTATAATGCAATTATTATTAATTACGTAAAAAAATTAAAATGTTTAAAATGAAAAAAAATATATATCTCACTCGTTTTTTAACACTTTATTTCTAACTCAGCGCAACATCACGTCATACAATGAATAAACAATGGCATTTATATCCTGAAAGTTTGTATGTGTCTATACATATCTGTTAATGCGCATGCGTGTTCGTGCTGTTCATCAAGTACGCCCGTACACTACAGTATAACATGCGTACACAAACCTTGTATAAGTAACTCAGTTATTCACACGTTAAAAGTCCAAAATGGTTTCACAATAATTGTTATACATCAACACGGATACAAATTTAGGGAGTGGGGTGTGCTATGTAAAAACTAGCCGTGTCATTTGTGTCTGTGTGTAGTTGAACTTGTTTGCTATAAGCTTATTTAGCATTTAGTTACATAAATATGTACTTTACAATACTCCAACTAGACTAAGCATTTCATTTTTAGTATTAAAAAAGTGAAGAATACTCTTTAGACCTAGTGATCCATTGAGCAGATGAAGTAGAGTTCGTGTTTCTTGACCTCGGCATATGAAGGGAATGTATGGTCAGCACTTGAAAGGAATGTGTGGTCAGCACTTTGCCAAGCCGCCTTTACATTCCCCAACATGTGTTAGGTACTCATCAGAGCTGGGTGGACTGACTTGGAACCCGA
The DNA here is from genome assembly GCF_028476545.2 of Physella acuta. Lineage (NCBI taxonomy): Eukaryota > Metazoa > Mollusca > Gastropoda > Physidae > Physella > Physella acuta. Next base: position 101,876 of record NW_026731778.1, read on the forward strand.
TTCGATCTCGAGAATTACATTTGGCGCTTTCCTATTCTAAATTTTTAAAACTCTTTTTTTTTTCGTATTAAATCATTTTGTTTTACATTCCCAAGAACTCATTAATAAAATTAATTTAAACTTAATAGGCCTCTTACTGCATTAGGTAACCGACTGGAAAATTTTATCTTTCTAGTTTTTTTTTTTTTTTTCTGTTTTTAAAACGTGAAAAATGTTCAAGTAAGCCCGATTTTTAAATATTCTGCAATCAAAATTGAATTATATTGAAAGCTCAGTAATACCCTGATTATTACCCCTGTCTTTAAATTTATTTAGTAAATACATTTATTTTGTGCACTTATTTTTTTTTAATATTTAAAAAAATATATTTAAGTGGTACACCTGTTTTAATGACCTCGGTATAAGAATGGACCTGAATAGTGTGGTCAGTACTGTGCTGTGCCCAGCGGACTCTACTTTCCCTATAGAGCTTTGTGGACTTAGGGACCTCCTACGGACTTGGAACCCGGGATTTGAACTCGGGACTCTCGGTTTAGTAGTTGTATGCTCAACTATCCGACCACACCGTCCCTATTTTTTTAATATTAAGAACACAGTTAAAGTTGTTTGTTTTAAATATGCCAGCTGTTTCTATTGTAGCGGAAAAGTATGTTTCCACACCAGGGGCGTCGCGAGGCGGGTGCGTGGGGTGCGGTTAAGTACATAATGACGATCGCGATAATGGGGGGGGGGGGTCGGGAAGGGGGACGGGACACCATAATGTAAACATGCAAACAATGCTACACCCAGCTGTATTAATTAGCAACCGACTATAAACATCGTTAGTATTAAATGTGAACACTTTAAAGCTTTTACTGGGGGGGGGGGGGTGACACCAACTGTAAAATTTACAGATGAAAAAAAAGGGGGTGACACCATGAGGTGGCGCACCTGGTGACACCCGACGTAGCGGCCACTGTTTCACACGTCCACATCAACATACTGTATAGTTACTATTATGCTATGCGCGGGATGTTACTTTTCTTTCACTAAAAGTAATAATATCAAGCAGCTATCAACTTATAGAGTTACTTCTTCAACAACACAACAGACATATCTTCATCGTGAAGGTATCTCATTGGGAAGATAACGTTCATTTTTACTCGGAGGTTTTAAACAAAAATAAACAATCGATGGAAGATGCGAGTTCTAATCCAAGTTGTACATAGTGTATAAATAACTTAAAGATGAGCACTGAACATCTAAAACCGACGACCAAGGCAGCACAAAGTCTGTTTTATGGTTCATTGCACTTGACTGACATATCCCATGATCCAATCGGTTTTTTAGGATTTTATCCGTGTTTTTGGGAATCGGGACGGACAAGCCTTCAAACTGACCCGTGGTCAGAGGGAACGTGTCGGCTTTGGCGAAGACCAGGTAGAGAGAGGTGGAACTCGAGACGGCCCAGATGAAGTTCTCGTTCTCTGTGTAGAAGAAGATGTCCACGAAAGGAAATCCGAGCCGAGGGTCGGTGGAGTTGGGGTAGAACTTCCAGTGCATGTAGGTCGTCACGGAGAGGATGTAACCATCGATGCATGACAGAGCGTGACGGACGAGTTTCCAGTCCGTGACGTTGACGGAGATGTCAAGGTCGTCATCCCAGGGAATGATGCCTTGATGACGATGCACACCCAGCAATGAGCCATCCACGAAAAAGAATTCCACTCTCATATTCCGCAGTGCCTCTGCTAACACTAGATACGTATGAAGCATTCTCAACTTATCCTTGAAGCTCAAAGCAGGAAGAAACCGGAAATGGTCAGAACTTCGCAAGTTGGACGCTTTGACATCGTTGTAACTTTTAACGTTTCTTGTATCCATCTCCGACAGTTGAACCGCGGGTTGTGTTTTCATCGGGCAAGAGGTCACAGGTTCAACTCCCATCTCGTTCGCGGTGAAAAATCGAAGCTCGATGACATCGAAAGTGCTCAATTCTCTCCAAGCGTCAGGCCAGACTGGTCGTAGTACAGTATTCCTCAGAAGTGGGGTGAATGCAATCAATAGCAACACCAGAAACAAGCAGACGACGTATACTATCCGAGAACAGGAAAAAAAATTATTCTGAACACATGTGAATGTTATTTTTCTCATGGTAATGTGTGGGCCTTTCCTTTTTGCCAGTAGCACTTTTTGTTTTTCTTTCAGCATCGAAGTTAAATCAACTAAAAAAATTATTAATAAGTTAATAACCACATATTAAAAACATATTATTATTTTAAAATACGTCTTTAAAACAATTGAAAATAATCGATTGAATATAAAACAGTAAACAATAAATTTTCACAAAATATCCACGAGAACAGTATTCCACCCCGCGTCCTGCTAATCACTGTGTTCAGTCGATCCCTGTTTTTATTTTCCCGACAGACGGCGATGTAATCTTTGTGCGAGGTGAGTAGAGCACGCGAGGAAGAACACAACGCACAGAATTGTGTCAGGGCTAGGCTAAGCTTAACTACTTGCCACACTGTACATCTCTAGCGATCAAAAGTGGGTCAAAATGACCCTTGATTGTAGACAAACAATGGCTTATTTCATATTCAGTACACTATGGACAAATAGATGAATAGGGCCTATGGCTTTAGCCAATATTTTCTGATAAATATTACATTTCATATTACATTTCTATTTCTAGATAATCAGCACTGACTGCCTAACTTTTAAAAACTTAAGTTTTAAGGATGTCCTCAAATAAATGTGTTAAGTATTACAACGAAGGTTGAGCTAGATTAATCGCTATTAAAAACAGCGGCCATCTTAAGAAAATATTAAATTCAGAGTACTGATAGTTCCTTTTTAAAGTATATTCTAATGGAATGGAAAACTCGAAAAGTATTCGCTTATTTTATTATTTTTTTTAATTTTTTCATTTTTTTTGCTGAATGTGAACGCCTTGTTTTTATACACAAGAAATGTTTGTTTTTCCCCTTTAAAAATAGTATTAACATCACGAATTCTATAATTACTGAGGGTTCAACTTTTATTTATCCTGAAAAAATCCGATTTTGCCCTAATGTTTATTTAAATACTAACTCATTTTTAATTTATTCTCGTCTCGTTTGAATTATTTGATTGCTGCTTCCACTAAATGTTTGTAAGTGAAACGTCTCTTTAATCATTCGTAGAACTTTTTGAGATCTCTTCACCGTCAGCTTCCCTCCCCCACCCGTCCCCCACCCGTCATTTTTTATTAGTGTCCACAAATGAGTAATATATATGTATAAACACAAGAATAGGATATATCTATGAGTTTGTATATTTTTGTATATATATATATATATATATATATATATATATATATATATATATATATATATATATATATATATATATATATGGGCCTACATATATGTTGGCCTATACATACACATAAACATGCACATATACTTACACATAAACAAACATTAAAAAAAACATGAACATTAACATGAAACATAAGCATGGGCATAAAAAAAAAATAATCATGCACATACACCTTAGCATGTACATACGCAATGCATATACATATACATGTGTATATATATACACATATATATACATATAGGCTATATATGTGTATATATATATATATATGTATATATGTGTATATATATATATATATATGTATATATATATATATATATATATATATATATATATATAATTATGTGTGTGTATGTACGTGTGTTTGAGTACAGTTATTTCAAAAACAAGCTTGTTATTCATTTATTAATAGTAACATTCAGTATTTCGTGAATCCTTTTGCAAGCTTCTTCAAAATGTAATATACTTTCATAGACCGAATAATTACTAATATATTTTTCAAAACTATTATTTACCCCCCCCCCCCCTTACACACACCACCACCACTGCCTGATTCGACAGTGGTGCCACTATGCCTCGTCTTCGTTGCGATTTATTCCTGTATTAAAACATAACAGAATTCCATAGACGAAACAATCCCAATTTCTTTTTACCTGTTTAATATTTTAAAAGACCCTTCAGTAGCCTATATAATCTAAGGTGTTATCTTTAAATTAGAAACTAAACATTATAATGCAATTATTATTAATTACGTAAAAAAATTAAAATGTTTAAAATGAAAAAAAATATATATCTCACTCGTTTTTTAACACTTTATTTCTAACTCAGCGCAACATCACGTGATACAATTAATAAACAATGGCATTTATATCCTGAAAGTTTGTATGTGTTTATACATGTCTGTAAATGCGCATGCGTCTTCGTGCTGTTCATCAAGTACGCCCGTACACTACAGTATAACATGCGTACACAAACCTTGTATAAGTAACTCAGTTATTCACACGTTAAAAGTCCAAAATGGTTTCACAATAATTGTTATACATCAACACGGATACAGATTTAAGGAGTGGGGTGTGCTATGTAAAAACTCGCCGTGTCATTTGTGTCTGTGTGTAGTTGAACTTGTTTGCTATAAGCTTATTTAGCATTTAGTTACATAAATATGTACTTTACAATACTCCAACTAGACTAAGCATTTCATTTTTAGTATTTAAAAAGTGAAGAATACTCTTTAGACCTAGTGATCCATTGAGCAGATGAAGTAGAGTTCGTGTTTCTTGACCTCGGCATATATGAAGCGAATGTATGATCAGCACTTGAAAGGAATGTGTGGTCAGCACTTTGCCAAGCCGCCTTTACTTTCCCCAACATGTGTTAGGTACTCATCAGAGCTGGGTGGACTGACTTGGAACCCGATTCGAACTGGAGAATTACATTTGGCGCTTTCCTATTCTAAATTTTTAAAACTTTTTTTTTGTATTAAATCATTTTGTTTTACATTCCCAAGAACTCATTAATAAAATTAATTTAAACTTAATAGGCCTCTTACTGCATTAGGTAACCGACTGGAAAATTTTATCTTTCTAGTTTTGTTTTTTTTTCTGTTTTTAAAACGTGAAAAATGTTTCAAGTAAGCCAGATTTTTAAATATTACGCAGTCAAATTTGAATTATATTGAAAAGCTCAGTACAACACTATTACCCCTGTATTAAATTTCCTTAGTAAATATATTTATTTTGTGCACTTTTTTTAATATTTAAAAAATATATTTTTAAGTGGTACACCCGTTTTAATGACCTCGGTATAGGTCTGGTAACCAGGTCACCAACCAGTTCTATGGCTCATGCAAGTTTTATTGAGCCGTATAGCTGGTTGGTGACCTACTTACCAGCCCTATAAGAATGGATAGTGTGGTCAGCACTATGCCCAGCGGACATAAGTTGAACCAGGTACCCTATAGAGCTTTGTGGACTTAGGGACCTTCTACGGACTTGGAACCCGGCATTTGAACTCGGGACTCTCGGTTTAGTAGTAGTATGCTCACCTATCCGACCACGTCGTCCCTATTTTTCTTTTAAATTAAGAACAAATATAATGTTGTTTGTTTTTAATATGCCCGCTTTTTCTATTGTAGCGGAAAAGTATGTTTCCACACCAGGGGCGGGGCTGGGGGGGGGTGCGGTCCGCATCGGATGTCACCATTTTGGGGTGTGACACCAAGACAAAAACATTGCAGGATACAGAATAAATGTTTTCCCAGTTCAATGAATGGTTAATTAGAGTTTTTAAAATATTTTAAGTACATAATGATGATCGCAATAATGGAAAGGGGGGGGGGCACTATAACGTAAACATGCAAACAATGCTACACCCGGCTGTATTAATTAACAACAGACTATAAACATCGTTAGTATTAAATGTGAACGCTTTAAAGCTTTTACACCAGCTGTAAAATTTACAGAGGAAAAAAAGGGGAGGGGGGGGGATGACACCATGAGGTGGCGCACCGGGTGACACCCGACCTAGCGACGCTACTGTTCCACACGTCCACATCAACATACTGTATAGTAACAATTATGCTATGCGCGGGATGATACTTTCCTTTCACTAAAAGTAATAATATCAAGCAGCTATCAACTTATAGAGTTACTTCTTCAACAACACAACAGACATATCTTCATCGTGAAGGTATCTCCTCTGGAAGATGGCGTTCATTTTTACTCGGAGGTTTTAAACAAAAATAAACAATCGATGGGAGATGCGAGTTCTAATCCAAGTTGTACATGGTGTATAAATAAGTTAAAGAGGAGCACTCAACATCTAAAACCGACGACCAAGGCAGCACAAAGTCTGTTTTATGGTTCATTGCACTTGACTGACATATCCCGTGATCCAATCGGTTTTTGAGGATTTTATCCGTGTGTTTGGGAATCGGGACGGACAAGCCTTCAAACTGACCCGTGGTCAGAGGGAACGTGTCGGCTTTGGCGAAGACCAGGTAGAGAGAGGTGGAGCTCGAGACGGCCCAGATGAAGTTCTCGTTCTCTGTGTAGAAGAAGATGTCCACGAAAGGAAATCCGAGCCGAGGGTCGGTGGAGTTGGGGTAGAACTTCCAGTGCATGTAGGTCGTCACGGAGAGGATGTAACCATCGATGCACGACAGAGCGTGACGGACGAGTTTCCAGTCCGTGACGTTGACGGTGATGTCAAGGTCGTCGTCCCAGGGGATGACCCCTTGGTGACGATGCACACCTAAAAGAGAACCCTGAACAAAAAAGAATTCCACTCTCATATTCCTCAGTGCCTCTGCTAACACTAAATACGTATGAAGCATTCTCAACTTATCCTTGAAGCTTAAAGCAGGTAGAAACCGGAAATGGTCAGAACTTCGCAAATTGGACGCTTTGACATCGTTGTAACTTTTAACGTTTCTTGTATCCATCTCCGAGAGTTGAATTGTGGGTTGTGTTTTCATCAGGCAAGAGGTCACAGGTTCAACCCCCATCTCGTTCGCGGTGAAAAATCGAAGCTCAATCACATCGAAAGTGCTCAGTTCTCTCCAAGCATACGGCCAGACCGGTTGTAGAACAAGATTTCGCAGGAGCGGGGTGAACATGATCATTAGTATGACCAGAAACAAGCAGACTATGTACACCATTCGAGAACAGGAACAAAAAATATTCGGAACACATTTGAAGGTTATTTTTCTCATGGTAACTGGTCTGGCCTTTCCTTTAGCCAGGAAAAATTTTAATCTTTCTTTCAGCATCGGAGTTTAACCAACCACAAAAAAAGACTATTTTACAAAAGTTAAACCACAATTTTTAAATTATGAAATATTGTATTTAAAATTCTATTTTAAAAAAATGATCTTGCCTGAAGATGTCCACAGAAAGCACTATACTCCTTAAAGCAAAGAAAATCTCCATCAGATTATTGATTCACCCAGCGTGTAGTTTACGCACACACTATCTCGTATTTTACACTTTCTATGTTTTTATATTCCCAACGACGTTAAAGTGCACTCTGCACTTAAGTGACGTACCGGAATGAAGACAAAAAAAAAACACAACACATCACACGTCTGGCGACCTTTCCATCCCCCCGCAGACGATAACACACAAGGAATGCTCATCTGTCATGCGGTTTATGGCTCCGAACGACCGGACCAGTATCCGTTCTGAAAATCGATACGGAAGACCAGAGGGGTTCGCGTGTCGTGTGTAGTTGTTCCAGCGGTACTTTGTCCGCATGACCCGTGGCTTCTCACACGCACACACGACAAGAAACTGTTGTTAATATTCAAATTTATATTGATCTTACGATGTGTATTAATACCATCATATTTAAAAAAAATAATTTTTGTTTATCCATATTCAAATTGTTATAGTGCGCGCATCTACAAAAGTTGTGTACTATTATTTGAACTTATCGTATATTGGATTAGTTCGTTCTGCTCTAAATAAAGTCGCTTTAAAATATTATAACGCACTGGTTCTGCTATCTAAAAGACGTAACGATTCGTTGATAAAATACTTTGTGTAGTGCAATACAAACTTGTACAACTTGTTTACTGAAGAAAAGTGCAATACCAAATCATTAACCGCACCTCTGGCTTAGTCAAACTAACATTGTATTCGCTTTTCAGCACGCAATTAAAAGAATAATAATCCTTTAAAAAACACGAAAAATCCACCAAAAACCTAATGTTTGACCCTAATTAATCATTTACGTAGGTTCAGCTCTGATTTGTTTACCTAATACAAAACGTGCTTGTGTCCGCTGGTGCAATGTGGCATTTTCATACTATTTATTTCCACACACACACACACACAACCCACCCACTAACCCCCCCCCCCCCCCCACCACCTCTAAACACTACTGCTTTTTATCTTTGCCGTGCAGTACCACAGTGTACGCACTAAAATGTCGTGACATTCAAATTGGTAAGAACTTAGTTGATGATTTACCCCTTGCTGTTCGCGCATTCATATGCACGGACACACACACACATACATATATATATGTATATATGTATATGTATATATATATAACACTTTATATTAATATTAATATATATATATATATATATATATATATATATATATATATATGTATATATATATATATATATATATATATATATATATATATATATATATATATATATATATATATATATATATATATATATGTTTATTTTATTTTGAAAGTATATATATATATATATATATATATATGTATATATATATATATATATATATATATATATATATATATATATATATATATATATGTTTATTTTATTTTGAAAGTATATATATATATATATATATATATATATATATATATAATACACACATATATATAAGTAGTATATTAGGTCACTTTTGGAGCGTATGGGTGAGCAGGATGCGGATGCGGATGCGGATGCGGAACAAAGGCTATATAGGAAAATACTCCCCCAGCCTGGTACAATGACATATAGCAAAATACTCACCCTCCTGGGTGGAGTGGGTGATGCGGAGGGTGAGCCTGCCGCAAAGACATATAGTAAAATACTCCCTGGGTGATGCGGGGGTACACCGACATATAGTAAAATACTCATCCAACTGGGTGAGGGTGGGTGAGCAGGATGTACAATGAGATATAGTAAAATACTCACCCACCTGGGTGAAGGTGGGTGAGGGTGGGTGAGCAGCCTGGGACAATGAGATATAGCAAAATACTCACCCACCCTAGGGTGGGGGATGCGGATGCGGAGTAGGTCAGTAGGTCACCACCGGCGACCTTGTGACGTAATTAGTAACATTATGACGTAATCATTGACCTAGTTACATAATCATTGACCTAGTTACGTAATCATTGACCTAGTTACGTAATTTTAACGAATTTTTTTTAATTAGTTTTAATGAGTTTTTAAAATTTTAATTAATTTTTGACCTAGTTACGTAATTTTAATGCGTTTTTAAATTAGTTTTAATGAGTTTTTAAAATTTTAATTAATTTTTGACCTAGTTACGTAATTTTAATGTATTTTTTAATTAGTTTTAATGAGTTTTTAAATTTTTAATTAATTTTTTATTATCGAGTTACGTAATTTAATTACTTTGATTGTATTTTTATTTTGTTTAATTTGTTTGTTTACTTGTTGTTTAATTTAATTACTTTGTTTATATTGTGTAATTTTTATTAACGAGTTACGTAATTGGATTTTAATTTTTTAAATTTTTAAATTTTAATTTTAAATTTTAATTGATTTTAATTACTTTGTATTTTGTTTGTTTATTTTGTTTGTTTACTTGTTATTTAATTTGATTACTTTGTTTATATTGTGTCATTTTTATTAACGAGTTACGTAATTGGATTTTAATTTTTAAATGATTATTTTTTTTAATTTTTAACTTGTTAAAATTGATTTTAATTACTTTGAATGTTGTTTATTTGTTTAATTTGTTGGTTTGTTTATTTACTTGTATGTATGTTTAATAGTAAACGGATAGGGGTGTTGGTGGATGAGAGGGGGAGTAATGATGGGGTTTGAGGGTAGGGGTGCGTTAGCGTGTACTTTGTGAATAACATACATTAACAACACCTGTTACTCGCTAATGCACCCGGCACGTATCGATTCACCAGCAAAGTTTTTCTTTTTGTGAGGGACCGTACACTGTCCGAGTTAATTTTGGTCACACCCACTGGACCATCATCAACTTGATAGCCCACCTAATTAAATTTTTTTTTTTTTTTTTTGACACCCGTCATTGATTTATGTGGGTTCGCGAAGCGATCCCACCGGGAGGTATAGTAATTAACGCGAAGCCAGCGTTAAGTGTGGCGACAGCTGGTGCTGTAATTAGCCACGGCTCTCGGCTTTTTTCATTAGACTACAGCTGTACATGAACTATGTTCACATATCGTACGCCCGGTCATTCTTTGATCAAATTAAAAAATTTTGTTTCCACATGTCCTGCGAACCGTCCCTTGCTATGTATGAAAGATTAATGGTTGTAACTATGCGCTTATAGCGAGGGTCAGCGAAAACAAAAATATATTTAAGGGTCGGAATTTTCTTTCAACCACCGTTAAGTCAGGTTTTGAGACGAAACGAAGTCTCGGTAGGTTCGTGTTTTTTAATGGGCGACAGGGCGACTTGGTGCGTTGGTACGTAGGTATGCGGGGTTAAGGTTCTATAACTCTATATATTTAAATACGTTTTTTTTTTTTTTTATTCAAATGAGTTTACTCCCCCTAACGTAAGTACATGTAAAGAGGGATTTCCTATAGATCTGTAATGAATTAGGCCTTTTTTTGACTATGACTTGTTGCCCAGGTGTTGACATGATACGCTTTTTTGAGATATACATACACACACACACACACACACACAAACACACACACACACACACACACACACACATGCGCGCGCGCGCGAAATTCATACTAGGTCGGTAATGGCGGAGAGAACTTATAGGTATACATTATCATGGCGACAACAAAAGCGACTCTTATTTTATTTACATGAAAGCGTGTTTTCCAAAAAGTGTCACCATGCCATTATCATTTTCGCAGCGGGGTTTATTTTAAGTGTACCCCGTGCACGCTTGTTTACATTTTAAAAGACGTGTCGCGTGTCTTCCCCTTACGGCTTCCCTAATAGAGAAACGAGAGGAAAGACAACTGTTCTAAAATTAGAACAGCCTTGTTTACAGCCACGAGTATCGTCCCTTGTGAAAAAATTCGCGTCAGAATCATTAACTAAACATTCAATTTCTTTAACAAGTTAAAAAATAATTTAGGAAGACAAGGGTTAACAACATTAGACGCCACCGTTTTTGTTTCCTGTGACGACAAGGCACAATATACTTTTTTATTTTATGTCTCAAGTAGAGGGGTGGGATATTTTTTCTTTGTAAGCGTGTTGTAAACAATAGGTAGACGAAGCGATTACTAAGTAAGAGGGGAGAGAAGTGACGTACATCGCGATATTTGAAAACATGGCGATGTTTAACCTCAACCAAAAAAGGCAATGAACCTAGAAGGAAGACGAATATATATCTTAGTCTTGCAGCAGATTACCTTCCCATGTTCGCTTTAGTATTACAGTTTTCATCAATCTTCTTTTTGACTTGAACTTCTTTAATTTTTAAGAAAGTTTACTTATACATAATACATTACGTCTAATGACATTTTTTTATTTTTACCACTCAATGTATTTTCTTTTTCTATATCTTACATTGTCATCTTAATTTTTGATCACCTTAGGTGGTGGTAAGGTGGTAAGGTGGTGGTAAGGTGGTGGTAAGGTGGTGGTAAATTTGCTTAAGATTATAAACTTCAAGTTTTAAAAATCAACAACGTTATCGTACGTCGTGTCAAATGACACACCGTTTAAAATGTCTACATTTAAAGTTCACCAAAATAATGACGTAAAAACTAAATATGATATGACGTTAGCATACATATCATTCAATCGAATCACTCTAAAGTACAAATCTATAATTTATTTTCTACTTTTTATTGCATCATTACATAAAAGCTTGTTATTAAAACGTTTTTTATGAATTTTTTTTTACCCTATTCTATAATCATAGGTTGCACACTGAAGGTTCAGATACTTGACCCTATATGTTCAAATACTTGACCGTATGTGTTCAGATTTTCGACCTATATGTCACATACTTGTCTCCTTTCTATATTATTGGATGAGTAAGTTATATGGTAATGTGACCTTATAGGAAAACGTTCTGGTAATGGGACCTTATAGGAAAACATATTCTGGTAATGGGACCTTATAGAAAAACATATTCTGGTAATGGGACCTTATAGGAAAACATTCTGATAATGGGACCTTATAGGAAAACGTTCTGGTGATGGGACCTTATTGGAAAACATTCTGATAATGGGGCCTTATAGGAAAACATATTCTGGTAATGGGACCTTTTTGGAAACATATTCTGGTAATGGGACCTTATATGAAAACATTCTGGTAATGGGACCTTATATGAAAACATTCTGGTAATGGGACCTTATATGAAAATATTCTGGTAATGGGACCTTATAGGAAAACATATTCTGGTAATGGGACCTTATAGGAAAACATATTCTGGTAATGGGACCTTATAAGAAAACATTCTGGTAATGGGACCTTATAAGAAAACATTCTGGTAATGGGACCTTATAGGAAAACATATTCTGGTAATGGGACCTTATAAGAAAACATTCTGGTAATGGGACCTTTTTGGAAACATATTCTGGTAATTGAACCTTATAGGAAAACGTTCTGGTAATGTGACCTTATAGGAAAATATTCTGGTAATGGGACCTTATAGCAATTATAGAACTTTAATAACTGGGTATTGAGCGCGCTATAGCTAGTTAAAATGTCACGAGTTCAGCCCTCGTTGAGATGTTGTAACATGGATGAGTCCAGGTATCTTCAATATATCATTGCTTACTTTGAGGTCAAAGGTCGAAAGTACTTTGTCCACTTATTGTCCGTGTATTCCGTGACCACAAAAAGCCGATTAAACTCTACTTCATCTGCCCTGTAGAAAGTCAAGGTACTCAAAAAATAATACTGACGACTTGAATTTTTAAAATAATAATAATTTTACTTAGCAAAATAAACAATGTATATCAGTGTACATGATACATGTGGTATAAATATAACAAATGGGTGCATCTAATTGTTGACATTTGAGATGACGAGTAGGTTATGGCATCTTTGTGGTTCGAGCTGGGGGACTGACAAAAATCCGTGTTAAACACAGATTTGGTCGCTTTGGCCATGTTTTTAGGAACGGGGACAGTCAACCCTTCAAACTCCGCCGTGGTCAGGGGAAACACGTCTTCCTTGGCGAAAATCACCGTGGCGGTCAGATAATGCGTCACCGCCCAAACGTAAAGGTCGTTTTCTGTGTAGAAGAAGATGTCGATGAAAGGGTACCCCAGCCTCGGTTTGGTGGAGTTGGGGTAGAACTTCCAGTGCATGGTGGAGGACGCGAGGAGGATGTACCCGTCGAAGCATCCCAGGGCGTCCATGACCGTCTCCCAGAGGTTGACGTTCACGGCGATGTCGATGTCGTCGTCCCATGGGACCATGCCCCGGTGTCTGTACGCCCCTAGGAGGGAGCCTTCCACCAGGAAGAACTCGACGTTGTTCTTTTTTAAGGCGTCAGTCACGATGAGATAAATCTGCAGGAGGCGGGTTTTTTCTTCCTCGTTGACGATGGGAAGAAATCGCTGATGGATCTCGTCTCTCAGCTTGGCTTCTTTGGCGTCCGCGTAAAATTTCACGCCGTATTTTTTTATATTTGGGAGATCCGGCGCTGATGTGAGTCCCCGGCTGCAATCGCGGCCTTTTAAATCTAGCGTAGATTTGGTAAACAGCTTGATAGCAATGACGTCCAAAGTGCTGATCTCCCGCCAAGCTTTTGGCCAAACGGGTTGGAATATTCTGTTCCGGATGAAAGGCACGAAGCAGACGAGCAAGATGAAGCTGACGAACAGAGCGAGGCTGAACTTTTTGGTGCACATGGGGCACGCCGTCTGCAGGGACCGCCATATTCCCGCCATCAGAAGGCTGGATTTTGCCATCAGGCGACAAGGGGCATTGTTGAAAAATGTCGAATCTGCAATAGATGAACAGTTGTTTTAACTGTATAGAATATAAGACAAGAAACAAAAATTGATGGAAATAGTCAAAGAGTGAGAAATAATCTCCAATAAAATGTTCTACGAGCGTTGTCTCTGTTTAAAGCGTTAGTGTGGGGGTCTGAACAAATTTATAGTGGAGGATATGGGGAGTTATAGAAATGCAGAGGGGGGGGGGGGGGCTAGCTGTGTCCCAGAGGCCCGGGAAGTTTTAAAAGGGGCCCCCAACTCCAGATTGAAACTTTCCCATCACGACCTGATTAAACACCTTGACATAAAGCAATGGTAAAGTACCAACAATTTTATTTTTTAAATCAAAACTCGAATAGGACTATTATAAGACCGTTCTTTGGGGGGGGGGGGGGGGCACCGAGAATTTTTTCCTGGGGGCCCACCGAGAATTTTTTCTTGGGGGGCCACTGGCACAGACAGGCGGACCAGCTAGAATGCAGTTCTAGTCAAACAAAACTGACCATTAAACTATAATGATGGCCAGCTCGTGTATTTGATACAGTGTTTTAAATCCGAATGTAAAGCTAAAGCGAGGTAAATAAAGACGTCTCTTGACTGCTACCTGATCTATATTTAACTTTTTAATCCCCAGCATGTTTTATTGTGTAATACAAAGTAAAAAACAAAATCAACGGCTTAATTGTTAATAAGTAACAGCTGTGTGTAGTTTTTATCTAACTGTAAATCACATGAGTGGCGGTGCGCAGAATGGTGGTGGGCGTAATTTCGGCTTAATACATGCCGTGGCACTGTACCATCAGGAGCGGATTAAGCCGCTGTACTTCGCAATCATGGGCGGATTAAGCCACTGCAATGTACAATCAGGAGCGGATTAAGCCGCGACACTTTGCAATCAGGAGCGGATTTAGCTTTGATGGAAACTCGGGGCAACATTGTGAAGGGGCCTCGGCGTTTAGGAATATTGTATATTATTCTGATAAGTGAAGTGTGATATCCTGTGTTGTAGATACCCTATAATTACTCGATTCCGTTTGATGAGTAATAGTTCTCTTACAATATATGTTGCGTGGGATACCACTTCACAGATATGAATTGTATCCGTGTACAGGGTATTTATCATTTACGAAAATAGCATTAAGTTACAAATAAAATAAATATACCAAGCCCCTGCAATACTGGCAGTGCAACGGGGTGGTCAAATGGTAGAGCGTTAGGTCTAGCCCGAAGATCTCCAGTTCGGATCTCAGTCCGGACTGAGGACCTATGTTCCCTCTAAGCTGCGCGGTTGCGCGGCGGCGCAGTAGTTTTGAACCTGCCGCGCAGTTGTTTTGTTAAATACATACATCCTTGTATAAGACTTTTAGAAGACCCAGCACACAAAATAAAAGTTGCACACTGGCTTTTTCCCCTTACAGGGAGCGTTGCTCAGGACTGTAAGAGAAGTCCCTGAGTCTACTCAGCTCTGATGTGTACCTGACTTATGTTTAGGGAAAGTAAAGACGGTTGACCATAGTGCTGACCACACCATTCCTCCGTATGCCGAGATAAAGAAACATATTAACTCTACTTCACCTATTATATTCTATATAAGTTATATATATATATATATATATATATATATATATATATATATATATATATATATATATATATATATATATATATATATATATATATATATTCTCTATAATTCTGGCCGGGGAAGGGGTTGAATTGCTCAATAGCGGTAATTCCCCCCCCCCCCACCCCGCCTGAAAGAAATTACGAGAACAGCTTGAATGGGTTATAGTGCCACCAGTATAAATAAATGGAAATCTATAATGTGTTAAGAGAGAAAAAAAAGTTTTACAAGAAAGAAACCATTAGTAATTATCATTTTTTATATTAATTATTTTTCATTTTCTTATTCCACCATTTCGCATGCATTAGCGAGTATTAAACTAATTACATTTTATTTAATAGAGAAAAGTGGTCGCTGTAATTGGAAGAGCATTTATAAACCACACGAGGGAACAGTAAAGTGTGGTATTGAGGTTTTTCTTCTTTACTGTTACAAAAAAAAATTAACAGGCTAACGGTTAAAGTTTAGGGTTGTTTTTACTTTCTCGTATATACGTAGTATAGAGAAAGTATTGTAATCGTGCAAAAAAAAATCGAGATTTTTACAAATCTCGACGTTTTACACCTCACTGATACGGAAAAACATAATTTTGCAATCTTGTCCGTATGTCTGTGTGTGTGTGTGTCTGTGTGTGTGTCTGTCCGTGTGTAAACACGATAACTTGAGTACCGTTACAGCTAGGTTGATGAAATTTCATATATAAGTATTTTATCAAAATCGTAGATCCGTATCAACTTTTGAGCGATTTCCGATAACCGGAAGTGGTACTTTTCCTACTTTGAATTTTTTAAAAGCCTATAACTTGAGTACTATTTCAGATAGATAAATGAAATTTCACATGTAAGTAAAAGATCTAATTCTCTACCTTCTGTTAAATTTTGAGTAATTTCCGTTGACTGGAAGTAGTAATTTACGCTACTTCCGATTTCTCAAAAAACTAATGTAAATTTTTAAAGTACTAATAATATTGCGCACTATTATACGCGTTTTTATTCGGCGTTTGCTTGGTGCGCAATGTTTTTTTTATGAGATTCTATTCTATTTTTAAAAGTTTAAGTATTTAAAATGGATTAAAAATCATAACTATATCCCCAGTTACCATCCCCTGTTGTTTTATATAAGAATATTCGAGAAAGTTTAGGGGAGATCACTACCGGTTTATTTTTTAAAATTAGATTCAAGCTAAACAAGTTGTCAAGGATGTCGAAACAGAATAGGGTTAAGACAAGGATTAGATGTGGCGATTATGGTCAAGTATTGACCATTCAAATAAGGTTGTTGGGATAATGGTAGGAACTATTTACTTCATGGAAAATAAATATTTAATAAATAAAAAAAATGTAACAAATCTTTACTTAAGTGTGACGCAGCCATTTTCTTTTTATGCGGCACTTCCGTTTTTTTATTTTTTTATTTTTTTTATTTTTACTGCACTCTTCGTTTTACTAAATTGGTGTGTACTATAAGTGACTTGTACAGACTAAGTGTTAAAGCAAAGAATCATTTTTAGACCTAGTAGAGTTAAACTCGGCATATGAAGAGAAGGTGTGGTCAGCACTATGCCCACCCGCCTTTACTGTCCCTAACCAGAGTGTCTTCCAGACATCTTTTCCGGGGGGGGGGGTCTCCCTTAGAACGAGATGGAATTTATATAGAAAAAATATACTTTCATCAGTGTACGCTTAAAGGCTTAAAGTTATACATTTTAATCTTGATATTCCATTATTTCTGCTCTCATCAATAGTTTTAATCTGAAAAAACTTAACGTTGTCTAAGCGAGGTATCTGAATGTATTTACTTTTTTACAAATGGATACAGTGAGCTCTTTGGATTAATCACACGTAGATTAAATAAATGTTAATGAGGAAATGAATTGTTTTTTGTTTTTTGTTTTTTTGTTTTTTTTGTTTGAGGATTACCGATTTTGATTTTTTTTTTTTTATTTAACTTTTCCTTTCGATTCCTGGTTACTCATCTTGTGTTAGATGTAGGTTCAATGTTGTAGTTTACGGTGAGATCTAGAGTAAAATAGTTATTTTTAATTATTTAAATATACTGTAAAGCGTTTTTAATTATTTAGATATACTGTAAAGCCTGCCTTTGTTTTTTACAGCATTCCATTCACAAAACAGACAATCGTTACGTTTTTATGTTGCCTTTAATCACGTATCGCTTGTCCCCTTTTTATTTGACCAGCTTCAAACACCACCAGTTTACTGTTTGTCCTTTTGTCGCTATCGATTACAGCAGGTGTTAGTACAGTGGGTATCGATCCCTATTTTTCGTGCAACAATATTGTAGCTTTTTACACACGCTGGCTGATCGACAAATTTCACGATGAATGATTGAATGTGTTTTTTTAATTACTGCAAAAAAAATTTTTTTCAATTTCACGGGAGTGCAAACTCCGCTGGGTTTTATGTTGCGATCGTCTAGAGTGAGTAATTTATGTAGTGTGCGCCTGTTGTAGAATTCTGATGTAAAGGTCAGGTGAATGGTGTTACGGTCACCGCACTAATCATCGCGTCCCCATTTACACAGCACGGCGTCACCATTTACGCCACATTGCGTCACCATTTATAACACACCACTTTACTATTTATACATCAACACATCACCATTTACACCTCACCGAATCACCATTTGTACCACACTGCATCACCATTTACACCGCACTTAGTCGCCATTTACATTCGATCTTATCATCATTTACGGCAGAACTCATCACAATGTACACACCACACCTCATACGCCAATCCTTTACACCAGTATTTATTCAACCACTTTACTCTTTACTTCAGCCCACGCTTAACGACAAACCGCTATTTACACCATACAGTACCACACACACACCACAACTTACTGAACACCACACGTTACCACACACCACAACATACTGAACACCAACGCACCATAATTATAACCACACTTTACATTGAGCGACTGAACATTGACGCAATGCTATTTGCCGCAACGTTGGCGGCGTGGTCGGGTGGTAGGGCGCTCGACCACTAACCCAAAAGTCTCGAATTCGGATCTTGTACTCGAGTCTGTAAAAACGTCCTGAGTCCAACCCAGCTCCGATGGGTACCTGACTCAAATTCGGGAAAAATAAAGGCGGCTGGGCGTACTGTTAACCACATCACCCTTTCATATAGCATGGTCAAGAACAGGGGTTCCCAACCATGGCGCCCGCTGAACGATTCTTATGTGCCCGCCTCTCACTATTCGACAGAGACAGAATTTTTTTCAAAAACATTATTTTAAAATATAATTTATTTTTATTCATTTGTTACAGTTTTAACTTTTTTTTGACTGCTTAGGTTTATTAAATATGTTCGATACTTGTTTTAACTTGTCTAGCGGCGAGCCAGACTGCACTATTTACGTTTTGTAAATACATTTCTCTGTGTGTATGCAATTTGAAAAAAAAATGCCAAATAATTTTATTATTTGGAAACATTTTGTTTATTATTTATTAATACATTGTGACTATAAGAAAATAAGAAAATAAATTATGGGAAAATGACAAGTTATGGAAGGAGTTTGTCGATTTAAAATAGGTGGTGCCACCCTACCGATATTTTAGAATGTGCTCTAGAGTAAAAAAAAAAGGTTGGGAACCCCTGGTCAAGAAACAGGTAAACTCTACTTCATCTGCCCTATGGATCGTCCAGACAGTAAGGGGAACTTTATTATTCCCCGCAGCACACAAACACTTTACACCAAAAACTATTTACACCACACCACGCTTTACATCACGCTTTACCAGCTCCTTATTTACAACCTTCTCAGACCCAACGTATCCATATTCGCCAACTAATCAACAAGTAACCAGCAGCCTAATGCTTTACCTAAGCCTCAATTAGTTAACACAATAAAACATCAATAGGGGTGCCTCTTTACACAGATTAAGTTACTTAAAAAACTGTTTGATGACAGCGAGGTAATGCGATAAATGGGTCAATATATTTTAAAATCCGATTCATGTCTGAACAAAAAAAGTTAACATAGAATATACAGCAGAAACTACCGTTAACGATGCAAAGTTATAACTTGTTTCTAGAGCAGCGGTTCTTAACCTGGGTTCAATCGAACCCCAGGCGGTCGGTGAGTCAGTGTCAAGGGTTTAGCGGAGGTCAAGACTCACACCCGACTCAGATGATTCACGCTCGGATTGTGGTCAGTGTGGACGATAGAACTATTAAGAAGGGTTTGGTGAATTCGCGTGTGATGAAACGGGTAGAGCTCGGTACCTCCAATAGATTAAGAACCGCTGTTCTAGAAGGTTCTCAGTGTTCAAATTCGTTTAGGTGCGGTTGTCATCAAGTGCAGCAGTGCACTTTACCACTGACGGATCTAGGTGAGGGGTATACCCCTTTCCGACCCCCCCCCCCCCCCCCACCCCCACCACTTAAATTTTTGGGAGCGGGGTTCAAAGTATATATTTTCTATATAAATTATTTATATTTTAAATTTTGATCGGGTGGGAGGGGGGGGGGGGGTAGTTGGATGTTGCCATCCATTAATTGAAACGCCCCGTTTAGAATAGTGTAGTGATCGCTCACTATACAAAAAGTGTCCATGTAAGTTTTTCCGCAATGTAATTTTTCTTTCTAGCCTTCAAGACTCAAGATAGACATGTGCCAATCTACAACATTTCCAGGTCACATAACAGATGAGGAGATTGGGGCAAACCTTCACAGACAGCATTCATCGTTTATATTCCTGTATATTATCGTTTATATTCCTGTATATCATCGTTTATATTCGTGTATATCATCGTTTATATTCGTGTATATCATCGTTTATATTCGGGTATACTGTAAGTTGGGGGGGGGGGGGGGGGCGTGAAGCTGAATAGGGTTGTTGTAGTACATTTTTTTTCGTTTATATTGAGGGGATAAAATACAACGCTGTTAAAAAAATCGCTATTCGCAAGAAAATATTCGGCTGAAGACAATCTAATAAAATACTTAAAAAAAACTTTTTAAAAAACCACGTTTTTCTTGTGGACTAAAAAGTAGAAAATAACTATTTACATACATTTGATGACAAAAAACGTGGGTACGTTCACCATCAAATTTCCCGACCCATCTGCCCAACCCACGTTTTTTGTCATCAAATGTATGTAAATAGTTATTTTCTACTTTTTAGTCCACAAGAAAAACGTGGTTTTTTAAAAAGTTTTTTTTAAGTATTTTATTTTCTCCTTTTTAGTCCGTTGCTACACATGAAAAACGTGGTTTTTAAAAAAGTTTTTTATATAGTTTATTTTCTACTTTATCTAATGACTTGATTAAGTATGAATTGACTAAGTGTTTATAAATACACGGACTAAAAAAATCTTGAGCGACCAGGATTCGAACCTGGGTTGTCGCGGCCACAACGCGAAGTACTAACCACTATACGATCACGGCCAGCGCGCTCACATCGATTGGGGCCGAAGTAACTGTGTCTATAAGCCTCCAGTCTTGTCGGTATCTTTAGAAATCATGTCCTCAATTTTATGGTCCTTGGGGCGTAATTAAATTAAGCTAATTACCGTCTCTAATTGCTAGTTTTTATGATTGCATCTGAAATTGTTAGGCGAAAGTAGCCTACATGCCAAATTTCAGATCTATTGAGCAATCAGAAGTGGGTTAATTTTCGATGTCAATTTTAACAACAAACACACGCGAAGCTGAGTTAATAAAAACGTGTTAAAATCCATAAAATTTGAGGGGTGACACCAAGGCAAAAAAAACTGCAAAATGTACAGAAGAAAAATGCTTTTTTTGCCAGTTCCATTAATGATTAATTAGAATAAAACAGTCCTTTAAGTACAAATCGACAATTATTACAAGGAGGAGGTGTGACACTATGACGAAAACGTACTAACTTTAGAGAAAACACTGCTACATCAAACTGTTTTATTAACAGAATATAGATAAGCATCGTTACTATTCAGTCTGCAGTGATTAAAGACACGTACATGTGCGCGTATGTGGCATATATTTAAATTATAGGCTTATGTAGCCATATATATGTATATATATATATATATATATATATATATATATATATATATATATATATATATATATATATATATATGTGAGGGTGGGGATTTTTACGAAGGCGGAACGAATGCATCCAATAACACACAGTTCAAGTTCCAAATACAAAGTTCTTTATTCAAATGTATATAATCAATTTTCTACCTAACTAATCTACACTGTACTACTTCTATCTGACTGTCCATACCACATGCTACCTACTACTACTAACTGTTCACTATACTACTAACTACGCACTCCCATGACCAATCCTAACACTAACTAACTGTTCTCTACATAGCTACATCTGCTCCATTCTACAACCTAACACCTTCTCTACTCCTCGCTGGCTACCTATCAACTGCTGGCCTATCTCTCTACTGCCGACCCACGCCTCAGTGGTCAGCTGACCGTCCCACGTGACCGGTCAGTCCTGTGCGCCCATTGGTCTCTCTACCCAACCAACTAGGCCTATAGTCTGTTTCTGCTAACCTATATCTGCTAAACATGTCTGACGTAATCTTGCGTCATCACATATCTCCCTCCCTTTCTGTAGCTGACAAATTATATTTTTCAGCGTCTGCTACTAATCTAATACATCAACAACTATCTATCTTACTACTCTATTCTATCCCTAACATAAATCATGAATCATGTAATCAATACAAAATGGGACAGCACAGTTTACAAAAACATAAAATCTTGTGTCTGTGTTCCTGAAAAACAAATGTCATTGTTCTAGTTCTTGTGTAAGTATCCTGACGTCTGTGGTGTCTCTGCTTGATAATGTATGTCTATGTTTCATGGTATGCGTGAATTCAATCATGTGTAACTCAGTTCTGGCTAGGTTGTCGTGTACTGGCCTTGAGCCAATCTTAGTGGTAATGTGTAACTGGTTGAACGGTTCAGCGAGCAGTGTAAGTGTATGTGTATGTGTAAGTTATATAATTGTTGGCGTTCCTCTGTGGTGGGTGGGTTGTGGCGAGTTTTGATGTAAATTCCCGTGAGGCGGGTGTAGGCGTAACTTTCGTTGGTCAATGTGATGACGCAACAATCTGATCTCAACGCTGGTTGAGACGTCCACGTAGAGTGGTTATGCGATGAACTGGAGCTGTCTGATGTGGTGGTGAACAATGACGTAACATTCCGACGCTGGGAACTTGGACGATGGGTCTTCTACCCTTTGTATGTGCCGTAGGTGTACGTAGCTGGCGGTCTGTTATTCAACTCCAGTGCGGGGGCGAAGCGGTGGCGATGCGTCCGTTGTCTTGACCAGGGCAATTCTCCGTTCGGCAGGGCTGTTCGCTGTCCAGGTAATTCAACGTAATCAGGGTTTCAGGTGGCGGCACTCTTTGAAGTGTCGGCTTCATCTCGTCTCATTCTGAATAGCGCTGGTGGGTCTGAAATTGTATTACGAGACCATGAGCAATGGTTTTACGTGACTATCTTAGTGCCCGCGCAGACAAGTATTCAGACAGAGGTACCTTCCATTAAAAAAAAACCTCAATCCCAAATTTAAACGTGCTGAACATTTGTCTGGCGGCATAAAAAACATAAAAAAATAACATTACAACATAACCAAATTAAAAAAATCAGTACACTCTAATCTAACAACAATCTGTAAAGCCTAATAAACTCAATAGACGTAAACACTACTAGAGTTTAGAAATAGCTTCACAAAAAGAATAGACATGTAAGTGTATATCAATAATATAGTGCCATTTCAAATCAATATTCCAACACGTAATCATATAGTGGAGCAGCTCTCACTATGTGACTTCTGACTTGACTTAAACTGGCTGGCTTGACTCGATGACTGACTTCCCTTATGACTTCAGTAACTTCACTTATTTCTCTTTGACTTCAGTAACTCGACTGACTTCAAATTAACGACTGACTTCACTTTAGACTTCAGTAGCTTGACTGACTTCGAGATCACTATGACGACTTATTTCAATTCGACGACTTACTTCACTGACTTCATAAACATCACTGACCGACTTCGACTTCACTTGACGACTAAATTCTCTTTGACGACTAACTTCACTGCGACAACTAAATCGACTGACTTCATAGACCTCTGACTGGCTTCGACTTCTCTTTAACTTAATAGACTTCACTGACTGACTAAACTTCGACGACTTAAACGTCTTCACTTTGACTTCAAAGACTTTTCCTTGACTTCAACGACTTCAATATGACTTCAAAGACTTCACTTTGACTTCAACAACTTCAATATGACTTCAAAGACTTCACTTTGACTTCAACTTCAATATGACTTCAACGACTTCAACGACTGACTTAGATTAACCTTACTTCAACTTCAAAGATTTCAACGACATCACTTTGATTTCAAAGACTTCACTATAACTTCGACGATTTCACTTCTTCACTATGACCTCAACGACTTTAATATAACTTCAAAGACTTTTCTTTGACTGCAACATGACTTCAACTACGTCACTATGACCTCAAATACGACTTCAACAACTTATTGACTGACTTGACTGACTTCAAATAACCTCTTTGACTTCAGTTCTGACTTATACTTCACTGACTTTAATAACACTATTGACTTCAGATTGACTACACTGACTTCGACTTCAACTATATCGACTTCACGTCGATTTCCTCGACTACTTAGTACACAAAAAAAACCTCGACTTGACTTCACTTTTATGTCCGTTGTTCAAAATCATTTGTGGGGGCGGTCCGGGTCAAATTCCTGGTCATGGGGTTGATGTTCTTGGGCAGTTGCGTGTTATCTATTTGTTTCACTGATTCTAATGCTAACTCTGCTTTTGTTCTTGACATTTCTTACTATCTTGGCTATCTTGTTTCTTAACCTACTCTCTAAAGATGTTTCAAATTCTTCTCCTGTTTTGTCTAATGGTATGCCCCGTTTATAGCATTGAAACTCTGCCTCCATGGTTGTGTATGTGTGTTTGTGTTGAGGAAAGTAAACAAAACTAATGCAACAGGGCGTAACATAAGAATGTGTAAGGCAGAAAAACCGCTGGCACAAACTATCCAGCACGGGTATAAACCCAAACGTTTAAAAATTTTTTGGAAGGTACTTATCTTTTTGGACATGTTGACTTTTCCCTTGTGTTGGTAATCCACACTCGTTCCGGTTGAAGAAACCCGCTGTTGTGATGAGTTAGAGAAAGCAATACACCAGTCATACTCCGTCATGAATAGCTGATATACGTTCTTTCCCTTACTCGACCCGCGCTCCACCAATTGTGAGGGTGGGGGTTTTAAGAAAGGCGGTAACGAATGAATGATGATGACAGAAATATCCAACACAGGTTCCAAGTTGAAAATCAAAATGTTCTTTATTCAAATGTATATAATCAATTTTCTACCTAACTAATCTACACTGTACTACTTCTATCTGACTGTCCATACCACATGCTACCTACTACTACTAACTGTTCACTATACTACTAACTACGCACTCCCATGACCAATCCTAACACTAACTAACTGTTCTCTACATAGCTACATCTGCTCCATTCTACAACCTAACACCTTCTCTACTCCTCGCTGGCTACCTATCAACTGCTGGCCTATCTCTCTACTGCCGACCCACGCCTCAGTGGTCAGCTGACCGTCCCACGTGACCGGTCAGTCCTGTGCGCCCATTGGTCTCTCTACCCAACCAACTAGGCCTATAGTCTGTTTCTGCTAACCTATATCTGCTAAACATGTCTGACGTAATCTTGCGTCATCACAATATATATATATATATATATATATATATATATATATATATATACTTTGTGACACCACGAAGTGCCGCACCGGGTGACACCCTACATGGCGACGCCACTGCCATAACCAACGCCCATCCACTAACCTAAGCCAATACCGATGAACTAACTAAGACCGGAGATACATAAGGCCTTTTTGTAGAGAACAGGGTTGAAAAGGGATAGTGGGTGTAAGGATGTGTGTCTTTTTATTTTTAACCCACACACCTCATGAACCATAAATAATTTCATGTGTGTTATCCATTATTTTTTTGTTTACATTTGTCTTTGTTTCCTATAATGTATGATATGTTGCC
The DNA here is from genome assembly GCF_028476545.2 of Physella acuta. NCBI lineage: Eukaryota > Metazoa > Mollusca > Gastropoda > Physidae > Physella > Physella acuta. The sequence goes on from NW_026731778.1 coordinate 127,578, forward strand.
CACACATTATGTGTGTAATACACCTTTGTTTTTATTTCCTATGATGTATGACATGATTATGATGCCCCCCCCCCCCACACATTATGTGTGTAATTCACCTTTGTTTTTATTTCCTATATGATGTATGATATGTTGCCCACACATTATGTGTGTAATCCACATTTGTCTTTTTTTCATATATTGTCTGATGCCCATACATTAAGTGTGTAATCCACCTTTGTTACTTTCTCGTATATACGAAGTATAGAGAAAGTCTTGTAATCGTGCAAAAAAAAAAATCGAGATTTTTGCAAATCTCGACGTTTTACATCTCACTGATACGGAAAAACATAATTTTGCAATCTTGTCCGTATGTCTGTGTGTCTGTGTGTGTGTGTGTGTGTGTCCGTGTGTAAACACGATAACTTGAGTACCGTTACAGCTAGGTTGATGAAATTTCATATACAAGTATTTTATCAAAATCGTAGATCCGTATCAACTTTTGAGCGATTTCGGATAACCGGAAGTGGTACTTTTTCTACTTTGAATTTTTCAAAAGCCTATAACTTGAGTACTATTTCAGATAGATAAATGAAATTTGATATGTAAGTAAAAGATCTAATTCTCTACCTTCTGTCAAATTTTGAGAATTTTTCGTTGACCGGAAGTACTTATTTACGCTACTTCCGATTTCTCAAAAAACTAATGTAAATTTTAAAAGTACTAATAATATTGCGCACTATTATGCGCTTTTTTATTCGCGTTCACTTGGTGTGCAATTAATTTGTCTACGAGATTTTATTCTATTTTTAAAACTTTAAGTATTTAAAATGGATTAAAAATCATGTCTAGAAGTCTATAGCCCGAGTTCCCATCCCCTGTTATTTTATATAAGAATATTCGAGAAAGTTTAGGGGAGATCACTCCCGGTTTATTTTTATTTCCTCTGATGTATAATGCCCCCACGCGTTCTGTGCTATGCAAATCAATACCACTATGGCCCTCAACCCACCTACTCAGTAGAGCATCAAATAACAATTACTTGTCTCGCTGATCAGACGTAGCCTATGTAGGGCGCAGCATTAAAGTTTTTTTTTTTTATGTAAACAAGAGTTTTCATTTTTTTAAATTTATTTTTGTTGGAATAATTTTTTAAAATGATCTCAGGTAAAGGTTATAAGAAAGTGTGTATTGAAATTAATTTTTTTTTATAAGAGCAGCTATTGTTGTAAGGATTGCTCCTTTTATAAAGGATTGGAGGATGGGACAAGGAATAGGTAAGAGGTCAAGGTTATTGCAACCAGCGTAGTTGTCATGGGAGTGATTTTTTTTTTTAAATGTGCAAATTATATATGTGTATCTGGTGTGTGTGTGTGTGTGTGCGTGCATGTGATGTGAGTGTAAGTGTGTCTATATATATATATATATATATATATATATATATATATATATATATATATATATATATATATCACTACAATTAAAGAACTGGTAAGAATAAAGAGGAAATACGTGTCCAAATCATGTATTTCGGTATTTTAGTTTATTTCCATTTATTCAGAGAGTTGGATTACATTAGGCCTACCTGTGAATTACATTACCTGTGGATTACATTAGCTGTGGATTACATTAGCTCTGTTTCTTAGTTGGGCGAACCAATTCGTAAATTTATTCTAACCGCCATCTGGTTTTCTATCGCGGTACGTTTTTAAATCAGGTGTGTGTGTTACAGAAATTGCGTGACGGGGGTAAAGTGTGGGGGGGGGGGGTGGGGCGTGTGGTTGTAGCGAGTGTTGCACTTAAAACAAGCTGATCGTATCTTCTGCCCCCTTGCCTATACTACACTCGTCATCATTTATTGCATCCTCTTTACATTTTTTGTAACTGCTGTAGGCCAAACGTGAATTGGGGGAAAATAAAAACTGTAACCGGAATTTCGACTCGCTAGCCGAGACGAGTTTACCTACTCAGGCAAACGCATTTAATTACTCGTTGATTACACAAACACTTTCTCAACACAGCTACACGCGGTGTGTTTGTGTGGTGATTAACGTAAGTTCAAGGACGGTAGGTCGTTGGGGGTCAGGTTTATTTTAGTAGCTTAAGTAGGAGTTTGATTGGTGGGAGGGTTAATTAGTGTGGTTTGCTGTTGGCTTTACTTCACTAAATGGGGATTTTGGGGTCAAGTTGTTCCTACGCTTTAAGAAACGTGTTGGTGTTGTTCTAGTAAGACGGAGATGGGGAGAGAAAGGGATAAAGGAGAGAGCAAAGATGAGGCGGAGAAGAGAAAGAGAGGACTGTAGAGCTGAAGAGAGAGGTGGAGAAGAAAGTAAAGAGAACAAAAGAGAAAGAGGGTGTGGTTTAAAAATTTAGATAAGGGGAGTAATGGAAAGAGGAAAAAGTGTTTTATAAAAACAGAGGAAGAGAATTTGAAGAGAAAGAAAGTGATATGGCAGAGATAAAGAGAGAGGTAAGGAGAAAACGATGGAAAGATATAGAGGAGAGTGAGAGACAGTTTGTGTTGTTACGTGGGAAAACGTGTCCCAATGTCATTAAATAGTAAACCTCATCGATACAATGTCACCCCCCCCCCCCCTCAGATAATTTTGTCAGTTTTCTACATCAATTGCGCGACACCAAAATATAAACTCTTACAATGGGGGGGGGGGGGGGGGGCTTTATCACCAACTTGAATACTTATAAATAATCATAAAAAAAAGTTTTAAAAAAACCACGTTTTCTGATTGAACTAAAAAGTAGAAAATAAATGCTATACATCACAATAATGCAAGCGATCACTCTACTATAAGCGATGAAAAACGTGGGGCGCCGAAGTAAAAGTTATATTACTATTGATTAGATAATACTATTGACTTTTATTAGGGAGCTTGTAGAGAGTCAACAGTATCAGAAACTGTAAGAAAATCACGGCGCCCCACGTTTTTCATCGCTTATAGTAGAGTGATCGCTTGCATTATTGTGATGTATAGCATTTATTTTCTACTTTTTAGTTCAATCAGAAAACGTGGGTTTTTTTAAACTTTTTTTATGATTATTATTTTCTACTTTTTAGTCTTTGTCTGTTTGTTTGCATTAAAATCTTGCTATCGATTTTATCTTTTCACTTTTTTTTTGGGTAAACGAAGACAACTCGTAAAAAGACAACTCGTAAAAAACACGTTGTGTGAATACGTTACTGACTAGAACACATAGATTTGAACCCGTGTCGAGTGGGATAGCAATCGTGTGCCCAACCACTCGACCATATCGTCTCCCCCATACTGGCCACCAGTTGTTACGGTTGTTTGTACACAAATACCGCGTGAACACTACTCAGTAAGCAAAGAGGGAGAGTACCGAACCTTGTTTTCATCAAATCACAGTTACTGGGTGATGTCCCTTTTTCCCCACGTTTTTACTACAATTATATAGCGGTCTAAAATGCTCAATAAAATGTTTCCATGGATCAATTTAGTAATAATAACAATTGAATATTCTATTGTCATCCAAAACAAAGCTTCCCTGAAAATTTCAGCGCGCTAGCTAACTGGGAAGTGCCAGAAATTTCGATCGCAAGATTTGATTGGAAAAACAGAGACGAAAGCAAGTTAAAGAAAACGTGGGAATATAAATGGATGGGGGGGGGGGGGGGCTAAATTGATACTTCGCCCCGTGCACAAAAATGGGTTGCTACCCCTGCTGTGTGTCGAACTCCAAACTGACAGTAGGTGTCTTTGTTGTGTTTTAATTAAAACTAATTAGACTCTGGACTTTTGCTAATTAGCTCTTCTCGACTTTAAACAACGTCTCCTTATTTTTTTAAATTAACAATCTGAATACAGAAGGTGGGGTGAAGGTGTAGAAAGAGGAGGCGATGATGCATTGAAGGTGGAGGAAGAGGGAAACGGGCATTACCACCCCCTTCCCGTCATTGCCCTCCCCCCCCCATCCGGAGTAATTACCCTCCTGTCAATTACCCCCGCCCAGTAAGACATTACCCCCCCCCGGTCATAACTTAAGATACAGTTAGGGTCAGAGGCGTAGCTAGGGGAGGGCGGGGAGGGCGGCCGCCCCGGGCGCCGACCCGAGGGGGGCGCCAAAAGGGGTAGAAAAAAAAAATTAAAAGCTAATTTTAAGCTGCAGCTGAATTATAAACAGTCAAAGTAAAGAAATTTAACGGCTGAGAGACTTTGCATACTGATTTAACTGTTTTCTACCTTGATTGTGTAACTGTAAAACGTATATCTTTAAGAAACAGTGACCGGAAAAACCGCTTTCCAGCTTTCCTAGATGGGGAGGGGGTGGGGCGCTTTTTCGAAGACTAAAATCGGAAAAATTTACAACGGATTAAGGAATAAATAACCGATATCACTCAGAAAAGAAACCCATTGAACTAAAGCGTATTTTACGATTATGTAACATAAAAAAGAGTTAGTGACGTTTAAAATCCGCTCTACCATTTTTGTCCAAGATCGTGGGGCGCTTTTTCACTAACAAAAATCGCAGGATTTGTACTAGATCGGTTGCTAACACTTAATGTACGATTTCACTACCCAGCTTTGCTAAGTAATAACGCGACTAGTTCTTTGAACATTTATTACGATTCTCTCAACTTGATCGAGATAGATCAGATACTTTTACTTGATTGCATAACATCTTGCCTGGATCATTGCATTATTAAAGAAAAATAAATATGACGGATTCTTGTATCGCTATCCGATCAGTAAAATAGCAGACTGTCGGAGCGGGTGGATGGGAAGCGACACTCTTTGCCAAAATTTTAAGAGAGAAGAAAATGAGTTAATTGTACTGATTATTACTTTGTTCAACCTAACTGATAATTCAAAATTGCAATATTGGCCTACTATTATCGAAATTGTTCTAAAGACACGACCAAAAGTAGACCAAATAAGGCTTGCACCTTCTACAAAATACACTCTAAAGCAGTGGTTCTTAACTTTTTGGAGTACCAAACCCCACCAGTTTCTTATGCGCAATCACCGAACCCTCCTTAATAGTTGTATCGTCCACACTGACAAAATCCGATCGTGAATCCTATGAGTCGGCTGTGTGTCTTGACCTCCGCGGAAGCCCTGAGACTGAATTACCGAACATCTGTTGTAAGCTCTTTTGATTTTATACTTTTTATTCGTTTCGGCATCTTAAGGGGAATTAATTGGCGTCCAGTGAAGTTTTAGGGAACGACAATCAGCGTAATTGTTAATTTTTTCCCAGACTGTCGCACACACAAACACACACGCATATATATATATATATATATATATATATATATATATATATATATATATATATATATATATATATATATATATATATATATATATATATATATAATATATATGGGGGGGGCACCAAACTGAAAGTTCGCCCCGGGCGCCGGAAAGGGTCGCTACGCCTCTGGTTAGGGTTAGGGCTGTTAAGGCTAGGGTTTGGGTTTTAGTGACTTATGGATAGGGCTAGAGTGTGGGTTAGGGTTAGGGTATGGTTTGGTTTGGTTTTGGGTTTCGGTTTGGGTTTGGGTTAGTGTTAATGTTAGGGTTAGTGATAGGGTCAGGCTTAAACTAATGTCAAGGGTTGGGGTTGGGTTTTGGGTTTAGGCCGAGGAGAAAGCTTAGGTTTAGGCTTTTTCTTAAGTTTAGGATTAAGGTAAGATATTTGTCTAGAGTTGGAATCATGGTTCTTGACCTTTTGGGAAGGGAATAATTCCTCAGGGAGTTAATTGACAGGGGGGGGGGGGGGTAAATGGCAGGGGATAATTGCTCGGGGTGGTGGTAATTTGGGGAGGGGGGGGGTGTCCGGGGGTAATTGACAGGGAGTAATGTCTTAGACCCTGAGAAAGAGGGGGTCTGTGAAGAAAGTCTGGAGGTGGGGGTGCAGTACGTCGTGAAGGTGTGCTAATTGAGGGGTAGGGGAGTGAAAGGGTGGAGTAACTGAGAGGGGGGGGGGAGTGGATGGCAGACTGGGAGGAGTGTGAGAGCTAAAATTAATTTTTTAAATTAAGAAAATATTGTGTGTCGTGAGAAATAAAGTCATGTACTTTCAGAGCATAACATGACACAACAAATATTTGATTATACATTCTGACCTAGACAAATCGTTCTGCCTCGTTCAGTCAGTCATCCGTGACGGCGTATGGCTAGGTGACCCTGTCTTGGTACTTCCTGAGTTTTTCTTTTATATTTTTAACTTTTTTTTTTGTTCAGTAAAAAGATGTGTAGAGGGGCGTATGGGTCATTAAATATCCTGATAAGGAATGTGTGTGTAGTATGAGATTCTTTTTTTTTTGTTTATTATGTGGAAGGTGTGGGGTGGGAGGCTAAAATTGTTTAACCCACAAACATGTGTGTTAGTTTTCTTAAATACAGTCATCTCTTTGTATAAATAGGAATGTGTGTCTAGTCGATGAGAGGGTTGAAGCTATCAATTCTTGTAGAGGGGGAGGGGGAGGGGAAGCTGCCATATATCCTCGACACCAGCCATTACACGGTTATGAGGGTTCGGGTAATCGATATGTCCTCCTGCCAGGGGATATCCTGGTGACTCGACAGACTCGGACCATCAATAACTTGGCCTCTAGAGCCCCCCCCCCCCCCCCCCACCCCCATTACCCACCCCAACTCTGCTTCTCTTTGTCAATTGTATGAGAGAGAAATGCAGCAATATATGATATACACAGACACAATATATATATATATATATATATATATATATATATATATATATATATATATATATATATATATATATATATATATATATATATATATATATATATATATAGTGTGTGTGTATGTATGTGTGTATAGCATATATTACTCTTACTCTTGCATATTGATCTATTATCACCCTTATACTCTATTGAGTATCTTGTAAACTTTCATTGTTGAAATTTAAGTCCTTGTGTCTTCTAAAATAGCGATAGCTGTACAATCAGACAACCGTATTGCCGATTACCTAACCTTAACCGTCTGGTTAGCAGATTTGGGTCAGTCGTGGTTTAGTGTGTGATTGTAACAATGGTATCGTTAATGGATGGGAAAAAACCAGTTACCGGTTACCGCCCCATTGTCTAATTGACCCCATAACCTCCACTACCCCCTCCCTCCTCCAGACCCCTCTTTCGGTCGCACACGTTAATTTCACTGTTGGCGGCAGTAGTGAGTGTAGAATGACCTTTTCAGCACAATATAGCCAGACAGGGGAGGTAATAATTTCGGTCAATGGTTGCCCTTTTCAATATGTGTGTAGCGTTGGTGTACGCTTTCGTGCTTCCGGCCTATACATTTTTTTAATTAGTTTATTTAACCATCGTATACGTCTAATATTGTGTAGCCTAAAGGTGATTTTTGTTTCATGAACTGTCTACCTGCGCATGCTCGGAAGTGGGCTACTTCTAGGAAAATCCGACTTTCAGATTAATGGTGTTTTCAAAATGTAGGCCTTACATTCCCATAGGGATTCTATAGAAATAATGGGAGGGTGTGTGTATGGGGAGGGGGGGGGGTTCAGACTTATATGATGGTGTGCTACCTGTTAGGGGTGGGTTAAAGAAATGTGACTCAGCATTTATGGAGTACCGCTTAAAAAAATAATAAAACATTTTTAAAATAAACTTTATAATAAAAAAGCCCTTGACGTTTACATGCACTAAAAACGCACTAAAAAATAAAATAGGGTTTCTACACTATCATGGCGTCATTTAATAAACGATCCCTTTTCGGTTTAGTTATAAGCTAGCGGACGAACTTTGCTTCGTCTATACGTACACTCTAACACGTGTTAATTATTTACACAAGTTGCAAGTAAATTATTGATCCGCGGATAATTTTATTGTAATTAATTTTTTAAACTTTAGATACTTAAAAATTAAGTAGAAAAAAAAAAGTTGTTTTTTTAATGGCCAAGCCTTGATAAGAAGAGCCGGATTTAGTCATTTAAAAGAGCCGCGTGTGGCTCCGGGGGGGGGGGGTTGTTGACCCCTGGTTTATGACATGGCAATAATTAATTGTAAAACTAGGCGCAACTTACCGGAGAGGGAAGAATCGTGTTAATTTTCAGAAACTCCACTTTACCACAGGTGCAATTTTGTTTTAATTCAATGGAAATTCCTCCCGTCTAAAAATAAATCCAGACTGCATAATATAACAATGCGGCATGTATCCGGTTGGCATTATAGTTTTTTTTTTTAATTATTCGTACCGTGGGATAAACTGAATGCTGTAACTAGAAATTCAGGGTCTGATGAGTGGGTTTTTTTTTATGTTTAATAGCGACGACAGCCTACCCCCCCTTCCATACTGACAGACAATAGACCACCCTCGGACCGCTCTCTGCAGACGACATTGATCGAACAGAGAGGGCGAGTAACGCGAGGGGTCCCAGCGCATGTTGTACGCGAGATTTGAATATTTTAGGCGTGTGATGGCGTAATGGGGGGGGGGGGGGCTGCCGATTTAGTTGCAGGGATGGTGTCGAGTCCAGATGTGGATGACCCAGTGGCGTAGCCAGGATCGTCTCAAGGGGGGGGGGTCCAATTTTTACCCGGGGACAAACTTTCGATTTGCACCCCTTCCCTCAAACTTTCGATTTGCACCCCACCCTCAAACTTTCGATTTGCATCCCCCTCATACTTTTTATATATATACCGAGGGGTCTATGGGGGGGGGTTATGATCCCCCTAGCCCCCCTGCCTACGCCACTGGGGTGACCTAAACGAAAGAACGAAGCTGATTGGATGATTGTCAGCCTGGCTATTGACGATGACCCGCTGGGGGGGGGGGGGGGGGCTGGGCAGTGTAGAATTTTCGTCTACAATTAAAAACACCTTTTTATAAAATTTTAATGGACTGCGTGGTTTGATGGTAAAGCACTAATTTAATTAAAAGTATCGAATTTAATTTTTTTTAAATCCCGAACTTGATTCCATAGAAGGTCTTTGAGTACACCCAGCTTCGTAGCTACCTCCTCACGTTAAGCCATAAGAGCACTTAAGGCATACAAGTGACCACTGTATCGCATTTGTATTCGGGTATCGCTGAAACAAATACAATCTACTCTATTGGTGGATTGATGTGTATAGATCTACTATTGCTATACTCGATGAGGACGGTATCGAAACTTTTTTCCCCGTGCTTTCCAATAAACACCTTGAAGAGACATGATCCTCCTACACACAATACAGTTATTTGCAATACACATAATGAACTATTCAAGCCTTCTAGTTGATGTCCGCACAAAAAAAGCAGTGCTTTATCTCCTCTGACTGGATACAGAGACGTAGCGAAGGAGGGGCGGGTGAGTACATAGGTCCCCGGGCGTCGACCCTAGGGGCGCCAAAATGGGTTGAAAAAAAATTAAAAGCTCATTTTAGCTGCAGATTTGAATTATAAACATAAAAAATATATTGGGGGGGGGGGCAAAATTGAAGGTTTGTCCCCGGGCGCCGGGAGGGGTCGCTACGCCTCTGACTGGATATTGACCAACCCTCCTTTACAGGGGTGGACTGGCTGTGTCAAAAAGGCCCGGAAAATTTTAACACCCCCCCCCCCCACAACCCCAGATTGAAATTTTCATTGTTGATTTTCTTCTCCATCAAAGCCTGAATTTTACGCCTTGATATGAAGAAATAGAAATGGTAAAATGGAGAAATACTAACAAAATTATTTTTTTTAAATCAAAATCAAGGATAAAACTATCGCAGAGTCATTCCTATGGTCCTGCTGGAATTTCGTCCTGGGGGCTCACGTGGATTTTTTCTTTGCGGCTCTGCGGGATTTTTTCTTCGGCTGGCCAGCCCACCCCTAGTCCATTATATTCCTGTCTACTTCGTCACTCTGTACTCGCCGCGTCATACACACACTACACACATTCTATCAAATAACAAAACAATAGCAAATACTCTCTACCGTTAAAACAAACTAGCTCTAAAACGTCCCACATTAGTTGTCTGTCTAACTTTATCGTTAAACCTGTCAAATAAAAATCTATCTGCGCCACAACACTCAAGAATGGACTGTGTTGCCGGCCGACCGGGAAATAACGGTGTTGTGATAAGCGTATTTGGTGCTTTGATGATCTTTTTTTAAAATATAATTTGCGCAATTACAAATTTCCTTTTTTTCTACGTGCCTATTGACAGTCTAGGCTGAAAAAACTTAAAAGGAAAATTTTAAAATCGAAATGTCATTGCATTGTCTCGGTCGTATGCTAGTCAATGGGTGGATAGGTTGTATGCTGTTCATTGGGCCGATAGGTTGTATGGTGTACATTGGGTCGATAGGTTGTATGGTGTACATCAGTGGCGTTGAGAGGGGGGGGTGCGGACCGCACCGGGTGACACCATTTAGGGGGGTGACACCAAGGCAAAAAATAGCAAAATATATAGAGAAAAATTATAATTCTACTTAATTAAGTGCTTAATTCGAGTGTTAAAAAGTCTTCCAGAGCAAATTTGACAAATCCCGACAAGGGTGGAGGGGGGGGGGGGGGGAATGTGCAAATCGAAAGTTTGAAGGGGGGGGTGCGAATCAAAAATTGAAAGTTTGTCCCCGGGCGCCGGGAAGGGTCGCTACGCCTCTGGGGGGTGACACCATTAAGTGCCGCACCTGGTGACACCCGACCTCGCTACGCCACTGGTGTACATTGGGCCGATAGGTTGTATGGTGTACATTGGGCCGATAGGTTGTATGGTTTACATTGGGCCGATAGGTTGTATGGTATACGTTGGGCATATAGGTTGTATGGTATACATTGGGCCGATAGGTTGTATGGTATACATTGGGCTGATAGGTTGTATGGTATACATTGGGCCGATATAAGTTGGAAGAAAGAAAGCCAGCACATTAGGTAGTTAGATAAAGTCAAAATCAATCAGTTTAAAATTAGGTCCAAACATTTCGCTCAGAAGCAGTGGTCAAAAACTTAGTCAAGACTTTAATTAATTAATTAAGACATCCATAAAGCCATTAAACGAAGCCAAGATATAAAGTCATTACATGAAGACAAGACACAAAGTCATTACAGGAAGACAAGACACAAAGTCATTACACGAAGACAAGACACAAAGTCATTACATGAAGACAAGACACATTACACGCAGACCAGACATAAAGTCATTACACGAAGCCAAGTCATATAGTCAAGAAAACTAGCCAGGATAGCGAACTAGGAAACTAAATAAGAACGACAACTCAGCCCACTAAAATAAAACAAAATCCTAACAGATACGATTGAGATAAAAATCCCAATAACGCCAAAACATTATCATTACGCATCTTGCCTAAAGGATGTAGCTGTTGGTGTTGGGTTTGTTTTGTTTTGTTTATTCCATTCTGTGATGTTGTATAAACCGCTCAACGATAGGACAGAATAAGGCGAAACATTTAAAATGCTAGCGTCAGTCATGCAGAAATATCTGCTTAGTTCAGATGCAAGCGGGTGATTACACACACATACACACGCTCAGTCACAAAGAAACACACACAAACACACACACATACACACGCTCAGACACAAAGAAACAGACATACACACACATACACACGCTTATGCACAAAGAAACACACATACACCAAGATAAAATAAGAGAAAAATTGGATAATGTTAACAGTTATCTTTTATATACGTGCTTTTAAATACATTAATTTAATAGGGCCTGTATATTAGTTTCAGTATGCGTGTATACATTTGACTATATAACGCATGTGTATATTTATACTTTATAAATGTTTAGTATATGTAACTGGCGCACTTGTATTCCTCACTCACCACGCCTCTTTGAGTGTCTAGTCGACTCATTTCTTTCCTATTGTCCACTTTCTATTGTCCAAATGCCAATGGTTTTTCTCATATACGTTTTTAAACATTTTTACGAGTAATATTACATCTGATCAAGAATTAATTTAAATCCCAATAGAATGGGCAACTATATTTGTGTTACCTTTTCTTGTTGTTTTGAACCCCCTCCCCTAATGTAATATATATATATATATATATAATATATATATATATATATATATATATATATATATATATATATATCTATATATATATATATATTATATATATATATATATTATAGTTATATATAGATCTATATATGCCAGCCCTAGAAATCTATTTTCAATTTCAAGTTACATACTGATTTTCATATATAAACGCATGTGGGTTTTTTTAGTGTATAGATTTGAATACATTATTATAATTATAATACAGAACCAAGAGCTAGTATGCACACACACACATAAAATGTAAAACTACTAGTACTACTACCACATTACCTAATTCATAAAACTTGTCTTACAAAAAACTTTGAAGAATAAAATCTAACGTAAATTCATAAAATTCTCTTACCATAATTAGCATATTGTCCTATTATGAAATAACAATTAGGGCCAAACTTTATAATATAAAAATTCCTCACCTGTAATCCCAACAGTAAGTTTTGTGTTGTTGTTTTTTAAACAATCGCGCCGCTTGTTTGAAATTACGACATGGTCTTGGTCACCACTCGCGGCGAAACCAACACAAACGCTACTCTGGTGTAGCCTCAGTTTGTAGGTAAGCTGGCGGTGGCGTCCCTGTTTTGACGCGACCGAACGACGCGTCCACTGGCCTTGTCGTGAGACGAGTTACGGCGAGATTTATGAAATGGGCTGGGATGGGTGTTCGTTATTTTAATGGATTCGGGGCTTTGGGCCTGTGTTGTCTATGCTGAAGCCTGTTTTTTTTGTGTTTTTTTTTAATGAGAGAAAAAGACAAAATTTTAAAACGTAGCCACATAGACAATGGCTTAGATAACTTGTGTGTGTGTGGGGGGGGGGGGGGGGGGGGGGGGGGTAGGAATCCCTCCCCCATGGACCCCAACGGGCCCAACCCCCACAGGTATTGGCTTGTGCCGGATCCAGGACAGAGGCGTAGCTTAGGGAAAAGAGGCTGGGGCGACGACCGCCGTAAGGAGGTTGCCTAATGGGGTAGGAATAAAATTATAAAGTTCATTGTTTAGCTGCATTACTCAATTATACAGTCCGTGGCGTAGCGAGGTCGGGTGTCACCCGGTGCGACACTTAATGTGTCACCCCCCAGAGGCGTAGCGACCCTTCCCGGGGACAAACTTTCAAATTTTCGATTTGCACCCCCCCCCCCCTTCAAACTTTCGATTTGCACCCCCCCCCCCCCCTCATGTTTTCGATTTGCACCCCCCTCAAACTTTCGATTTGCATCCCCCCTCAAGTTTTTCTCTATATATTTTGCTATTTTTTGCCTTGGTGTCACCCCCCTAAAGGGTGTCACCCGATGCGGTCCGCACCCCCTCCCCTCGCTACGCCTCTGAATACAGACTAAGTTAAGAAAATCGACTGCTTCTTTGGCTTCACATATTGATTTAACCGTTTTCTGTTTTTCAACATAGAGGACATCGAGATTCGCCTGTAAGAGCTAGCCTGCTAATTAGTATTGAAATCAAAACTCATCAAAACTACTTTCTTCTTTCTTCTTCGTTCTTAATTATTAGTGTTGAAGGGGATCGAGAATTTATCTGCCAGTGGGTTTTGAACTCGAGACTTCGTTCGAATTTATCAACCATGAGCTTTTTTGCCGACTCGACCACGCCTCCAACACAATTAAGCGTTACGTGTCAACTGGTTATACGCCATTGAGGCCATTGACTCCGATTTCAGCCTGCTTTTCTTTTTTGGGTTTGCTTCCTTAGCCTTTGTCCAACCAAGAACAAACTACAAGGCAGCAGTTGTTTTTAATTTTGGAGTTGTCTCGCCTAGAAGAGTGGCTGTCCCCAGCTAACGAGCCTCATCTGCCCGAGGGTTCGAACTCGAGACTTTTCGGTTTAGCAACCATGAGCTTTACCGACTCGACCTCGCCGACCCCTAAAACTAATTTAAGTAAAGGGTTTTTTTTCTTTCTTTTTTCTTGTTTTTTTTTTTTTTTTTGGTGTTTTTTTTTTAGATTCGTACCACATCATAAAAAAATAAAAATAAACCTTTTCGTCTGTCTCGCTCGTACTCATATTTACACAATCATTACAGAGTTGTTACATGAAGGGGTTGGTAGTAAACGAAGTAGAGCTGTATTTAATTACAGCTGCATTGTAAAAAGAACCGTGGTTTTTTAACAACGGACGTTTTAATAAATGAATGTTAAACGACGAAAAAACTCTAACGATAAAAAACATAACGTGATGTTGTAAAATACCTATGCTTCTTTGATAGACCAAAAAGACGAAGAAGAAGAACTCATCTAGCCGAAACTTGTAACATGTCTTATCTGACATTATTCAGTTTCATGAAGATTCTTTATTCATGTAATTTGCTTGCTAGGCCTACATAAATAATGGTATGTTGATCGTGGGATAATCGAACAAAACAAGCCGGAACTTTGACACACGAATGTGACACATAATGGGCCTAATGGCATAGACAACAGGGTTGGGAGGGGGGGGGGGTCAATGCGACTATGCGAGTAACAGAGCGGTGGCTATTTTACATTTTCATAATATCATTCCATTTCAATTTATTTATTTTTCAATTTATTTATTCAATAACGGTAACATTTCAAGTCACATTAAACAAAAAGTATACCTAATTAAAGTTAAGAATAAGCTTAATGATAATTTACTACAGAGGTGTAGCGAACCATCCCGGCGCCCGCGGCGAACTTTTAATTTGGACCCCCCAAAGTAAGTCACAGCGTACGTGTGTCTGTCTGTCCTTTATGCATAACTACACCTGTCATCCATCCTATCGCCGTGAAGCTTTTGGGAATTAGTTGAGAATAATGCCGGGAGGTTTCTGAGATTTAAAAAAAATTATTTCGGAGGGGTGGCGCCCCGACAGTAGGACGTCGTTTGGCGCCCAGAGTTCCCCAGCTGCTATGTTAGCACCCGGGCTCCGTGGATTGAGCGTCCTGCTCATGGTTAAGTGGAACGACTTAATTCAAAAGCCATACTGCGCCAGGCACATCCAACCCGGGCTCCCCATTGAGCACTATGGCGCCTATGTTCGTTTTAAAGAGTGCCATATACTAGTGACACGGTAGGCTACTGTAATCGTCGATTAAATCAAATCAGGCGCGTCCGCAGGTGTGAGACGGTGCGCCCTTGGCTCCCCGTGAGCAATATGGCGCCTCTTTCGATCCTCCCCGTACCACACAGAACAAAATCTTGCTTAAGATACTGGCTACTCCAGTTCAATCTAAGACAATACTGTTCGCACGATTTCCGGTTACGCGCTATTATGAGGTGGACGACTAAAATGAGAGATTGGGGGGGGGGGGGGAAGATTACAATACAAGATTGGTATTACCCTTGTGGTGTCAACCCCGTGATCTTAACTTATGCTGTCGTCCCCATCGTGTCACATTGATTGTGGGGGGGGGGGGAGGGGGGGGGAGGGGGGCAGATTTGAAGATTCCGTGGGGGGGGGGGCTGCGGACAGGGGTTAAAGTATATATTTTCTATATAAATTTAATATTTTAAAAAAATTCTATTTAACCCGAAGTGGGGGGGGGGGGTGACGTGCTGGAGGGCTGGGTAGAGATATGCCTGAAAGATACACAGCTTTTTGTCTCTACGATGCCTAACGCAGTATCTAAGGTCGTTGTCGTATCTCATACATTCTTGTATAAAAAATATCGATTTCAAAATCGGGTAGCCATAATTGATATTCATTCAAGATCAGAAGACATTCATGATTTTCGTGAAAATTGACGGTGATGTGTAGATGGGATGGACTGAGCGGGGCGGGGGGGGGGGGGCATATTCTCCCTAGGTACGGTCCTGTCCCCTAAATCACCAGCCCAACCTACACACAATTTACCTTTTAATAAAAAGAGTACGCTATGTGCAAATGAGGTAGGCTAAGGGACGTCATTGCTGAATAAACTGTTTTAGTATTTTAATACTAGAGTTACATCAGAGCATTTATGGGGATCGAAAGATAGTTTGTGTGTCTTATATTAATTTTTTGGGGAAAGGAATGGATAAATAAATAAAACTTGAGTGCAAGTAAGGATTTGACATACAGCGCCCTAGGCAAAACTTATTAAAAGCACCCCCCCCCCCCGCAATTTTTTCCGTGACCCCATATTATCAGAGGCGTAGCGACCCTTCCCGGCACACGGGGACAAACTTTCGATTTGCACCCTCCCCCCTCAAACTTTTGATTTGCACCCCCCCCCCTCAAACTTTCGATTTGCACCCCCCCCCCCTCAAACTTTCAATTTGGTTTTCCAACCTATTTTGGCGCCCCCCCCCCCCCCCTACGGACAGCACCCTAGGCTACCGCCTAGTTCGCCTTATATGTAGCGCCGGTCCTGCTCATACCTAACTATGGCGCATAAGACAGCAACAAAATTTCTCCCAGTCCTTACGATATTAAATTAGTTATTAAATTAATTTAAAAATCACTATATTGAACTTTAAAAAGGTGAGTAGCGAGACTAAATAATAGCGATCACTCGATCAACAAGGTGATCCAGGTGAGCTTGTGATATTTAACAACCTTGAGAAGATCGAAAACCGCTGGTCGAGTTTTAAGGCTATAAAGTAATAAGAAAAAGTAAGGGTGGTAATTCTATTTAAAATTTCGGATATAGGCCTACTCGATGAAGATGCCTAACTGTCAAATTAAAAATTTCCAATCCACTTGTTCTTTTGTTTTATTATTATGCATTTATTAGCGTATTCCAAGACCAATCTTTAAAACCCCGTATGACAGTATTATTAGACATTTGGGATTACTTGCAGAGGTCATGCCTAACTAATTGAGTTAGTGGCCTAGGCAGGGGGGGCGGGGGTTGGGGGGGGGGGGGGGGGTTATAACACCTCCCATGGAACCCGACCACTATATATATATATATATATATATATATATATATATATATATATATATATATATATATATATATATATATATATATATGATTATATACGTAATGAAACATTGTTGAACCCCTCCCATGACCACTTCCTGGCTACGCCACTGAATTGAGTAATCACAATCTCTTACCACTGTATAGTTCTATTGCTTTTTTTTTTGCCGCTTTCCTGAATTTGTACTAGGTCTATAGATCTACAGTTACAAAATCTATGAACTTCATCAAATGAGATTGATACTATGCAGTGTATGAGCAAATGCCAAAAAAATAAAATTCTTAGGTTAATATACCAGAAGTCTTTAAACTGCTAAATAAGTTAAACAAAAAAATAATTTTTGCAATGAAGAGTGAATTAGCATATGCTTTATTTTTAAAAAAATCAAAATGATGGCAGAGGCTAATCAACTAATACACAACAGACTCATCGGACTACATAAACTTCATGCAGTAAATAGACAGCTAAAATAATAAAATTAATGGTGCTTTAAAATCATAAAATAAATACTTAACCAAAGTCAGTTTCAACGCTTAAAATAAAATCGCCAACAACATATGGCACAATAAGGCCAAGTGCGGGAATATCAATAAATGGACGCACTTTTTGGTGGCAGAAAAAAAATTAAATTATTTGGAATCAATTTCAATTTTTGGTCAATTTTTTAAATAAAAGAAGATTTAAAAATTATAATAAGATAAATGGGATATTTTACAATGAAATATATGAAAATTATATTCTTGCCAAGATTCTTGTTACGAAAAAGTGGTTTTAGGAAACCCGCAAAAAACTTAGCAGACATTATTCTAACAACTCTCCAAAATTTATAGCACTACGCGACAAACAATACATTTTAGGATAATAGAAAATACTTAATTTTGTTTTTAATTTTACACTAAGCTCTTGCAATGTTTCGGAACAAGACACTGTTGTTATTCTTCCGACTAGTAATAATGCCCTTTCACACTTTAAGGCTAATAGGGCGGATGCCAAATTGTACAAAACAAAAAAAATGTTGTAAACTTTCATAATAATCAGTAAATCATTATAATCAAACAAAAATTATTAAATGAAAAAATACACAGTAAATGATGTCACACAATGTACAATATACATACATAACATGTTTTAAGCCCATACCGCATTTTAATGTGTTTTGAAAATGAAAAAAAACCACCGTTAAAGCAGTGGCGTAGCTAGGATTTTTGGGCCCCTATGCAAAAAGTGTTAGTGGGCCCCTCAGAGGCGTAGCGACCCTTCCCGGCGAACGGGGACAAACTTTCGATTTGCACACCCCCCCCCCCTCAGACTTTCGATTTGCACCCCCCTCTCAAACTTTCGAAAAAGGGTCCCTATTTGCCTTGGGCCCTATGCCTTGCTTACGCTAGCTTTACGGTAGCTACGCCACTGCGTTAAAACAAGACCAATGTCTATTACAATCATTCAAGTGTGAATTTGTCCCTTTTAATTTTTTTTTTGTTTGCAAAAGATATTGTATTGCATTGTGTACTTTCAAGTGTTACGGTGATAACCGATTTTGTGAAACGCTTACATTTTTTAAAATAAATAAGTAAATTTAAATGAGATGAAATATCTTCAAATAAGTAGAGTTAATTATTAAGACAAGTTGTATCAATAATCAGGCATGATCATCTTGATGCTTGTTAATGAAGATTGAGAGCAGCCAATAGAAATTCACCATTCAAGATTATACCTACTTGTGTCAGCGGATAGTTTTGTCAACAGCGATACGCATCACTGCGCTCCACGCTGGTGAGGTACAATAGCCTCCAAATAAGACGCCACGTGGTAAGTCAGATTTGGAGGTGGGAGGCGGTGGGGGGAGGACTTCGCCGCATGTTGCGTCAGAACAACACCTTTTAAAAAAATGTAAACAAACGGAGACAAAGAAACTAGATCAAGATGAGGGGCGGGGTCAAGCTTAGTGTTATAAATACCCGTGAATTTTGGCTAATCCGTCTCAGTCTACATCGTCAGACTAACCGATCACACGCATCGAACATTTCTGCATCTTGGAGTTTAAATGTAAGTAGACTTTACGTGTTTGTTATAAATATAATATTATTTACAATCAGAAAATATAAGGTCTATAATAAAATTTCTGTGCATGAAAATTCATATTTTAAATCAGCGATGCTGAATCCAGTAATAGTCGTATGTACCTACTAGGCCTACATTTAAAATTCACAAATTCACCTATAACAATAAATAAAAACACTTTTATGAGATATGTAACTCATTAATTCAAAATAAAATTAGTGGCAAATAATACCAATTAGCCTTAATGAAGAAAAGGTTATGTAAATAAATTATTTTACTCAGCACTTTATATTTATATAGTCTTACAAACATAGCCTATGATTGGTAATGCTTGTTTCTTTTCACAATGTTGAGGCTGTCTACAAGACAAAATGAAGTCCCAACATGTAACAAAACACTGCCAGTTGGGTAGTTGTTGGTCTGTATGAATTGTGATGCGGTTGTCACCTACGATTACAAAATAGTAATTTCCAAAGGTTTTTATTTTTCACTATAACTACGCTATATAGTAACCGTTTCTCCTGTAATTTAAATGTTTTTGAAATATTATTAAAAATGTCAATTCACATCGTAACCATGTTTTATTTACTTTCAGATTTCAAAATGAACAAAGAAATCAATATGATCCAATCAGGATTTATTTGGGATGTACCTCATCAACCTATGTCACTTGACACAGGGGTCACTCTACAAGTGTCACGCCCTGAAGTCGTTCCACAACTTTGGATGAGACAAGCACCTCAGTTAAATCACATCCACCCTGTTCACGGTAGAGTGCATATCACTCGACCAGTGCTGATACCCCAGCACTCACACGCATTGCCATGTACTCAAGTTCGGCTTCACAGGGTAACACAAGACTTTCAACTGGTCGTGGCCCGTCAACCGGCGCATGCGCAGCCTATGTTTCCATCCGTTGAACTCTGCACTCTCATGTCTCAGCCTGTCCTCACACGTGACGGGGTCCAAGTCTACACGCATCCTTGTCTTCTTCTGCGTCATCAGCAACCCCGGCAACAAGCTGGTGGGCTACAATGTTACGGACGTCATGCAGGACCACATAACCAGGCATATCCAACCGGCCCACTAAACCACTCACAGCCAACTGGTCCACATAGCCAGTCAACTTGTTCACAGTCTTATACGTACTCAACTGGCCCTCAATGTATGAACCCTCTTCATTCGCATCTAGCTGGACCACATTACCTCTCACGGTCAACAGGCCCACAAAACCTCTCACGGTCAACAGGCCCACAAAACCTATCACAGCCAACAGGCCCACAAAACCTATCACAGCCAACAGGCCCACAAAACCTACCACAGCCTACGGGCCCACTAAACCTATCAGAGCCAACAGGCCCACAAAACCTATCAGAGCCAACGGGCCCACAAAACCTATCACAGCTCACACGACCATCACAGCCAGCTAGAGTACAATCCGAGCAGGATCGCCAAAGACTATCAGATGTGCTACAACGGTTCTCACGTCTGATAATCTATCTTGACAACTTAATGAACATAGGGGATGCAACTCGGGTTGTAAACCGGAGTTTGGACAGGAGGGATACACGCGCCTTGCATAATACTGATGCTATACAGGTAGCACCAGCTGCTTGATGGATTTATTCAGACTAAAATACTTTTAAGTTATTCATTTGAATTGACAATTAAAATTGACTTTTTAAAATATTATTAATTTTTTGTTACTATTTGTTTATGTGTTATATATTTGAGTAATAAATTAATTTTTGTAACTATTTGTTTATGTGTTATATAATTGAGTAATAAAAAAGCTTCAAAATATTAAATTTGTTTCTACCTTCATTTTTCCCCTTTTTATTTTTATATTTTCTGCTTATTAATTTTAATAAAAATTAAAGGGTATATTCCAATGAGTAATTTAATAAAAATGCTTAGCAACACTCAGAGTTAAGCATTTTTATAATAAAATAGTTGAAGTATTATAATCATCAACAAGCTTGAATATGTATGTGGAACTTAAACAGATAGTGAACCGAATGAAAATTTTAAATTGGATCATATGCAACTTATATTGTTAAGGTTTGAGCTTTTAATTTATTTTTCTTGACTATATCGGAACAAAAAAATCCACGAAGATCGTGAAGTGAGTAAAAAATATTTATTATGAACACATGCAGTTACTTAGGCCTAATCATTCAGGTAAAAGTATAAGCATAGGCCTACCTCGGCCTACATTAAAAAAAAATTACTTTGGTTATGTCCCTTGCCAATTTTGCCTTACCGGAAGCGAATAATTCTAGTTCCTTTCCGACTAAAGCCGTCATCGAAGTAAGTCATTTTACAACCTTATATTTTCATAATCTTTCAAAATCGTTAATTTTAAGTAATAATCCATTGCTTTTATTATACTAAGTTGTACTTTTTTTTTGGCGCGTTAAGATTAATATATTTTTAGGGTAATAGATGTTTAAAATACCATTTTATTTTAAAATGTTGGTGGGAAACCAGATATCGAGTATTATGGTTTCGATATAGATCTAGACTAGTCTAGATTTAAATATACCAGAACATCTTAGATAAAAAAATTAGGTCTAGATATAGATTCTAGTAGTGCTTGTTAAGATAATTGGATATTGAGCAACAGTGAAGTTTTCAGTTATGAATTGTAACCATTGTTGAATGTGGAGATCTACCAGAAGTCCAGAACCATGAAAAATTTCAGTGACAATCATGACAATGCGCTGAATGGGTTATGGTTTTAAAAATCTGTACAGTTATGTAGCCAGAATTGTTACTTAGATGCCTTTTGCATCAATTTAGAAACTTCATACTCTACCTAAAATCTGGCCCTCAATTGAACTTAATTTTGTTTTCATATTAGTAGGCTGACAATGGCTCCTCCCAGAAAACAGCGTGAAAAAAAGAAGGCAGTTACAAATGAAGTAATTACCAAGGAATGTACTATTCATATGCACAAGAGAGTACATGGCGTGTAAGTTTTATATCTAACATTATTGTGTATAAAGTACTTGTGTTTACAGACAGATACAGTATCTCTATGTTTAACTGATTGTCATGATTTTTCAGAGGATTTAAGAAGAGGGCACCTAGAGCTATCAAGGAGATCCGCAAGTTTGCTGAGAAAATGATGGGTACCCCTGATGTTAGAATTGATATTCGTCTAAACAAGCACATCTGGTCCCAGGGCATTAGGTAATATTGACTAGAAATATGAAGTTTGGTGCTGTGCAGTTTCTAATTTAGAGAAGTGACTACTCCTAAATAGATTTTTTCCTTAAGCAATCTGGCCAGCAAAAGATGCAAAACGCCATGACCTAAATATCTGCACAATGGGATAATTACTCTTAGCTTTATTCTTCTGACAAAACTACAACAGTGTGGTCGAGCAGTTGCTCTGCAGGCTAGTCGTCATGGGGTGAGGTTTATAGTATAGCTAGCAAAAAGTTTTAGTTATAAGTTAAGTATAAAATATATTTTTTTAAAAACTATTTTCATACAGCCTATTTAAACCTATTTAAGTAAATAGTGTTGATCCCTGTCCCGTTAAGGCAAAATATAGGCCTAAACAATGAACATGTAGATGACAAGAAAAACCAGGTCATGTAGAGTTGTGCCCATCTTTTTCCAGCTAGAATCGACCTTAATAATAATCTTATACTTACCATAGGTATTGGGTAATTACTCTGTTACTGTAGCAGTGCTACTAAAAATTTAAAAAGGCCTGTGGGGGTATTTTTATACCAGTGTCCGATAATAGAATCTTCTTTAAAAAGGGGTGTTAAGTTACTGGTAGTTAACTAAATACACAAATGGCTGGCTAATGTCAATGCTAGCCCTGGTCCTACCATACACCTAACCATAAAATTTGTCGAGATTACAATACAAAACTATTTTATGGAGTCTATTATCGAACATTGGTATCTAAAGTCATTCAGACCTATTTTCAACTTTATTAAAAAGCATTTTGTTTTAATTTTTATTATAAAGTTTATGATTTTGTCATATTTATTACACAGAGACTCCTTTTTTCCCCAGACATGTTCCTCACAGGTTACGTGTTCGTCTTGCACGCAAGCGCAATGAAGATGAGGATTCAACTCACAGACTGTACACCCTAGTGACACATGTTCCTTGTGCTGAATTTAAGGGTAATATTCTTGGATATATTGTGGATGTCACTTTAATACTTTTGTCCTGAAGTTTTTGTTATATTAATCTATCTTTAATGCAGTGACATAATTAACTCTTACAGCAGCTGCCTTTTTTTTTCAATTACCTGGGGGGGGGGGGGGGGGGGGGTTAAAATGAAGTAGTTTTGAAGTGTTCAAGGTGTCTATTTCCATTCGTCTGGTAATAGCTGAATTAGGGTGATTTCCTTTTGTAACTATTTTCATTGCATTTAATTTTATCGTGGTTGTCTTGTAGTATATAGCCAACTATTCAATCCAATTCAGGTTATGAATATATATGTATAGCAACATACGAGCATACCTGTTCTGCCAAAAGTGGAATTGTTTTGTTTTTTATAAAATCGTGTCCCGTTCCACTTTTGTCAAAGTTTGTTTCATTTTATCGAGGAAATACAATCAGGGATACTTTAGAATTAATAAAGTTTAATAAACCGAATTGAAATAGGTAGAAAGATAATGTGAAGTTGGCTTTTGAGCTCTGATTATGCATCTTGGAAAAATAAATGAAATTATTTTTTGAAGTTTTCAGTAATAAATGTAATTTTATCAAGTAACTAACTAGATCTAGGTAGGCCTTTTAATTATAAACAATTAGATGGACTTCAGCATTTGAATCATATGGCCTGGTAAACACAGCAAGGCATGAAACATCCAAAATAATTTAAGATAGCATCTGCTACTGTTAAATATCAGTATGTTAAAGTTATTTTATTATGGGGGGTATTTTCAGCTTGGGAAAGTGCAGTCCACACCCATTCCTTTTCAACTAATCTTCATTTAACTAAACTTAAATTTCTTTTTGAAAATTCTGGATCAAATGTAACCTCATACACCATTCTGAGCAGGCAAAATAAAGCCATATTGTTGATCTGCAAATACTCATAAATTTAAATACATGGGTAGAAGTGAAGTTTACTGTTCCTAATACAGATAATACATTCTGGCTAAAGGGTAAATGTTAAAGATTTATTTAATGGGGGAAAGCATGCACTTGGTGCTGTAAGGTTGTTATTGGTTTACCTATTTTGGTATGTTATAGCTTGTTACATAAAAAAATGTGACTGGTTTTTTTTTTTTTAATTGTTTCTATTTTTCATTTTATTTCAGGAAAACAAACCCTTAATGTTGATAACGAATAAAAATTTTGTGGCTAGAGGAAATTGTGTTTTGTTTTTTTAGTGTGTGTGTTTGTTTCAATTTTTCCTGTTCATAATGTTTGGTAGTTAAGTTTTGTAGTGTTGAAGTATTCACCTTCTTACTGACTGGATACCAAGAGTAAGGAATAGATTTGGTTTTTGTAAATTTCTTTAGGGGAGGGGGTGTTGTCATGTTTTTTCCCTTGATAAGATCACATTTTTTTTTTTGGGTGTTATGTTATGGAAATGATATTTTTGAGTCATGAACCTAGTTATTTATTCAGTTTCACATCCATAAATGCTGCAGGTCATGATAGCTTGGTAGGGCAAGCATTTTGACAAAACTTAAATTGTACAATGTAAAATAAACAGCCCACTCTTGTCAATTTTATAGCTACATTACATGATTTAGATGAAAATTGTGTTACTATGCTAATTATTTTCTAGGCCCTAGTGAGTGTATTCTACTCTACTTATTAAATAACTTGTTTTATCCAGTATATATAGCATTAGAAGAGAAAACAAGGCCAAACACTTAAGGGGGCAGTATCACCCAGACTAAAGGAGGGAAACAAAAATATTCAACATACGTCAAAATTTTGCAGCAGTAGTAAAGTTTGTCTGCTATAATACAATATATAAATTGTAGGGTATATGTATAGCAACATATTTTCAAAAAATTATTTTGTTAAAATTTTATTACATTTTGAGGAGTTTTTGTAAACAATTTTCCGAAACCATAAGTAGAGTACTTAAAATTTGGTATAAACCTTCCTTGCGTTAATGGCTATCGTTGGAACTAAATTCATAGCATTCTAATGAGGGATACATTTTTAAGTTCAATTTTTTTGGTCTGATTTTGAAAAAATTTTCATAATGGATATCTTCTAGTTGCAGTACAGCGATAGGCTATCCTGTTATGCATCTCCCAGTGTTTCAGCAGGAAGGGCCTAAATGTTGGAAAACCGCAGCCAAAAATTACTAAGTAAAAAATTTTTGGTTAAATTATTTATAAAAAATGTTTGCATCATACTTTTCTTTTATGTGCTGTTTTATAGCTCCTTGATAATTACTATTATGGTAAAAAAATTCTGTGTGTGTATTTTTTTTTGGCACATTTTTTCGTAAATTTTCAAATGTCTGGGTGATGCTGCCCCCTTAATCTACAATACTTCAAGCTGAGAATTGGAAAATAAGCAGGCCTATGGTGTGCCAATTTATCCACATATTGAAATGAATATCAAAATTATCTTTGCTGTGGTACACACAGAATTAATCTGCACACAAATATGCAGAAAAGTTTTCATAAGAATACCTTGGCATATATTCAGGCACTAATATGACTGAAGTAGCAAAAATAGAGGCCATGTACTTATCAAAATGTAATTAAAAGGAAGAGAAAAAAAAGAATCCGTTTTTATTTTTAGCATTTATTTCATTGATGCATGTTTACATTAAGAAATGGCCAATCATAATGCATACATTTTTCTTCACTAAAACAATTTTGGAACTCAAGACAAATAAAATACCCTGCACTTAGTTCAAATGCAGTTAATATTATGTACAAGTAAATGCTCGTTCTATTGTACTATCATGTTCATACAATAGGCTGTCACACATAGTGATGTTTTTTCTCCTACAGCTTCTTATTTCTTAAAAAAATGGTTTATTTTTCCCTTCAAGGGATATATAAATTGTAATTACTTATGATAAAACAGAATGCCATTTTGTGAAAATTTTAACAGAGACAAAGGTAAAACTGTAAATGCGCCACAAGTATAGTGGAACTAAAATGTCTGAATTTTAAAATAAATAAAAAAAGGAAAGCCCCAATACCAAAACAAGAAAAGTTAGAGTCTGTATATTTCAATTTCATCCCCTTTTCTGATGAACACTAGTAGCAACTAGCATCAATACCTGGTGACTTGCTTTATTTTTGTTTCTGTCATATTAAAACTGGGAGTTGTGGTAAGCATAAATTGTAATGAGCTGTTTGATTCCAAAAGTTCATATCTTTCCAACCACACCATCCCTGGAATGGAAAATGTATTCATTTTAAAAAATTTAAAATATCCAGAAATGACACCACACTCACAGGGAGGTCGTAACTTTGTGACGGCGAAAGAAGGGTGGTGGTGGGGGGGTCAGATGGTGTGCCATCGCACTTTTGCATTATAAAATCTCGATTTCAAATTTTGCACGCTTAACATACTTCCTTTATACTTCTTATACAAGAAAGTAAAACGCAATGTTAGAAAAAAGAAAACAAATTTTACCTGTTATTTTGCATTTTCGTAAACTGTTTTAATAAATTGTAATAGGAATTGACTAAAATACTCTTTGTTGACTGAGTCCAGACAAGATTTTGGGAAAAAAGTCGATTGTTGTAAGAATAGCTCTGCAATTTTTTTATTTGGGGGGGGGGGGGGGGGGGGGGGTGTTTGTAGGCTGAAGTGTAGGTCATTTTAAGGGGGTGGGGGTAAAAAGCATGATACATGACCCCTTAGGAGTTTACAACTAAGAGGATGTATGTTTACCTGCTCTATAATTTATAAATAATAGTGCAAACATTATTTTCCGTATCTTTTAAAGTGAACCTTGCAAACTAGGATTGAATTCGTGCTTACCTTGTCCTGTATGATTTTTATATCTTCTCCACCTGTGTAGTGGGGATCAAGAATTAAAAAACTAATGTCACCTGTCATCTCATCGTAAGCAACACCAAGTATTGTATGTGCAAGTACTCCACCACCTGTAAAATCACACATTTAATTCATTTGAAGGGTGAAGAAAGGATCATTGGGCAGATGAAGTAGAGTTCATCTGTTTCAATGACCTCAGCATAGGAGGAGATATTGTGGTCAGCAATAAGCCCAACAGAGTTGGGAGGACTAAGGTGCATCCTGTAGACCCGAGCCCAGGATTCAAACTCAAGACTTAGGTGTCATAAGCTCTAGTACCATTCAGCCACAGCTTCCTCAAAGTAAGGATAGCAGATTTATTTAAACCAAACAGGTTTTCGGATTCAGCGATCAACAACCTGACCCTAAGATTCTCATTATATTAGTAAAAAGTAAATGGAAGTCAGCACTGTGAAAGATGTAAAATAAGTCTATACTCTTAGTATTATCAATGCTAAAACAAATTGAGTCTTTAGTATCTCTTTACTCATTTAAGTTTAAGAGTGATCATGTGTACCTAAAAATCAGAGAGTTTCTTAATTAAAAGCCAACTGGTCAAAGTGATATTACTTTAGGGTTAATCAGTGCATGTCTTGAGCTGTAGTCTCAATTATATAGTTACATTGTTCTGTCTTTACATTAAACAATAACTATATTGCACATTTATTTTGTTAGTGGATTGAAATAACACATGTAACAGACAGTACTGAGACCCCGGGATGGTATATAAGGTTCAATAATTGAGAGGATGCACAATTAAAGTCCTGTGGGCTAAATGATACTATTCTATGGATTTATCATTATTTAGACACTGATTACACTCATGCTGTGTGGACTATCAATTTTCCAAAGAGTGTTCAGTACATGTTTACACACTACAATAAATGAAATTTTAAAATGGACAAGCAACATGAAGTATTGTGAATGTATTTACCTATCATCACTGGTGTTCCTTGTGTTTTAAAATGGTTAGCCAACTGTTGGCCTGTGCTGGAAAGCTCAGAACCTGCATTCACATTGATGAATTTACTAGTCACCTGTTGGTGGGTAAAATAAAAATATTTTTTAAAAAAAACAGGTCTTACTGCTTATCACTAATTTTAAACTGGTACCAAACTGGGCTTTTTAATGTATACGCATGGTTTTCCATGGTTATTAGAACTGTTATTGATTGTGTTTGTTTAATGCACTTACTCCCAGTAAGTGATCCAGTACATAGCTGACTTCAAATGACCCAATCCACTGTCTGCTACCTACAAATTTCTGCTCCTTGTCGCCTACTTCAAATAATGCCTGAAATTTGAAAACCATTTTTTTTCAAATTTAAATAGTTTTAAAGACAATATAAAAGATGTGTTAAATTATTTCTTTGCTGAAATTTTAATTAACAGTTTTTATACACCAAGATAGATGTAACATTATTCATTTATAAAATTTAAAATACAAGCCGACCCGCGGCATATCATACGCCGCTATTTAGTTGTTTTTTCTACTTTTCAGTAATTCATCATTTGTGAATTCGACACTACCAATGAAGCCACTGAAAATATTTCTTTAAAACACTATAAGAAAGCTCGTTAAGGATGATACCCCCCCCCCCCCCTCCTTCCCCCCCCCCCCCCTCCGTTAAAGTAATCTCCACTTAGTTACCCCCCCTACGTTTAAAATCGTTTCAAACTAAATTGTCTGCCCCTAATAGTCGTCACTAAACCCGGCTCTGCTTGTAAACATTTAGCGTGAACCACAGCTCACCAGACCATGTAGGGGTGGGGGTGGTAGGGAGCGCGCTTACAGCTTGTTTTCTAGCGTCTCCCAGAAGAGAATAATATATATAGATTGTTCATCCAATATCATAATTTCCTAATGTTGCTACATTTCAATGACTATATAAATAGGTTATATAATAAATTAACATATTAAAATACATGTGATATTCATATTTGAGCTAAACAATACAATATAACTCATTAATCTTTCACCTGTTGGATTTCCTTATGTGTGGGTATATTTTTTTCTGTGTAGCCCTGGTATTTAAACCAAGAACATATTGTCTGTAGAGATCTGTAAGCGCAGCCCCACTTGTCGTCATCAAAGTGGTCCTGCATGTAGTGGTGGTAGCTGTAGTAGCCATCCACAACAGAGACTGTAGCTGACTTTACTGAATATATAAAGAAATACATATCACACAACAGTGCCAGCTGGTTTCAGAATTCTTTTTTTTTTAATATAAAATAATTATTTATTTTTCTTTCTGCGAATAAATTTTTATATTCTTCACATTTAAAAGTTAATTTTCACATATAAATGTTCCAGTAAAAATGTACTTTTGTTGTGTTTTCATGTCCTGAAACTCTTGCAAACCATTTTTGGTTTACATACAAATGATGGAAATTATGTGCATCTTAGAAAAAAGTTTTTTTTAAAAATACATGAAAATTATGCATTTTCAAGATACAAATCATGTATCACCAAAATATCTGATATTGCATATTATGTATGGTTTATTACAAGAAAATATAATAATAAACTTTTTATTCAAGTTTGAAGAGGAAAAAAAGTAGTTACAGATACCTGGAGGGTCATTAAGCCCTAAATGAGGATTTAACAAATATCCCCCAGGGGCAGTCTGTCTAAGAAAGAACCCTGCAGCACCTTTTCTTAATAATGGCTGGTTGAGAGGAAGGCACAAATGTTCATGCAGAATTTGGCGTTCTTTTTCTGTCGATTTTGGTAGCAAAAGAAACTTAAGTGAGTACAAAACTATTTAAAATATAAACATTTTAGTAGTACGAACAATCTCTTTTTGATATACAGTTTAGTATACATGATTTGCCATTTCGCAACCATAGAATTGAAGTCTAAACCATTTTTAGAGGTCTAGCCTGCATGATTAAGTATAGCTCACCAAGTTCATTTTCTGTGGCTCCCTTGGGGTATATAACTGTGACTGGGGTCTCAAGACAGGATGGCTTAAAGTGGAAAACTTCAGGTGTATGCATTCTGTTATCCTGTAATTGATGGAAAAGACATTTTATTTAATGTAGTAAGCATTTTTAAACAAATTTTTAATTCCAAAAAAATCAAACACATATGATTAAAAAATATGAAAAACTAATTGCAAGAAAATTATCGCTTTTAAATATTACTTATATTTTTATATACCATTATAGATTGTATTACAAAGATAATCTTCTAAGCTGGTATGTTTATATAAGAACTCCTAACATTTTGAGATTGTAATTAACTAATGTAAAATATTTAAATAATAGTAAAAATACTTTAAATGTTATAAAAAGACACTAAATACAATAATGATTCTATAAAATAGAAGTATCAGATTTCAATCTAAAATTCAAATCTTTGAGAAAAAATAACTATGTAAGTACCATTTTATTTACTATCCGCTAATGAGGTAAATGTAGTGAAATGAGCATGTGTTTAGAAATGAAAAATGAATGTAAACAATATTACTATTTTTGCTCCCTTACATAAGCACATTCAGAGATATCTTTTCAAAAGTAAGTACACAGTGGTTTTATTTGAAAGGAGTTATCTTACTTGTGTGTAAACAGATAAACACTCAAATAAAGCTGCTATCTGCCGGCTCACAGCTCTACTTAAAACATTAGAGAGTTTAGCAACAGGCAGCGTTTCCTCAACTTCTACTAGTATATCTATTGGCAGGGAAAGGTGTGTAGTTTTAAATGTACCTGAAAAAAAGATTTTTGTTATTAATGAATAATCTTATGAAAGCTTCAGTAAAATATATAATTACAATTGTAAAATGTGGGAATTGTCAATGTGTTTATCTTTCACATTTATAAAAAAATAAATATAAATATATAATGATCATGAATAACTTTACTGGCAAAACCAATTATACATACCGGTGTGGTGTCTAATTATGGGAGCATATTGCAATGGTGTCTGAGGTTCTACTGTTATTAATTGCAACAAAGATACAGGAACTATTATCTGTAAAAAGGACAACTATACTGAGATTTTGTATACATATTGAATTTAGATCAATACATTTTTTAAAAAAAGAGTACATTTGTCTTTCAATTTAGAAGGACTATTATAGGTATATGAGACTTGGGATCAGCACAATGCACATACAAATAGATGATCAACAAATAGATGAATCTGAGACATTTTGTATTGAAATCATGCAATAGGTCATGCACTAGGTAGACTAAACCGACATAAAAATGGAAAATATTTAAATAAAAATATTATCACCTGTTGACTGGCACCACTTTTCTTTCTACCTCCAGTGCTTAAACTCCCATCTTGTTCAATGAAAAATTTAATGATATCTCCACACGTAGACCACCCTACTGATGTGCTGCCCACAAATCTCCCTAGTTTTTGTAGGATGATTTTGTTTTCATCAAAGCCAAACACAAATCCACCAGTCAATGAATGGTTCTGAAGTTTCATCAATTCATGATCCAGGATAGACTTCATTTGGTCTTCTAAAATCAAAGTTAACAATTGTCTTTTTGGTTGGTAGAAAGAAATATTTAAAATTATGATTGAAAAAAATCAGTGTTTTAAAATCATTTTACACAATCTTTAGAAATAAGAGACATCTATCCAATCAGTCTACAACACCTATCATTCAACTTATTGAATAATATTTCATAAACAATATGTAAAACTTATAGCATTAAACTTAAAATATTGATTGAAAGTATGTAACAAGATTCAGGTCATTTAATAAAAAAGTGTATTTTGACAAATATTTCAAATGTTTATCAAATTTTAAATTGAAACAAAAAATAGTATGTCATAATTACTAACCACTTTGAGACTCTATAGAAATATGCAGTGGAATTTCTGCTTTTAATCTCATTTTTAACAAGGGCTTTGTCATATGATCACAGTTTATTTCAGTTTTCAAGACAGAATCTTCATTTAATGTGAAACAAAGTGAATGCCACTCTGTTTCTTTTGAAGATTTCCTCCACAATCCCAGAACAATAATTTGTGACATTCCCATTTGTTCCTTAAAAATGGAAACAAAGTTTTGATTAGCACTTTTTTTTCAGTCAAATTTTATTGATAAATGAAAAAGTAAATGAATGTTAAACTTTAATAAAACAATTTCCAAAGTTAAACGTGATAGGTTAAAACATTAATATTTCTTAATTCTTTTGATCACAAATCTTTGTATCTTCTATTACTGATAATGATAATTTAGTTCCTAGTTTTAAAGCTATAGTTGAGGTTACTATTAGGTGTGAGTAAGAAGTATATTTTTTTAATTTAGGGCTACACTGTATATGGGAGTATAGCCGATGAGTAGTCTCCAATTAGTTTTAGATATTTTATTATTAATGTTAAAAAACTAACCAGCCAAAAGCTATAGTTTCCAAATACTTCTTCAAACTCTCGATCAATATCACCTTGGTCATTTTCAACCAGCCCTTTGACAGAGTGCTCTGAGGGTAAAAATACAACTCCCACCACATTTGTGCCTGGAAATAGATTGTAAATTATTTTATAAGCCAACAGGTGCCAGTGATATGAGCCTGGTTTGAAAATGAGGCCCATCTTGTTAATTAAATATTTAATGATGGAAACTGTTTTTAAGTTTTGAACCACATTATGAATTATACAAAAGCACCATAAAATTTTAAGACAGAAAACCCACAAAATTTTGAACAAATTTTTTTTTTAAATTTTGTTTTGTAAATTTCATATACAAATTAAAGAGGATTTAAATAAAAAAATCTCACCTGCAGGAAAATGACTAAGACACTTATCTATGTCTTCCTTTGGCTCATTTGTATCCACTATTTGACTCTGCCAAACTGCAGAAACGGAAATGGGTGTAGCATCTTTACTGTTCAGGGCACCAACTAAGAAGCCTTTAATTCCAGTCCCACTCCATCTACCATTTTTGATTGTCTGAAATACAGTAGCAGCTAATCAAAATGGGATTCAAAAAGTAAATATAATTAACATTATGCTATGGACAAGAATCTAACACTGCAGTCCTCAATTTTCTCAAAAACATAGAATTGTATAAGTCAATAAGATTAATTTTAAAATAATTATGCATCATCTATACTTAAAATACTTCAGTTTTCAAACCACTGCCTCACCACTAGCCATAATCGTTATTTAACATTTCTTTCATTTTTTTAAAAATAAATAATAATTAATATTCAGATTTCAATCATGGAGTCACCAATAAATGATATCTTGCTTTTTACCTTCCCCCAACCTTTAAATAGTTTAAACATCACACCTCAGCCTACCACCCCCTCAAATTTGCAAATTTTGTTTTCTTAAACAGCAATTCCTGTCAAAAAGTTTAAGAGTTGTGTCAACATTGATTAATTTTTATTAGAATATTTATTAGAATTTCCAAAAAAAATATTTTCAAAATGCGGAATACAGTTAAAATTCAGTTTTTAAAATTCATTTATAAAACTTTAACTCCCCCCCCCCCCCGCTAGTCACATGTTGTCACAACCCTTAAGTCTGAACCCTCTCCCCCAATTGTGTAACGTTGTTTTTAGAAAACCTCTATCCAGCTATTAGACAAATCAAAATTATTACAAAAATTATTTTGTTGCCCTATCCAAACCCATTTTCTTTTCCTGACCTCTTCAATATATATTTTTGTTGAATAGACGCAGCTTTGAATACTCTCAAAAGGTTTATTAAATAATTTTATACTGGGGTATGATTGTTAATTTAAAAAATGTGGTTATGAAAACTTTATTGTTAGACTTCAATGAAAATTGCATAGATTTGATGCTCTAACTCAGGGGTCTCCAAACTACGGCCCGCAATGTCCTCTCATCCGGCCCGCGGAGATCTTTTTGTTCACAGAAAAAACGTTTGTTGGTGATGGCTGAGGAACTTTGCCCAGAAAAATCAAAGACATGCCAGGAACTAACTGGCCCCCGAACTGAAATTTGATAGTTAATGCGGCCCTCGGACTGAAAAGTTTGGAGACCCCTGCTCTAACTAAACAAAATTTTCAAAAAGCAAAAATAATTTGGTTGTTTTTATTTTATGACTGAAAATGAATGTAAACTAATATGGAAGAACTAAGTCATGTGGTTTAAAAAAAAAAATTATTTAAAAATTTTATTGGCAAAGTTTCAAATACAAATTACTACAAAGTGGGGTTTTCAGAAGATCGATCACGGATGTATGGCGTACATCGACTCAATATATATATGGTCCTACTAGGCTGCCTCCATTTAAAATTTAAACAAATAGGCCTAAACGATAATTTCTATTCTAGATAGTTCGCTCAGTAGACTGTAGTTAGAATAGTTACTAGATCTAGTTCTAGTAAACTAGTTAGTAGAGTGTACTAACTACAGTAGCACAGTTACAAGAGGCTAGCAGATACTTATTTTGCTTATCAATAGGACTATATTTTTTATTTTAATTAATATTTATTCACAATCGACCAAATAAAAGTCAGTATGCTAATTCCCAGTTGATTAGAATCAAGATCTACACGGACTACAGTAAATAAATACGAAAGTGACTACTCTGAAAAAGATTTTTCGCCCCAGCGTCTCCACTTGGTTGGCAAAAGATAGTTCTGCGCATGCGCAGTGACCTTAATTAATAGCTGAGCTAGGGATATGGCTAGGATTAGGGATAGGGATGAGGCTAGGGTTCTGCGGTTGTAAACACACGCATGCGCAGTACCATTGAAAACATCGCCGCTAAAGCAAGTCGTAATTTCTCTCCATTGTGCATGCGTAATTTTTTCCGGCTAGAATCGACCTAATATATTAGAGCCTTAGGCCTAAATAATTTATATTACGAAGTGACTACTCGGAAGAAGATTTTTCTCCCCAACGTCTCCACTTAGTCGGCAAAAGATAGTTCTGCGCATGCGCAGTGACCTATGGCTAGGGTTAGAATTAGGATTAGGGATAAGATTAGGGCTAGGGTTAGGATTAGGGCTAGGGATAGGATTAGGGATAGGGTTAGGGATAGGATTAGGGTTGGTGTTAGGGTTCTGCGGTTGTAAACACACGCATGCGCAGTACCATCGAAAACATCGCCACGATGTATGCGTATATTTTTCCGGCTAGCATCGGCCTTTATATTATCCACTCTACTGAGTCTACTGTGTGTGTGGTGACTCCACTGAAACACTAAACTTAAACAAACACACACTACTAAGCAAATGACAAGAGAACAGTCACAGTGAAGTTGAGTTTAGTTGAGTGAAATGAAATGTGGGTAATCTATCGTTTTGGGTACGTAAAATCGCCCGCGGCTATTTATGTACGAAAACGTTACCACATTGTCAAGGCTTTAATAGAAGTATATTGTCATACTTTTGTGTCAAATATTATAGATAAATGAATAATAAACCTAAATCAATGGCTAAATATATCGATATAGGCCAGAAATTAACTTTAAACAGCAGTGTCTGAGAGCAAGATTTGCTATATAAACAGCAGCCATTTGTAAAATAGAGTGACTTCCCCCTGAATCTGGCGCTAAAAGCTTATAAAAATAAAACTTAGACAAGATGGCTGCTATAGTAAATGAGCATGATTGCATCTGTTGGAAACATCGCTAGTCTTCATTTATTACGGAAAAGTTTTAATTCAATTGTTTAAAAACAGGTACATAAATGAATCAAGGAAACATTTTTGAATTTTTAAAAACATAAATCCTCCTCAAAATGTGAAATAATTATTAAAATTTAAGGAGTCACCTGTTTTTCACATTACAAATCGCGGGCGATTTTACGTACCCAAAACGATAGATTACCGAAATGTGAGACTGAGAATTTAGTGATGACGGCCGCCACGGGTTTTGTAAGCTGAGAATGAGATTCGGTCTAGTTTTTAGATCTAGGCCTATAGTTAGACTAGTATAGATTATTATAGAGTCAAGTAGGTAAGCTAAACAGATAAACATCGTTAGACACATTTAAATAGTTGCATTTTTTTTCATTGTTTACAATATGTTTATCCACAAACCCTTAAAGTTTTCGGTGATATCAACACGGTGGTAGCCATATTTGTTTATTAAAAAATAAAAATTATTAGATCAATTTGTGAAACGAAAAACTAACGCATTTGCATACACAGCAGCGGTTCTCAAAGTATGAATTTGTTACCAATCAAAATTTGATAACATTAGCCTAGCCTTTTCCTTGTTCTATTTATTATATGTTTTTATAAATGTCGGATCTGTACTTGTTTAAAAGAATTCTTTTTTTTTTTTAAATTAAACGCTCCAGGCCTATCAATTAAAATTATTGTTATTATTCTACATTTAGCCTAAACAGTAAATAATATCCTATTATTGTGCATGCATTTTATTTAAATGACCAAATGATAAGCCCCCCCCCCCCTCCCCCTCCAGAGTTTCTTCCAGGCATCTCTGGAATTTGTATAGAAAATATATACTTTAACAGCGTCCGCCTCCCAAAAATTCTAGTCCGCCCCCCCCCCCCCAAATTTCAAGTGCCCCCCCCCCCCCCCAGGAAAAAAGTCTGGAAGAAACACTGCGCCCCCACTGATGCAAAAAGTGCGCAGGCGAAAAGTTAACCCCCACCACTTGTGACCTATTTCTGATGTCTAGAAATTTGAATAATTAAACGCACGCCATAAAAACAACTTCTTATCCGCCTCTAGGGTTACGGTTATCTAGTCAAGATCCTTGTTGTTTGTTTTTTTCTCTTCTCTGCAGCAGTCTCTAAAACGAATTAGATTTTGCCTCACCCAAATAGTACTATTTGGACCCTGTACGGGTAATCAGCACCGTTTTGTCAAAAAAAAAAAAATACTTAATTACCATGCTTTTCTTTCTTTAAAAAAAAATACCATCAGATCCATGATTTGTTGGTCTAGTTTTCAATACAGATTTCTTTAAAGTAAAAATAAACAAACATTTTTTTACTTTTTTTTTAAATTACGAATACCTATGTCCGTAATATTTAAAAGGGAGGTTATAATTTTTTCTGTTATCATTAACAAATTTGCCTCCCTTTCCCAATCAGAGTGAGATTCCATCTTCTTAGTTGTTTTTTAAACGATTGCATTAAATTATTAATTTGGAAAGAAACTTTTATATAAAGCTATTTTGTTTTACATTTGCATTCAAAACGGGAAAACATTGTTTTTTATAAAAACATTTGGATGTCAATAAGTGGTTCAGTCTTAGGTCTTAAAATTTATAACTGCTCGCGCTAAGCTGTTTTCCTTGTTGTTATAGCCCCAGTTACTCAGTATATTCAGCATTGAGTTACTTCTATGTAGCCTATGTTGGTGAATGGTGGTGCCAAATATCACAGGTAGACTAGAAAAGTTTTATTTAATTTACAAAATGTTCTGTCACTTAAAAGACCAAACACAAACGAAGTAAATTTGTGTTTTCATGCAGGACAAGCTTTAATTTATTTTAAAATTTGCATCATTACTAGGCTTAATCCGAAAATAAATTAAGGCCCTTGAAATGTATAATAAATACTTTTTTTAAATACAGGAGGCCGAAAGTCTTTGATTCTGTTGTTTAGGCCTACAGCAAATATAGGCCAAATCAAATATCCTGAAAAAAAATAGGCCAAATTGGTATTCGGACCGATTCATTGACTGTGGCAAATATACATACAAGCTGTTTGCTCCGTTCTTTTATTTCAATAACTTATTTAAACGGATTATTTTTATTCAGCGGGCCGCCCGTCAAGATGTAGATTAGCCAATACGCTGCGATGCTTGACGTAGCTCACTGCTGACACCAGCCAGCGTCGGAGTGTGTTACGCGGCTACCGCCGTCTGCTAAACGATCGATGCGAACTGTGTTGTGTGCGTTGCTTTTTTAAAGATTCGGCTTAGGGCCTAATGTGGCGCCGCAGGACAGGAAAGGTACGTGTTGTTATCAATGTTGCAGTACATCTGTGATATTTATCTGTATTTGTATGCTCATTATTAACTTATTAACATAATTAATTTGAAGATCACTGTCTGTAAATCTAGACTGTCGTACACACGTAGGCTAATCGTGTCAGTACGGAAATCATTGAAAGGAGGTGGAGGGTAGACAACTCAAGTGTGCAAAGTGTTGAGATTCTAGTCTAGTGTCAGTCAGTAGACCTTAATAAATGAAGTAAACTTAAAATAAAATGTTAGGTCCATGGCTTAACTTTTAAATAAAGATATAAACAAAACTCATGTCTAGTCCCCCGTGAATCGATCTTAGTCTAATTTAATAATTTTAATTATTATTATTATTATTATTATATGTCATATGTCATTGTGTTAGTAATAGTAGGCTGAATAATTAAGGACTAGAAATCTACTAGACTATTACTACTATCATCACTATGTTTTATTTTTTAATTATCTAGCCAAAAAAAAAAAAAAGTAATTTGCCTAGCAACTGGGTAAATTTTAGTATCAATCTAGATTTCTAGATCTAGACTAGATCTAGACCTAGACCAATAAACTATAAACCTGTTTTTTGCTACTTTTTTGTCATTTCACTATTAATTATTGTATTGTTTTGCAAGTTAAACAAGTGACATAGGTTTAGAAAGAAATCGCAATAAAAAAAATTGCCATTTGGGGGGATGGGGGTTGTTAGACTGAAGTCTTAGCCTTTTGACATGGGTGGAGGTGAGGTGACATAATTTATGTATGACCTGTCAAATAACGTTTTCGCTAAACCCCTTAAAGCTGAATTGTTATAATGACGATCAGAGTTTCTTCCAGGCATCTCTCCGGGAGGGCTCCCCACCCCCCCCCCCCCCACCACCCCCCCCCCCCCCCCCGAAGAAAGTCTACCCCCCCCCCCCCTGGAAGAAACGCTGATGACGATTGTAATCCTGATTCCAGTTTTTAAAAGACATCTCTATGGTTGAATCGCTGGCTGTGACCTAGAATGACTTCTTTCTTCTTTAGGGTCAGCTAATTAGTATCTGATTGTTCCACTTGTGATTTAAGACTAGGTCACCTAATTAGGATCATATTGTCACCTACTTTTTTGGAACGCTTTGTCATCTAATTAGAATTTTTTTTTTTTTTGTTAATACTTTTTGTAAGGCTGTGTAATTAATTTTGACCATACTGCTCATTTTGCGTTAAATACATTACACACTAGCAACATCATCACTAACATCATCACATTAATTGTCTAACCCCCCCCCTTTTTTTTTCTCTCCCCCCCCCCCCCCCCCTCATTCCTCCTTCCTAACGCACAATAATGCACAAGCTGTCACAAAACGCTCGACTACCATAAAATGAGGTCACTTAAATTGAGCAATCAGCAAAATCCTAACAAAATGTGATGAATTTTTCATTTTTTTTTCTTTCTTTAAAAACACAAAATGTTAGCTACGTAAGCTCTCCCTAACCTCGTCTCTTTCCATTAAAAAAAAAATTACAAAATCTAAAACACCATCTGTTTTTATTGTCCAGTCTCCACCCCTCCCCGCCCACTCCAAATCCACCATCTTCCGCATCACACATCAGAATATCAAATTGTGAATGACCCCAAAACCTCGTGTGTGTTTTTACTTTTAGGATTTATACTACCAACTATAACCTAAAGTTGCACTTTACCGACCATTGTATAGCGGTATTGAACTAGCTTCTTTTAATTATTCCTTACACTTAGAAAACTAGCTTTAACTTTGTCTTTTTTAAACGATCTTAGCTTGTCACTGAAAAAAACGGGACCACTTGTCATTAACAGGTGCCAGGTAGAGTATATGTCAAATCGATATTTCTACACATGAATCTTGTAACCGTTTTTACGTTGTCTGACACCCCGATACACTATACATAAAAGGTTACAACATGACAGCTAGCTACACGGCTGTGATAGGCCTATTGATTTGTGTTTCTAGTTTTACAGGTAGTTTTTATATATTGTTTCAATCGGTGTTTCTTGCAGACATTTTTGCTCCGGTAAAAGTCCCGACGAAAACAATTGGAAACATTCGGGGGGAGGGGGGTTAAAATTTCAGGAGGGGGGAAACGGACACTCTGGTTAAAGTATATTTTTCTATATAAATTATAGATTTCTTTCTATTTCATGGGGTGGGGGGGGGGGTGTGCTTGGACGAAGCTTTGGTAAATGAAATGAATAGCCTTAGTCTATCTTTTACAATTTTCACTAAACACAAAGAAAAAAAAACTTCGGTATTTTATTGTTGATTAAAAATGTGTTTTATTATTTTTATTTTACCATAGCAAGAGCCTGATCACACGATGTATCCCGTTGTTTCCATCACTCTCCTGCCACTTTCTAACTACACGTAATTTAAATTTAGAAATTAATTTATTTTTTAATAGTCTAGTTAAACGATTAGTGTTTTTTTCTAATGCAAGCAATCGATACTTAGTTACGATTTTTTGCATAGGCTATGTTTTAAGTAGACACTAAAATAGCTATATAAACGTTTTCTATATTATTATTTTTTTTAATATGTAAAGGAAGAATAACGTTTAAATAATACATTAAAAAAAAACACTAGAACTAGACTAGACGTTATTAATTCGGTGAAATAGTGAAAAATACCATACAGGCCTCCCACAGCTTCTTACTAATGAATATTATGATTTTTTTTCCTTCTATATACATTACTTTCCGTCGTCAACCGTTACACGTGAATTATAGGCCTATATATTTTAATGTTATACTTGTTTGAGAAAAATATTTTCTAAAAAAGTTATTGGTCAAAATGCTATGTGCTTTACTACACTTTGAACGATAA
The DNA here is from genome assembly GCF_028476545.2 of Physella acuta. NCBI lineage: Eukaryota > Metazoa > Mollusca > Gastropoda > Physidae > Physella > Physella acuta. The sequence continues at coordinate 168,257 of NW_026731778.1, forward strand.
TATAATAATTATTTGTGAGAGAGGCGTTTAATTGCTTTTCCACTCTCTCTCTCTCTCTCTGACTTGCATATAATCTGCTAATCTACGCCTCTATAGTACATACGCCTCTGACGTGCATATGTTTATGAAAGCCACGTATATTTCTATACAAAAAATATGCTTAACACAAAATTTAAATTCAATGGGCCTAGCTTTCACACACACACACACACACATACACACACACACTTAAGTCACAAATATTTTGCTTTTATCGGTAACGATCGTTGAGACGCACAATTTCTACAAGAAAAAAAAACTTGACGATCGCGTTTGGTGCCCTTCACCCCTTCACCCACCTCTCCCTCCAAGACTTGCTCCACATTTCATTGACCTATTTGGCAACGTTTTTTTATGCACTAGATTCGTACCAGGCCAACGCAGAGAATTTCGCGCCAGCCGTGAAAATTAGTGGTGGAGTGGACGGGGAAAGGGGGGCAGTTTGTTGCGTTGAAATTTAATTAATTAATTTTGGTTAGTTCTTAATGGAGGCGAAGAGAATTGTTTGTTTTGGTTGTTGTTGTGTTGTGTCGTCTTCCAAAATGTCCCATTCTAAGTCATAGGCTTGGATTTGATTGGATTATCGTTGTACTTTTAGGATTGAGAAAAAAAAAGGGGGGGGGGGGATGGCAAAGTGACTGTTGTTTGGAGTTAGGGATCTGAAAAGTCGTGGCTTTTTTTTAACAATTTATAAGCATGTAAGTTGAGCTTGGTGTCCGACAATAAAAGAAATACCAGGACCGCGTATTTCGTCGTTTTCAAAACCTAAATGTAGTATTTTTATGATAGTATTTAATGTTTTAATATCTGAAAGAACTGTGAAAGAAATAGCAATATTAGTCTAGCTTTACTGTTCTGTCTTTACAGTAACTAATTATCTGTACGATGTGTCCTCATATCAATGTCAGACCCCCCCCCCCCTCTCTTTGTTTTGATCACCCGAGCATAAGATTGTTATCAAAACAAACAAATAACTCATTGTGTCAACGAAACAAGTGACAGACTTAACATTCGCTGGTAATAAAACTTATAAAATTAACGTCTTTTAAAAATTCAGAGTCATTTTCTACATCGTCAGCACCGATTATTGTATTCTCTGTACCCACCACCACCTCCCCTTCTTATACAGAATTGCTACTGCCGTTAGTTGTGCGAAGATACTTTATGTTCAGTGTTTCTTCCAGACTTTTTTCTCCGGGGGGGGGGGGGGGCACTTGAAATTTTCAAGGGGGGGGTAGACTTACTTCGGGGGGGGGGGGGGGGCGGACACTGTTAAAAGTATATATTTTCTATGTAAATTATATAAATTTCATTTCGTTCGGGGGGGGGGGGGGGGGGCGAAGAGATGCCTGGAAGAAACTCTGTTTATGTTAATGCATTAAAGTAACACTTGAATGACGGCATTGCGCTGCGATGTACTAGAAATACCCAGTAACTTTGTGTCACACACAAAGCGAGTGTAAGTTGATAGGATACAGGTTTTTTTGGCTAGTTTTAAACATATACACTTGAATCTATATTTTGTTATTATAAACTTCGAGAAACCAACATTACACTTTAGCTCAAATTAACAGTGAAATCATTGCAGTGGAAAGAACAATCATAGTCCCTTTGATTTGCGCACCATATTCCCTTTCATTTGATCACAAATTACGCACATTTTCAAACAAGTACTTCCGTTTTTTAACATCTTGAAGATGATTTAAAAGAGAAATTAAATGTTCGCTGTCTCTGTTTTTCGACATCCACCATGTAAGGCGTAAGGGAGAATATTAAGAACCCCTTTGTCTGACGTTTAACCGTAACATACATTAAGGAAAATAGTTCACAAACAATGAAATAGATAACTGACCGAGTTTGTGATTTTCGTGCCTGGACATAATAATTTGTAATCAAATTAATTGTAGCTACTTTATGAATGGGTTTTTTATTATAGATTCTAGATCTAGTATTACAAACGTTATAGTTATACAGAGGCATGCATTATCGTTTGCATACATAACCAGCTATGGGATAAGTTTTAGAATATACAGACAACCATAATTAATTAATTATCCATACTCCATTTTAATAAAATGTGTATATTTTTGCAAGACGGTCCTCGGGCACTAATAAGCTGGGCGAAAAGTAGCGTACCTTACACTTAGACATGGAGGTTTTCTTTCAGGCATTTTTTTTTTCTCCGTCGCTTGAAACTTCCGTGGAGGTGAACAATGGTAACAATGTATATAGTTGTTATATAAATGTTATATTTTTTAAACTTCATGTGGTGGGGGGGGGGGGGGGGTAGCCTTCCCCTTGAAGAGACACCTCACTGAAAAAATAAACTGTACACCGCATCAATCTAGCCTTATAGCTACAGTTATTCTATTTTCGTATGGATACCTTTGTTGTTTTTTTTATATAGAAAACAACAGGACAATGTTGTATGGTATCGTTGTTGATACTTTTAGTAGGGTAAGTGTCATAATAAGGGTTAGGGTAGCGGTTCGAGCATTTCTCCTCACCGCTTGTAAATTAATATTTTGATCTAAATATCCTTACTATTTACTCATTGTTCGTTACTTCTCAAGACTTGGCGGTGTAATATATTGCTGACACCCTACCTGGCAATCTAAATCCAGTGTTGCCGTAAGCTTTGGGTCATATTAACTTCTGAACCCTCTCTGACCCTATACTAATAGGAGATTAGCGGCCTCGGCATACCCATGTTACCCATGTTTAGAGGTGCATGTAGGCTACGCGCATGGATACTTGCATTCGCTTTGAATGACCGTACCTTGCCAAAATATAAAACCTATATAGGCCCACCCACCCCCTTTTTTTTTCTAAAAGAAAAACAACTCCATACGATCTTGTTTTGCCCTACCAGCTACTACACGAAAGTAGTATATTAGGTCACTTTTGGACCGCAGGCGCAGGCGCAACGGGATGGGGAGCAGGAGCAGGAGCAGGAGCAAAGGATATATAGGAAAATACTCCCCCAGCCTGGGACAATGACATATAGTAAAATACTCACCCACCAGGCGCAGCCTGCCGCAGCCTGGGACAATGAGATATAGTAAAATACTCCATGGGGGAGCACGAGGTACACCGACATATAGCAAAATACTCACCCATCTGGGTGAGGGTGGGTGAGCAGGTGGCGCAGCCTGGGACAACGAGATATAGGAAAATACTCACCCACCTGGGTGAAGGTGGGTGAGGGTGGGTGAGCAGCCTGGGACAATGAGATATAGTAAAATACTCACCCACCCTAGGGTGGGTGAGCAGGAGGGGGAGTAGGTCAGTAGGTCACCACCGGTGACCTTGTGACGTAATTAGTAACATTATGACGTAATCATTGACCTAGTTACGTAATTTTAATGCGTTTTTAATTAGTTTTAATGAGTTTTTTTAAATTTTAATTAATTTTTTTACCTAGTTACGTAATTTTAATGCGTTTTTAATTAATTTGATTTTAATTACTTTGTTTGTGTTTTGTTTGTTTATTTTTAATAAGTTTAATTAATTCGATTTTTTATTTATTTTGTATTTGTTTGATTTTAACTTTTTAATTATTTTTATTTTGTTTATTTTTAATTTAATTATTTTATTTTTAATAAGTTTAATTAATTTGATTTTTATTTATTTTGTATCTAGTTACGTAATTTTAATTTTATTTTATAATTAGTTTGAATTTTTATTGACTAGTTATGTAATTTAATTACTTTGATTATATTGTGTAATTTTTATTAACGAGTTACGTAATTTGATTATTTGTTTACTTTTTAATTATTTTTATTTTGTTTATTTTTAATTTAATTTAATTTTATAATTAGTTTAATTATTATTAACGAGTTACGTAATTTGATTTTAATTTTTTTTTTAAATTTTTAACATTTTTTTAAATTATTATTTTTAAATTTTATTTTTAATTGTTGTTTACTTGTTGTTTAATTTAATTACTTTGTATAATTTATTTGTTTGAAATTCATTTTAATTAGTTTGCTTTTAATTTCTTTGTTGTACGCCGTTTGAAATAAAAGACTAACACTAGCGTGTACTAGAAAGTGTCATTGTGTATAACATCCATTTAACCACAGCTGTTACTTATTAGCGACAGCTTGTACTTATCGATCCGCCCGTGAGCCTCCCCGGCGCTCCCCGTGGTTGCTTAATAGCGGACTCACTGAAGCGATCACAACAGGTAATTAATCGAAACCATTAAGTCCCTCTCCGCGTTAAGTGTGGCGACAGCTGGTGCTGTAATTAGTCACGGCTCTCGGCTTTTTTCATTAGACTTCAGCTGTACATGAACTATGTTCACATATCGTACGCCCGGTCATTCTTTGATCAAATTAAAAAATTTTGTTTCCACATGTCCTGCGAACCGTCCCTTGCTATGTATGAAAGATTAATGGTTGTAACTATTCGCTTATAGCGAGGGTCAGCGAAAACAAAAATATATTTAAGGGTCGGAATTTTCTTTCAACCACCGTTAAGTCAGGTTTTGAGACGAAACGAAGTCTCGGTAGGTTCGTGTTTTTTTAACGGGCGACAGGGCGACTTGATGCGTTGGTACGTAGGTATGCGGGGTTAAGGTTCTATAACTCTATATATTTAAATACGTTTTTTTTTTTATTCAAATGAGTTTACTCCCCCTAACGTAAGTACATGTAAAGAGGGATTTCCTATAGATCTGTAATGAATTAGGCCTTTTTGACTATGACTTGTTGCCCAGGTGTTGACATGATACGCTTTTTTGAGATATACATACACACACACACACACACAAACACACACATGCGCGCGCGCGCGAAATTCATACTAGGTCGGTAATGGCGGAGAGAACTTATAGGTATACATTATCATGGCGACAACAAAAGCGACTCTTATTTTATTTACATGAAAGCGTGTTTTCCAAAAAGTGTCACCATGCCATTGTCATTTTCGCAGCGGGGTTTATTTTAAGTGTACCCCGTGCACGGTTGTTTACATTTTAAAAGACGTGTCGCGTGTCTTCCCCTTACGGCTTCCCTAATAGAGAAACGAGAGGAAAGACAACTGTTCTAAAATTAGAACAGACTTAGTATGGACTCTACACCTACCGATTCCAAAACATGCATGTTCCGAGTTCAAAACCATCCTTCACCGACACTAGTATGAACTCTAGCCCTACCGATTCCAAAACATACATGTTCCGAGTTCAAAACCAACCTTCACCGACCCTAGTATGAACACGGCCCCTAACAATTCCAAGGATGCCTGTACCAACTTTACAACCTGCCTCAGTGTTAGCAAAACTCCCCGACCCTAGTATGAACGCGAGTGCCAACAATTCCTAAACATGCATGTCCCAACTTTGTAACCTGCCTCGGTGAAAACTTCACCGACCCTAGTATGGACTCTCTACCTATCAATTCTAAAACATGGATGTATCAACTTCGAAACATCCCTCTGTGTTAACAAAACTCCCGCGACCCTACTATAGACTCGACCCCTAACGATTCCAAAACATGTATGGTCTAGCTTCGAACCCTGCCTCGGTGAAAACGTCACCGACTCTAGTATGAACGGTGCCCCTAGCCAACTCCAAACCTTCCCTGGGCACCCGAATAAAAAATAACTCACCCAGCCCCTTAATCAATAAAAATTATTGATTTGTACTTTAGAGTGATTAGATTGAATGATATGTATGCTAATGTCATATGATATTTAGTTTTTACGTCATTATTTTGGTGAACTTTAAATGTAGACATTTTAAACGGTGTGTCATTTGACACGACGTTGTTGTTTTTTAAAACTTGAAGTTTATAATCTTAAGCAAATTTTTACTAAGGTGATCAAAAATTAAGATGACAATGTAAGGTATAGAAAAAGAAAATACATTGAGTGGTAAAAATAAAAACTTGTCATTAGACGTAGTGTATTATGTATAAGTAAACTTTCTTAAAAATTAACGAAGTTCAAGTCAAAAAGAAGTTTGATGAAAAGTGTAATACTAAAGCGAACATGGGGAGGTAATCTGCTGCAAGACTAAGATATATATATTCGTCTTCCTTCTAGGTTCATTGCCTTTTTTTTTTTTTGGTTGAGGTTAAACATCGCCATGTTTTCAAATATCGCGATGTACGTCACGTTCTCTCCCCTCTTACCTAGTAATCGCTTCCTCTACCCATTGTTTACAACACGCTTACAAAGAAAAAATATCCCACCCTCTACTTGAGACATAAAATACAAAAGTGTATTGTGCCTTGTCGTCACAGGAAACAAAAACGGTAGCGTCTAATGTTGTTAACCCTTGTCTTCCTAAATTATTTTTTAACTTGTTAAAGAAATTGACTGTTTAGTTAAGGAATCTGACGCGAATTTTTTTTTTTTTTTCACAAGGGACGATACTCGTGTGTGTAGACAAGTCTGTTCTAATTTTAGAACAGTTGTCTTTCCTCTCGTTTCTCTATTAGGGAAGCCGTAAGGGGAAGACACGCGACACGTCTTTTAAAATGTAAACAACCGTGCACGGGGTACACTTAAAATAAACCCCGCTGCGAAAATGACAATGGCATGGTGACACTTTTTGGAAAACACGCTTTCATGTAAATAAAATAAGAGTCGCTTTTGTTGTCGCCATGATAATGTATACCTATAAGTTCTCTCCGCCATTACCGACCTAGTATGAATTTCGCGCGCGCGCGCATGTGTGTGTGTGTGTGTGTGTTTGTGTGTGTGTGTGTGTGTGTATGTATATCTCAAAAAAGCGTATCATGTCAACACCTGGGCAACAAGTCATAGTCAAAAAGGCCTAATTCATTACAGATCTATAGGAAATCCCTCTTTACATGTACTTACGTTAGGGGGAGTAAACTCATTTGAATAAAAAAAAAAAACGTATTTAAATATATAGAGTTATAGAACCTTAACCCCGCATACCTACGTACCAACGCATCAAGTCGCCCTGTCGCCCGTTAAAAAAACACGAACCTACCGAGACTTCGTTTCGTCTCAAAACCTGACTTAACGGTGGTTGAAAGAAAATTCCGACCCTTAAATATATTTTTGTTTTCGCTGACCCTCGCTATAAGCGAATAGTTACAACCATTAATCTTTCATACATAGCAAGGGACGGTTCGCAGGACATGTGGAAACAAAATTTTTTAATTTGATCAAAGAATGACCGGGCGTACGATATGTGAACATAGTTCATGTACAGCTGAAGTCTAATGAAAAAAGCCGAGAGCCGTGACTAATTACAGCACCAGCTGTCGCCACACTTAACGCGGAGAGGGACTTAATGGTTTCGATTAATTACCTGTTGTGATCGCTTCAGTGAGTCCGCTATTAAGCAACCACGGGGAGCGCCGGGGAGGCTCACGGGCGGATCGATAAGTACAAGCTGTCGCTAATAAGTAACAGCTGTGGTTAAATGGATGTTATACACAATGACACTTTCTAGTACACGCTAGTGTTAGTCTTTTATTTCAAACGGCGTACAACAAAGAAATTAAAAGCAAACTAATTAAAATGAATTTCAAACAAATAAATTATACAAAGTAATTAAATTAAACAACAAGTAAACAACAATTAAAAATAAAATTTAAAAATAATAATTTAAAAAAATTTTAAAAATTTAAAAAAAAAAATTAAAATCAAATTACGTAACTCGTTAATAATAATTAAACTAATTATAAAATTAAATTAAATTAAAAATAAACAAAATAAAAATAATTAAAAAGTAAACAAATAATCAAATTACGTAACTCGTTAATAAAAATTACACAATATAATCAAAGTAATTAAATTACATAACTAGTCAATAAAAATTCAAACTAATTATAAAATAAAATTAAAATTACGTAACTAGATACAAAATAAATAAAAATCAAATTAATTAAACTTATTAAAAATAAAATAATTAAATTAAAAATAAACAAAATAAAAATAATTAAAAAGTTAAAATCAAACAAATACAAAATAAATAAAAAATCGAATTAATTAAACTTATTAAAAATAAACAAACAAAACACAAACAAAGTAATTAAAATCAAATTAATTAAAAACGCATTAAAATTACGTAACTAGGTAAAAAAAAATTAATTAAAATTTAAAAAAACTCATTAAAACTAATTAAAAAACGCATTAAAATTACGTAACTAGGTCAATGATTACGTCATAATGTTACTAATTACGTCACAAGGTCACCGGTGGTGACCTACTGACCTACTCCCCCTCCTGCTCACCCACCCTAGGGTGGGTGAGTATTTTACTATATCTCATTGTCCCAGGCTGCTCACCCACCCTCACCCACCTTCACCCAGGTGGGTGAGTATTTTCCTATATCTCGTTGTCCCAGGCTGCGCCACCTGCTCACCCACCCTCACCCAGATGGGTGAGTATTTTGCTATATGTCGGTGTACCTCGTGCTCCCCCAGGGAGTATTTTACTATATCTCATTGTCCCAGGCTGCGGCAGGCTGCGCCTGGTGGGTGAGTATTTTACTATATGTCATTGTCCCAGGCTGGGGGAGTATTTTCCTATATATCCTTTGCTCCTGCTCCTGCTCCTGCTCCTGCTCCCCATCCCGTTGCGCCTGCGGTCCAAAAGTGACCTAATATACTACTCACGAACTATACAACATGATACATGATCTCTTTAGCGACATTTAGAGTAGTAGTAACCAAGCACTACAAAATCACAACAGTCAACACAGTTTGGCTTTTATTGGGTTAAAAGTTTATAAAGGCTTGCAGATCTTAACTGTAGTGGCCTCCTTGGATCGTAAATTAATTTTCTTCTTCGCGCTGTGTTACTATGACGTTCTCGCCAAACAAACGGGATGTGGTTTTTAAATAATGTAGAATGATATGGGTTGGCCTACTTGCTTTAACCTGCTAAACCAACGGAATGGGGTTTTAAAATGTAGAATGGGATGGCTACCTGATTTAACCTGCCAAACAGTAACACGCAGACCAACGATTGTTTATCTCCTAAGTTTTTTCCCCCCAGTCTGTTGTTATCCTGTATGAAGATCGGTTATCTCGCCTTCGTAGCACCACATATAAGTATTATCGCTAGTTGTATCGTCAGATTTGGGATACGTTTTAGGATTAGATTATGGATACAGTTGTTAAGGTTAGTTTTAATAATAACTACTCGTGGTCTACTTCGCTACTAACATATTAATGTCGCTATTTTTTTTTACAGATAATCTCAGTTTGAAATGGCACATTATTTTTAAATTGCTACGTTGTTTTTAATCATTTAAAACTGGGTCTATGTGCCCTACAATTCACGTCAACCTGTATTTTATTTTTTTACCTATTTACAATATTATGATCAAAATTTCTTTAATATTCATTTCGGCCTCGAACTAAGTAGCCCAAAGATAGAAACTTGTAAACAGTCTTCTATTTTTAGCACGTTTCTCTCTCATCAAAAGTAGGTCGCTGTTGACAATGCGGAGAATAAGCTGACAAGCCTTATCGCCCACAAGCCGACGATCTTCCGCGGATTTGGCACAGTGCTGAAGTGAAGAGCTGAGTGTGCCATGTCAATACCAATCAGCCCGCTCCTGTCCCCGTGGCACGTGCCTCGTGCTCATCGATCTTTGGCGAGTGCAGTGCTCACCTTGATGTCTCATCCTTGGATGGATATTTGAATTCCCCACCCTACACGTTTTCTTTTTGTCGTCCACAAATAAGGTTAGTGTGGATTTTTCGTTACATGTGGCTTGTCTGATAATCTTTGATTAAATTAATTTTAGTTACCAGTAGTAGGCATAGTGTCTAGATCTATATAGAAAAGTACTGTTACAAATTTTAGTGATAGAGTTCGTAGAAATACTGGCTTGCTTGCTTTGCATTTGTTAATACACTTTTGAAATGTTGTTTATTCCTATTTCATCAAATTTAGTTGTTTTGTTTCCATGTTTCACATACATAGTCAACAATATATTGCTGTATGTTGAGGATATATATATATATATATATATATATATATATATATATATATACATATATATATATATATGGGTTATACACACCTAAATATATAGAGAGATAGACAGATAGATAGAAAGATTGATTGATTGAGTGATTGATTGATTGATAGATTGATAAACAGATAGATAAATAGGTAGGTAGGTAGGTAGGTAGGTATGTAGGTAGGTAGGTAGGTAGGTAGGTAGGTAGGTAGGTAGGTAGGTAGGTAGGTAGGTAAACTGACTGACTGACTGACTGACTGACAGACAGATAGATAGATAAAGAGAGGGAAACAGAGATAGTCTGTTGCACTATTACATAACTTATGAGTTAGACATTAAGCTATTAATAGATAATGAATTCAAACAGTTGCAAATGGTTGTTCAGTCATGCCTAAAACTCACTGATCCGTGAAATCCAGAGAGTTGCATGAGAGAGAAAAAAAAGTAAGCCACCAGATAACTGCGACAGCCGCTAGCTCGGAGTTACACTTGACTGTGTTCACGTCATTAGCTCCCCTTGCTCGCCCCATCTCCTGCTTTTTAAAAATATGTTTAACTAGTAGGATTACCTGCCAGTAAAAGTTGACATAATAACTTGTATTCAAACACCTTTATAATAAGTTTTCAACTTAAAAACATAGAAGTAAGCAAAAATTCAAGATTTATGTAACTATTATTAGTACCGTATGTATTCTTTCCATTTTGTTCTAAGCGGTTAGTTTTCACTCATGTGTACACCCCCACGCGACTAAAAATATTTTGCTTTGTACTCAATCAGTAGCAGAGGCGTAGCGACCCCTTCCGGCGCCCGGGGAACAAACTTTCAATTTGCCACTCCCCCCCCCCCCCCTCATATATTTTGTATGTTTATTATTTAAAACTGCAGCTAAAAGAGCTTTTTTTTTTCAATCTATTTTGGCGCCCCTAGGGGACATATGTCCCCACCCCCATTCTCTACGCCTCTGATCAGTAGCTGCCCCTATTTGCGTCCGGTGATAATAGCATCCAGTCACCAGCTGATCGAGTGATCTCTACTAGAATCTACTCTGTTATCTCCCCTTATGTTATTAAAAAAATAATCTTTAGGGCCTAAAGTATTTTTAAGTAGGCCTACATTTTAAAATGTATTTAATTTAGTTGAAAATTATATCTTCTTGCATTGTCACCAGAGATGCACTTGTCTGAAAAGAAAGTGCGCCATTAGAAATCGGTTAAATTAAGTTACAGGATTTAATCCCAACCGACTTAACTGTACCAATGTAGTCCTAAGTAAAAGCTAGTATAGTATTAACCTTTTGAAAAGTTATTAAAATGCTAACCTGAAGAAAAAACTCACATTAAATAGAAGATTCAAACTTTGGTCTCCGTAGGTCAGCAATTCTTTAAACTGTCCTCATTTTCCGTTGGCGCCCAAGACACATGGAGCAGCTAAAAATAGAGTTCATGCTTCCCTAACGTGAGTCAGGTACTCATCAGAGGTGGGTGGAGTCAGGAACGTCCTATAGACAAGAGCTCGGGGACCACCCCCCCCCCCATTCGATATCTACCGTAACGCGATTAATTTCTGCGTGCTAACATTCTACCTTGTTGAATGAACTTTCACTAAATAATTATACGTTGTGCGCAGTATGAAGAGACTTTTTTTTTCTTGCAATATGTTCAGGCAAAAAAAAAAGGATCAGTTTCTTTGTGGAAAAACAAATGTTTGGTCTCTATTTAGACTGACAGTCTTTGTCGAAACTTCATTGTAAATAAATAATTTTAAAGTCGATAAATAGCCAATGCGACTATCATGCATACCGGCTCATGTTTATAGTCTTTATAAAAGTACAGACATCGTCCTTGTTTGCCCTCGTCGTAATGCCACTTTGAGATCCCCTGGCTGTCTCGTGCTGCAGACAGTGCGCCGTGGTGGCCTTGTGTAAGTGGTTAACCTTCACCCCATAAAGTGCGTACGGTATTACAGCAGTATAAAATATCAGCTGTACCAACATATCAGCATTATTTTCTCTCTCTCATAATCCATTTAATAGCCGGCGTACTGGTTTGTCAAGATTGAGGTATTTATTACAGTGATTTTTTAATTACATTTTTAGGATTACTACAGAAATTCTTGCTTTCAATTATTTTCACAATGGATACCACATTAATTAATATTATGCAACGCTTATTTCGTATCTAATACATAGAATACAGTGCTAAGAAATTGCACATTTAAAATTTTAATTCTTTCTTTTTTTGTATTTTGGTTTACGTAAACTCCCTTCCCGCCACGCCCCCCCTTCTTTGTTCCATAGTTGTTTGTTTAGCCTTGACAGGTGTAAACGTGCACTTTTAAGGCTCACATCTGCTGAAGGTGTGCCTACCCTACCCTTCTTCTTCTTTTTTTTTTCTTTTTTTTTTTTGGCAGCTGGAATCATAACACAAAAAGAAAAAGCCGCAAAAGAATTTTCCTTTAGAAATCACTAATGTCGAATGTATATATTGGCATGGGGTTGGGGGTTGTTGAGATATATTCGGTACGTTCCTGTCAATTCTAGATATAGAGTAACGATAATTTTTTTTCGGCATCTTCTAAATCGTGAAGGGCAATGCTTAACACAACCCTAAGCCTATCTAACCTCAACGCTAGACTTCACTCTGTCGTCTTAGTCTTATCAGAAAAGCACCAAATTTTATTCTAATCAGAACTAGAGTTCGCACAATGATTTCATAAGTGGTTGAGATTTTACTAATCCTTTTTATTTATACTATTTGTCTAGGTAGGTATTTTTTTCTAAAACCAATTCGTTCTCTTTATCAATCATATCTAAACTACCACCGCTTAACATTAAGTGTAGTAGTTAAACTAATTCTTTGTCAAAGATCGAGGTTTAACCTTAGGGGTTGAAGTGGTACATGACAGATCGTAGTTGAACTAAATGTCAGCCATCCTAACAAGTGTTTATGGTGTACGAGACCCGTAACTAAACCCACCTTTGTTAAGCTTTTTTCCCCCTAATTTCTAGCTCATTTACATATCTGTACCCTCGTTAAATGGTTGGTTTAAAAAAAAAGCTGAAGTCAGCTTAAACTTTGATCGTGGCAGGTTACCTGAAATTGATTAAATCGTTTTGCCCCGTGCAAAATTTTAAGTCAGCTTTTTTAATTTGTAAGGGGGTTTGGTGTTGCTGATGTGGCTATAAGAACCCTGTGTCTAGTGACTAGAGTTTCTTTCGGGTTTCTGTTCGGCACTGCCCCCCCCCCCTCCCCGGAATAAATAGAAAAACCTATACTTTTAATAGAAAATATATAATTTAACCAGTCCCCCCCTTCTCTCTCTCCCACCTCCCCCCCCCCCCCCCCCCCCAAAGTTTCAAGAACTAAGGTGATTCACATGACGTCACGCATGTTAGTTGATTTTTGTAACAACCCCTCCCCCCATCCCACTTGTTAACGATGTCACAAAAAGTCCGATTCCCCCACATTACATTTACCACCACACCTTCCCCCCCCCCCCCCCCAAAAAAAAGTTATAACGCAAAATAACTTGTCTCCCGTCGATCTCGTCCTTGAGAATTACCCACTGGATCAATGCTCTATCTCCCATTTCCTAAACCACTCGCCCTCTCCCCACGTCCAGAGGCGTAGCTAGGGGGGGGGGGCGGGGGGGCGGCCGCCCCGGGCGCCGACCCTATGGGGGCGCCAAAAGGGGTGGGAAAAAAATTTTAAAGCTGATTTTATGCTGCAGTTTTGAATTATAAACTGTCTAAGTTAAGAAATGTAATGGCTACACGCCTTTACATACTGATTTAACTGTTTTCTACCTTGATTTCTTAATGTAAAACATATACTCTTAAGAAACAGTGACCGGCAAAACCGCTTTGAAGCTTTTCCTAGATGGGGGGGGGGGGGCGCTTTTTCGAGACTTAAAACGGAAGAATTTACACTAGATTGTTGAGTCGATAAACGTTACCGCTATTAAAAGAAACCAATTGTATTAAAACGTATTGTACGATTGTTGAACTGTAAAATACGTTAGTGGCTTTTATCAAGATGGTGCAGGGGGGGCGCTTTTAGGCTTAATAAAATAGCGAAATTACACAGGATTCTGAGTAAACAACCTTTAGCTCTCAGAAAGAAACGAATTGTACTGTGCATTGTATAATTGTGTAACATTTTTAAAAAAAGTTAGTTACGTTAAAAACCGCTCTACAAACTTTGTCCAAGATGGTTGTGATGAGTGTGTGTGGGGGGCGCTTTTTTCGCTAACAAAAATCGCAAGTATTTGTACTGGATTGGTGAGTAGATAACTCTCTTAACACTTAGTAAAGAAACCAAGTGTATTAACGCGTAATGTACAATTTCAATAGCCAGTTTTGTTTAAAAAAAAGACGCGACTAGTTCTTTGTAAGATTCTTACGATTCTCTCAACTTCAACGTGAGAGATCAGATACTTTTGATTGATTGCATTACATCTTACCTGGATCACTGAACTATATTAAAGAGAACTAAATATCACGGATTCTTGAATCCCTAAGCCACTAACCACCACTTTTTTCCATGCTCTTATTTCATTCTCCACTGTCTGTAATCTAGCTCCAAGCCATACAGTAAAAGAGACCACATTTAGTTATAGATCCTGATTGAATTTTTTTGACAATGCATTTGAATTCTACATTTTCTTAGAGTGTTAAAACGCGTTTTATTGCTGCTGATTATAATCAGAACGTCATGGGCTATCATTAAATTGATTGTTACTGCTTCTTCAATCAATACAATTAGTTCTGCATTTGTTGTTGACGTTGTGCGAGCAGTTTCTTTCAGACTTTTTTTCTCCGGGGGGGGGCACTTGAAATTTTCTCGGGGGGGGGGGGGGAGTGCGGTAGACTTTCTTCGGGGGGGGGGCGGACACTGTTAAACGTATATATTTTCTATATATAAATTATATAAATTTCATTTCGTTCGAGGGGGGGGGGGGGGGGCGGTAAAAAAATTTCGGGGGGCTTTGCCCCCCCCCCCCCCCGAAGAGATGCCTGGAAGAAACTCTGTGTGCGAGAAGGCAGGGCAAATCTGCGAAATCCAAGACTACGAGCTGTTAACATCCGTTGGATTCCAGTTTGTTTTCTCTAGCTTGTTTTGTCATACCATCAACCAATCAACGAAATACCCATGTCGTATTCCAATGTGAACAATAAATATTTCTGATAACTTCTTCTTGTATGTCACTTGTGTGTCCTTACTCTAACAAACTTCGAATCCAACTATGTACCATATCACAACAGAGATCGTTCCAAAACTAGAACATAAAAGGCTGGTCTAAACATATTAGCGTTAGCTACAAACTACCCTCTAACACAGATCAGGCTTATTTTTTTTTTTTTTACTGACATTACTAATCTTTCGCAAAAAAAATTAAACGCATCTTAATGGGAATTAAATTGTCGTAAAGTTTTAAGGAATGAAAATCATACAATGTAATTATTAAACCTTGTCCGGACTGTAGCATACACGCTTACACACACGCTTACACACACAAATACACTCTTACCCACACACAAGCTTATATATAAACACACTATCACACACACATAATTATACACACACACACACATGTATATATATATATATATATATATATATATATATATATATATATATATATATATATATATATATATATATATATATATATATAAGCGGGGGGGGGCGCCAAATTGAAAGTTCGCCCCGGGCGCCGGGAAGGGTCGCTACGCCTCTGCCCACGTCGCACGTCATCACAAATATGACCCCCTCTTCCCACTCTTAGCTTGTCATTTGTGGACGATGTAAGCCTACTAAGTGAGGCCTTAGACGACCTATCAGTTTCCATGTGTTCAAAAAGAAAAGAAAAATATTGATTTACTTCTCAAATTATTAAAGTACGATGAAAAATCCGAAGTATTATTGATGCAGACCTTAAACCATGCTTTAATAAACTAGGCCGCGATTATACCTGAGTGGATTCAACAACGCCGGCCACTGTATAGGCCTGTGTATGTTTATTTGATTTCGATTTTTTTACGGTTCGATTTTTTTTATTTGTTGAATGTTACTCATAGACTGATGTAGATTTACATTCAATATTCATGTATTTATTGCTTGTGAACTTGCCGTTGTGGTCTTGTGAAGTTTTTGTTTTATTCTGTAAGAAAATAAGAAAGCTTAACAGCGTTTCTTTCGGGTATTTTTTCTCATTGTTTAAGGGGGCAGACGCCCCCCGCCGCCAACCGAGAGATGCATACAACGCTGATGCTGACCTCGTTGAATCTAACGGTCAGTGGGGGGTGGGGAGATACACTTGAATGGATATAGTGACCTCAATATTGGGAGGTCGTCCTTACTTGACGTCATGCATTTAGGAAGTGTGGGGAGGGGAAGGATGTATAACGAGCTTCTGGCTTTTGTACTTAATGTGAGGGAAGGGGGGGGGGTTAATAAGTGTAACCTGCCATACCAAAAATTACGTCACATCACGTATGGACACAACCCCCTCTCAACTAAAGGTTTTACACTTGTGTATTAGTTAAATATAAGATATAGATATAAATTTTTAAAATTGAAGTTAGTGTAGTTGGGCGAGAGTACTGTTGTTGAGGTAAGGTGTAGGAGTTTGGGTTATGGCGTTATGTTAGGTGTAGGGGTTAAGGTTCTTGCGTTAGGTGTAGGAGTTAGGGTTGCTACGTTACGTTAATGGTGACGAAAATAAAACAACATAGCCAACAGGCCAGTACACGCGAGAGCCGGCCGGTAGCTTTAGTTCATAGACCCTGTTCATACCTGCATGAGATGGTCATGAAGGACGTCACGTACACTGCCCAGGACGTATGGCTTCACACGTGTGGGTGGCTGTGTGGAGTGGGGGGGGGGGCGTTTCTGACTATTGTGACATTACCGTCATTACCTTCAAGTAGGAACTTGATAAGCAACAGACATACATTTAAAAAAATATATTTATGAACACCAAGGCAGGTTAATTTAACCACTTTTATGGTTGCTTATCCAGTTCTCTCAAATATGTTTGAGGAAATGCAGATAGCAGTAACATGAAATGCCCATGCTCTGTTATTTATTTTTAGATCAATTATCAAATTAAGTTTATTTGTTTTCATTTTTAATTGCTGCAATTTAAAACTTTGAGAACCGGCTGGGCCACTTGTAATTGTTAAGGGCCTTGTGTACACATGTAGATATACTTAATAAACCGGGAGTGATCTCCCCTAAACTTTCTCGAATATTCTTATATAAAACAACAGGGGATGGTAACTGGGGATATAGTTATGATTTTTAATCCATTTTAAATACTTAAACTTTTAAAAATAGAATAGAATCTCATAAAAAAAACATTGCGCACCAAGCAAACGCCGAATAAAAACGCGTATAATAGTGCGCAATATTATTAGTACTTTAAAAATTTACATTAGTTTTTTGAGAAATCGGAAGTAGCGTAAATTACTACTTCCAGTCAACGGAAATTACTCAAAATTTAACAGAAGGTAGAGAATTAGATCTTTTACTTACATGTGAAATTTCATTTATCTATCTGAAATAGTACTCAAGTTATAGGCTTTTGAAAAATTCAAAGTAGGAAAAGTACCACTTCCGGTTATCGGAAATCGCTCAAAAGTTGATACGGATCTACGATTTTGATAAAATACTTATATATGAAATTTCATCAACCTAGCTGTAACGGTACTCAAGTTATCGTGTTTACACACGGACAGACAGACAGACAGACACACACACACACAGACATACGGACAAGATTGCAAAATTATGTTTTTCCGTATCAGTGAGGTGTAAAACGTCGAGATTTGTAAAAATCTCGATTTTTTTTTTTTTGCACGATTACAATACTTTCTCTATACTACGTATATACGAGAAAGTAAAAATGGATTTTAAAAAAATATTTTAAGAGTAAATTAATTCAAACTTTTCTCTCTTTCCTTTCAGACTGTACAATGGCCCAGAGTGCAGAGGTGTACATTCCAGATGGAGGCTGGGGCTGGGTCATAGTCACTTGCTCTTTCCTGATCCACATGTTTGTGGTGGGGACCATGTACTCCCTCAGTGTGCTCTATGTTGCCTGGTTGGACCAGTTCGACAGTGGGAAAGGTGCAACTAGCTGGATCATATCCCTGGCTGTGGCTGTCATGTTTGGGATTGGTGAGTTTGATGGGGTGGGGAAGGTGCTACCAGCTGGATCATGTTTGGGATTGGTGAGTTTGATGGGGTGGGGAAGGTGCAATAGCTGGATCATGTTTGGGATTGGTGAGTTTGATGGGGTGGGGAAGGTGCAACCAGCTTGATCATGTTTGGGATTGGTGAGTTTGAATTGATGGGGTGCTTGTTTCAGTTTAGCACCCCTCCTCATATATATGATAAGCAGGCTTTCACTATGATTAAGCTTTAGACATGCACACACACACACAATGGAAAAAATTTTAAAGTGTAATTTTCCAAAGTAGTCTGCGTCCTCAAGGACAACAATCTGTACTTTATGGTATCCCACAAAGTCAAATTTGGAATATTTTTTTTAATTTAAAAAACTTTCCAAGGCCAAAATGGTAACTAAAATCGGGCTTAGCACTTATTATCTTACTAGAATCGGATGATTTGAAAACAGGTTATTTGAAACTTAGTTTTTTAAATCTGGATAAGGTGAGTGGCATATTATCTATACCTGATAATCTAATCACACAATAACAAAAGATGTATAGCATAAGTAAGTAAGTAAGTAAAGTTCCCTTTCAAACCTTACGGTCTATGGGGCAAGTGAAGTAGAGTTCACTTGTTTCTGTGACCTCGGCATATGAAGAGATAGTGTGGTCAGCACTATGCCCAGCCGCCTTTACTTTCCCTAACATGAGTTAGGTACCCATCAGAGTTGGGTGGACTCAGGGACGGTCTACTAACGAACCCGGATTCGAACTCGAGACTAACGGGTTAGCAGTCCAGCTCTCTACCGCTAGACCACTCCGTCCCATATAGCATAAGTGATG
The DNA here is from genome assembly GCF_028476545.2 of Physella acuta. NCBI lineage: Eukaryota > Metazoa > Mollusca > Gastropoda > Physidae > Physella > Physella acuta. Next base: position 187,277 of record NW_026731778.1, read on the forward strand.
CCAGGAATTATTATCAACCAAAATGCTTAGAACTATCACACTTGAACGGAAAAATTAAAAGGTTAATCAGTTTGAAAAATCCAGACCAAATATCGTGTGCCTTAGAACTTTTAGTAAAAAAAAATATATGCTGACTCTGCCACTTTAAGTTTAGGTGTACTTTCTTCGTTTGTTTTTTTATGTTGGCTGTTCTGGGTGACGAGAATGTATCATGTAATTAAAAAAGTGCTAGAATTTAAAACTATTTTATTTTTTTTAAATAATAAAGTGCTAACAATGAAATCAAATAAGCTGTACAATAAAGGAGAAGTTTAAAATGCCAACACTTGGCTAGAAAACTTTACAAACAGGAGTGTTGTTAAAGATGCTATACCAGGGGTCGGCAACCTTTTGAAGCGGAGGAGCCAAAAGTTACAATTTTCAAAATTTCCTTGGTTTCAAAGAGCCACTAACATTTTTTTATTTCAAATATTTCATTTTTTGATTAAGATTATTAGTATTTGTGCAAGGAGCTGGAGAGCCGCATCTTGCTATCAAAAGAGCCGCATGCGGCTCGCGAGCCGCAGGTTGCCGACCCCTGTGCTATACCAGTAGTTAATATTTAAAGTGCATATGCATGTTTAGAGCTGAAAAGCAATGCTTTCTTCTGTGTGACCACATTCTTATGTTTCTAAATATACCAAGTTATCATAAGGCAGTGATTAGCATGATTACAGGGCTCTTTTGAACTTATATATAAAAACAATTTTATTTATACACATGTGAGCTTTTAAAATAAACAAAAACAAGTTTTAACCCATTTTTTTGTTTGTTTCTACAGGTCCAATCCCTGGTTTTTTGAGTAAAAAGATAGGAAACAGGGCTGTTGTTGTGGTTGGAAGCATAGTGATGTCCCTTGGATTCTTTGTCAGTTTCTTTGCCATGAATGTTTATTATTTGGTTATAACTATTGGGGTAGTTGCAGGTATGTATTTCTATAAAAGAAATTCTTATATTATGTATTGGTTATTTTTTTTGTGTGTATATATATATATATATACTTTAAATATGTGCATATTTAATAATGTAAGTATTTTGTTGACAAACATCTATTGAAATAAATTTTCAGGAACCGGTGCTGGCTGCTGTTATCTCCCTTCAGTTTCCATGGTGGCTATGTATTTCACCACAAAGAGATCAATAGCCATGGGAATTTCAGCCTCTGGACTAGGAGCAGGGGCATTTTTTATGGCCCCATTTCTGAACTGGATTGTTGACTTTTATGGCTGGCGGGGGTGCATGTTGATACTCTCAGGGATATCGTTGAACATGTGCGTGCTTGGTGCCTTAATGCGACCACTGGAGAAAGCCCCCAGATTCAGGAACTGTCACATGATTAAAGACACGGATGTCATCTCCATACAGGAATCTCCGACTCTGCCTAGAAAAAGCTTGGGCATGGGAGATTGTGGTCTGTCTGCTGAAGATTTGAAGAAATGTGAGGAGAAGTGTGAAGAGATGTGTAGAGACAGACAGGTGAACAGCCTGATTAGGACGTGCAGGAAACCAAATATTCATGTCTATTGCAACTTGCCAGCCAGAGAAATGAACCCGGGTATGGCACCTATAGCCTATAACTTCCCCGCCCATCCGGTGGTTGTACATCATACAGATTTACCCCACAAAAAGGGGGAGAAGGAAGAATTACCATTGACCACAGGGCCGCAGTCAAACTGTGAACTCTTCTCTGTGAAAACACAAAGCCTAGATAGGTACAAGCATCCATCTTGTCTCCATGAAGAAAAATTGCTCAGTCTTTTGAATGACCAAGATTTTGTTGAGTTTGACAGGTCGAACCTTCTAGGCAAAACCAAAGGAAGTAGTTTAGAAATTCTAAACTCATTAAAACATTCATCTGTTCATTCCAAAAAACTTTATAAAAGTGAAATTGAGCTCCGGCCAAGGACTACAGATAAAGCTTATAAAAGTTTATATCCATACCCATCACTTAACGGCATGCAAATGATGCTATCTGGTAGTGTGAGTAGCCTTGTGTTCATGGATACAGCATTTAAGGAGTCATCTTCTAAACAAAGTGTTTACAGTAGAAACACATCAAGTCACCTGCAACAAAATTTAGTTTCTTCTTCTCTCTTGTCATTAACAAATATTGAGGAAGCTGCAGCAGAGGATGAAGGTAAGCTTGTACTTTTTTTTAATATACTTTTTTTACTTATAAAACTCACATGAGTCATCTTATTGAATACAATCATAAATGAACTATATTTTTCATCAATTAATTTTACATTTAGAAATGCTGAATATATCTGCAAAATTCACAAAGTATTGCCCTATTTATAATCAAAGTAATTTCTGGTTCCCACTTTAGTAATGTAACTTGGAGAAAATTAGAAATAAAGCTAGATAAGCTAGAAGATCTGTTTCCTAAATGTGTAAATATACCATGGTAACTTCTGTAATATTAAGTCTAAATACTTTATAGATAACTTGAATATTAATCATATTGTAAGCAAAATAAATATGAACAATCTTTTTGTTTCCTAGAGATCCAAGTGCAGTCTTGTTGTAACAAAGTAACAGCTTCACTTCAAACCTACCTGAAGCTGTTGCAGAATCCTACCTTTCTATTGTTCGGCATCAGCAATTTTTTGACAAATCTATCCTTTTTCATGCCTGTCTTGTACATGGTTGACCGTGCGCTAGATAGTGGGTAAGTAAAAAATAATATTATATGCCCTAAATGAGGCCTGATAATATAGTACAATCAAATTACAAGTATATGCAAGAAATGACATTTCAACTCATTTTCTTTATTTAAATTTATTTTAAAAATCAATTAAGAAGTTGATTGATTCTTGAGAATTTTTAAAAACAATATACTCCAATTTTCTAGAAATTCCCAATTTGGCCATATTAGTAACATATTGAAGTGTCATAAGATACTTTTTCAAGTGTTTTTATAAATACATTTTGAAAATGTTATAAGTTATAAAAATGTATTTTTATTATTATAAAATTTATAAATCTAAATACCATTTTTTTCCCATGTTAATATAATTTGTTGAGTTTTGCTCATTAATGGTGAATGGATTTTATTGTTTTCATTAATTTAAACACTTTTTTATGTTTCATGAGTGTTTTATGTTTATTTTTTTTAATTTGGCAAAATTGTGCAAAATTTGCAGTTATATTTTCACAATTTAATATTTGAATTGATTTTGTTTTTAGAATAGAAAAAAGTGAAGCAGCAATGCTCATATCCCTGTACGGTGCTGGCAACATATTTGGCAAGCTTTTCTTTGGCTGGTTGGCGGACCGTGAACTCCTGGACAGGCTGTTCTACTACATAGCTTGCCTCACAGTGTGTGGGGTTTCAACGTGTGTCAGCCCTGTCTGTGGCTCAAGTCATGAGCTGCACAGTGTGTATGCATTTGTGTTTGGTTGTTTTATAGGTAAGCTGTAAAATATTTTTTGTTTGCTTCTTTATTGTAGGTTTTTCTTATCCATATGATTTTTATTTACTTTCTTGTCTTCTATAACTACTATAAAATTTAACTTGTAGTAATTTACTCAAAATGTACGCAGTTTAACAAAATTAAAAAAAAAAGAAACTAACAATTTTATTTTCAAACAGGGGCCTATGCCACATTGGTTCCAATAGTGACTGTGGATTTAATGGGTGTCTCTGTTGTAGCTGAAGCTTTTGGTCTTTTGTTAAGTTTCATGGGTATAGCAACAGCCTTTGGTACTCCAGTTGCCGGTAAGTGTTGAGTTGTCATAAGCTTATACAACACACATGTGTATAAATCTGCTAAAGAGAAACACATGAGAGTGAGACAGGTTGGAAGGGGGGGGGGGGGGTTAACAAGTGTAAACAAATAGATAAGAAGTTTGTCTTTGTTATATTATAAAATTGGGTTGGTGTAGTTGAGTCAGTAAAGCTCATAGTTACTAAACCAAAAAGTCTCGTGTTCGATGAGGCTCAATAGCTGAGGACAGCAACTCTTCTAGAAGAGACAAACCCAAAATCAAGCAACTGCGGCCTTGTAGATTGTTCTTGGTTGGACAAAGGCTATGGAAGCAAATCCAAAAAGAAAAGCAGGCTGAAATCGGAGTCAACTACCTCAGTGGCACATAACCAGTTGACAAATATGCTTAATTGTGTTGGCGGAGTAGGGAATCCCTTCCAACACTAAAATTAAGAAAAAATAAGATTATAATTTGAGAAGTTATTGCACTGAAAATTGCTAAATTTTTTAAAGTTTTAAATAAACTTGCCACCTGTTTTTTCAAACTGTAATACATATCAAAACTTTAATTTAAATTGAAATTTACAAATTTTTCCTCAGGTTGGATATTTGACTGGACAGGAAGCTACACAGTATCTTTTATTTTGCATGGTGTTTTTATTCTGGTCAGTGCCTTCATGCTTATCCCCCTTCTGGTGCTAAAAAGATCCCAAAAGGCATCAAAGTGATTAAACAGTTATTCGCAGATTAAAGATTGAATGCTTATTTGTGACAGGATTCATTGATTTGATCAATCTAAATGTGGTTTTATTATCAATCTGCTACCTCTTGCTAGATATTATTTTATCAAATTCATTTATACTATTTTAATAACTAATGTTGTAAATATATAATTAAATTCAAAGAATTGTAGGTTTTTAAAGTTATTACAATATATATATAATGGCTTGGTAGTTTGTCATTCCGTCACTCATTGGTATGAGACCCAGAGCTTCATCTGCATGTGTGAAGGTGAGAATTTTGTGGGGATGGTCTTGGTCTTTGTAAATTACCAGGGAAACACTCAGTGGTTCCTAATTTAAACTTTGGAAAGGTCTCTGTTAGTGCCCATGGGGCAAAGAGATCTGGCCAGTACATCACATTTCATGCATACATATATAGAGAGAGAAAGAGAGAGGGATTGCTAGATAAATATATAAAGATACAGATATATATCAATATTTGTAGGCAGACTAGATTTTGCCTCATTAAAATTCCACAAGGGATATGGAGAACTACCCCCTTCTCTGCTAAGTCACTGTAACTTGGTAGCTGATTTGTGCAATGTAACATAGCAGTTATTATTCATGTTTTTAATGTGTGTGAATCATGAAGAACATACTAGCGTCTCTTTTGATGTATTAGGAAAGAAAGTCCAACACCACACAGAGCTAGAATGTGTCTAAGATTAAGAAACGTTACCCACTGAGAAAACAGCTAGACCAGTGGTTCCCAACCTTTTTCGAGTGGCGACCCCCTTTTATAAAAAGTAAGTGACCCGCGACCCCCATAGAATTAAAAAGCCGAAATTAGTATGGAAATTAATAAGCACTAAAATAAGATTTTCTAGTAGACTTTCAATATGAACTACTCTTGATAACTGTTTTAATAGCATGAGTAAAATTGCATACTATTCACTAAACCTTCGTGGTTAACTTTTTAATTACATTTTTTTTTTGTTAACGCCAACCTATATCATTATAATTATCTTAATTTTGTTTTTAATCGAAGAATAGTGTTGAAAATATATTCTCGAAAAGTCAATCAATCGTATGTTTGGGTACGAATGGTGAATACTACACCAAAATTGTGTCTGCAGTTTTTCATCTTACTCGGAATCATTCTGCAAATAAAAGAACTCATCTTGTAATTCAACGAGAATGCTGGCAACATCAAGGGAAGAAGAGAATAGGTAATGCGTAAATGCAGATTCTTCTTTTTTTCAGCTCAGAGAAATAGCGATGCAGTCCGTTTTCAAGAGATTCAAGATGTCCAGAAATAGCTTCTTTCGAAATTTTAAATAACTCAAATTTACAATATTTCCAAGATTTATTTTATTCGCCGATTTTGCAGTTTTGATAAAAGTGCCCCGAGATTATCATGGAAAGTTATAATATCCGTTCATTTTACCTGAAGCTTCAGGTTAAGCTTATCTTGATGTTCGAACACATCTGCTAGGTATGGTACTCTCTCTAACCACCACTCTATGTCGTTTTAAGTATACCAAAAAGTCATGTTTCCTTTGCACTTCCAAGAACAATTTGATTTCAGATTTCAATAAAAAACACAATTTACAACATTTCGTTTGACAGCCAGCGTACTGTAGTTTAGAAGAGTAGAACCTCGTGATCTATATTAATGTTTTTTTCTCAGTTCTTTGAAGGCTCCAGATTTTATATAATTTACGCCTTATACTAGCAATGAACTCTTGATGTCAATTGGTTAGGGTAGTGGTTAGGGAGCTAAATCTTTTCTGTTTTCTGAAAGCCCGATTTTGAGCTAAACATAGATGGCGCGCCATCCGTACAAACCCCCACAGCCGTTCTAACCCATTTTAATCATCCAGTTTCAAAAAAGGTATTTATTTTCTCCATGTTATCTTCACAAAAGTGCAACTCTTCTTTGCTATCATCCGCATGAATATAGACACAGACCAGCAAATGCGAACACGAACTCACGTCTGTTGATTTATCAACTTGAAAAGCAAACAATGGTGAAAGCTTAATTTCAATAAAAATGTGTTATTTAACATTTACGTACATGAAGCGTTTGGTGAGATTTTCTCCAATTGTTTTTTTTTTTTTTTTGCTTGGCGTTTTCTATCGCGACTTCATTTGATGCTTGCACTAATGCTGGTGAAAACATCCTGTTCGATCAAGTCTCTGGCGTCTGCAACTAGCTTCTTACCGACGAAAGAACTCCATATATTTCTGGTGTGTTCCGAATGACTTGTCTCAAATAACGTTTTAGTTTTGAAGATTTCATAGATTCGTGACTGAGAACAACTTTGTACAGTGCGCTTTGTTTCTTCTCAATTACATTTCCAGTGATGTTAATGAAGCCGAATTTCAAAAATTCTTCTAAATATTTATGTTGTGTTTCAAATTACTAAGGTTTAGTATACCAGTTGGCGACCCCCCAGAAAGACCTTCGCGACCCCCAGGGGGGTCGTGACCCCCAGGTTGGGAACCAGTGAGCTAGACAATAGTGTTGTTATATGTTTTATGATTTTCAGTACTTTGAGAAAACAGCTAGACAATAGTGTTGTTATATGTTTTATGATTTTCAGTACTTAGATGTTTAATAAAGACAATTAAAGAAAACTAAGATATTATTTACAAATCCATTTTGAAATTTTAAAAGTGTGTATAACTTAAAACATGTTTTTGATGCCAGTATCATATTTTGTAATAAATTTGGTTGAAGTCTGGGGAAAATATTGCAAAACCCCTTTATGCTTTATTTTTTTGTAAATATGTGCATATTTTACTTTTAAAATGTCTGTTTAAAACAATTTCTTGTAAAAATATTAAGAACCAGAATGGTAGCAATATTGCAAATAGCTGACTGTTAGAATGAAATTATAAATCAATTATAGAATTGTTAATAAAATGCAGTTATGTTATGTATTGTAGAAAAAAATTTTGTAAAGATATAAGTTCTAGTAATGTTTTTTAAACTAATAATTAAGATACTGTCATTTTGATTTAAGCCATTTTGTTTTTGAAGAGCAGCAAAGGTTAGAAACCCTAAAATTTTGTACACTACAAATGAATGTTGTAAATGAGTTGTAGAACTCATGTAAAAAATTATACGACCTTGATGCAGTTTTTAATTTCCTTTTCAGAACAAATATTATTACCACAATAGATGTATGTAACTTATGGCCTGTTATGTAAATTAAATGCCTGTTTTGGGTTGTGCTTTAATACATCATGCCTTAATTTTTTCACATGCACTTTTACTTAAAATAAAATAACTGTTCTGGGTTCCATAAAGATATTAAGATTTAAACAATATCTTTTACTAAACCTTTACTTACCTTTCCAATTTAATTTCTCCAGTTTAGATAAGATAAAAATCTCATTGATTGCTTTCTCTAAAGTTAAAATATTTCAATCTTTTTTTTTGGCTAATACACCTATGCAATGATATATGGTTTTTCAAATATGATCTAGGAAATTGAAATTATACTGGGAATTGATCAATTACTAATAATGTCAACTATGACCCAAGGTACTATTATTAAAATTGTTTAAGAAATTGTGTTTGTGTTTTGAAGCTTGTTCTCACAAAGATAATGTTCTGACTTTGCTATATATATATTACATTGGAAATTAAAATAGTGCTCAATTGTTTAGTTGTATTTGTTACTATTATAATTATTATACATGTTGTGTGGTTTGTTTGTTTAAACACTAAACTAAAAGATTTAACTTAAACTTTTGATACTGATTCCAACTCCAGTTATGGTGCAGCTTTATGTAGATACAGTTCCCTATTAAAAGTATTATACTCATGCTATGTAGTGGTCAGATAAAAGGCTTAGGCTTGAGTCCACCCAGCTCCAGTGGTACCTCACTCATGTTAGAGAAAGTGAAAGCTGCTAGACTTGTGATGACCATACTATTTGTTGTGAGTGGTGGTCATGGGGTCATATACCAACAATGGTTTGAGTATGTATGAAGACAGAAGCCACTAGTACATATATATATATATATATATATATATATATATATATATATATATATATATATATATATATATATATATATATATATATATATATATATTGTTTATTTGCACAGAGGCACATGAGCACACAACATGTGGTCGAGTCTGTTGTCCCCAGGCTTGAACCCCCTGTCATATATAGTCTGTCTGGCCTTGGGGGTTCAGACATGGTCAACCTAAGGTGTCAACCTTGGGTCAGAATCCTGGGGCTGCTCACTGTGGTCATCCTCTTGCGCTATCATTTGATAGTCATGGGTAGTACCTGTCCAGATCATATCAACATGTGGGGATTTCTCTCTGGTCTGTCATTTGATAACCGTGGTACTGGCCAGGTCACAACACTCTTCCTTCATACCCCAAGTTCACAGAAATATTTGAACTCTACTACATCTGCACTATGTGAGATGTATTCTAAGCAACACATCTTAATGATTTCCTGTTCAAATAAATTGGCTAAATCATCATGAAACTTTTTGCTCTTAAAACTTTGAATTATGGAAGTGCATAATTATTTGTTTGAAATAATTTTGTAAAGTTTAAATACTGTTTACAATTCAGCTTCACACTCCTCATTAGAACAACACATTTCTTGTGTTCACTATATGCATTTCTTATTTAACACATTTCTTGAGCAACACCTTGTGAAAAAATATTTCCTCCTTTTTCAAATAGTTAAATTTTTCCAATATGCACATTGCTACAAAAAATATAATAGTACCTTTTAATTTTCAATAAAACCTTTTCAAGATGTCATGAAAAAATATTTAATGTATGAACCACCCAGACATCATATACAGCCATTGCAATAAAGTTACTTTTAAAAACAATAAAATAGTTTTTAAAAATGTATAATTTAAAAAAACAAGTCATTATTTCTTTCTTGGTCTCAATCTAGGTTGCCGGTTATATTGAGTTATAAAAAGCAGCTAGTAATTTTTAAAAAAACATTGAAATGCAGCACAGCCGATTCTTAGAATATTATAGACTTATCATCAAAATTAACAAAATTCTTAATAACTTCCACAAACATTAATTCAAGCAGTACACTATTCATTCACTCAGTATTACTAAATCTAGATCTATATATTGTATGTTGCAAAAGACATCAACTGAATTTCGGCAAGTGAGATTATTTTGGAGAGCTTTGCTATAGGTATGAGACTTAGTTATCATATTAAAATTTAATGTGATTGCTATTTTAGTAAGGAATATCAAATTGCATGTGGCTATTGTGACTAATTTGATCATCTACTTAGAATGCAACAAATGTAATTAATAAAGAAATCCATAACTAAAAAAACGATGAACTATGTTGTCTTTTGTTGCCAGTTTGGTTAATTCTTTTAAATATTGAAGTAAAAAAATATAAAAAGTCCATGTACATAGTTTTTGCAATAAGTGGAAACACAAAACGTCTTTTTAAAAACTGATTAGGCTTAAGATTTAAAACTCTTGAGCTTTTAGGAAATAGATCTAATTTTTTTTTAAACTCTGATCTAAATCTTGGTGAAAATCTGGACATGCAGATGCGAGGCAATTTACATTCTGCAGAAGAGTTATACTAACATTTTTCCATGCGATTATTTCAATTTTAAGATCTGTTTTTTATTTATTTATTTTTATTAATAATAAATATAAAAGCTAAACCATGACATCAATAGATGATGTTACCGACAAATTTGCTAAAGCAAGAGTTGACAATAAATTTGAACTTAGTTTTAAAGGAAGAGGATTGAAATTAAATTCGCGAGAAGATGGTAATTTAAATTTTTTTTAGTGAATTGATTTGAGTATCGAGATTTTATTTTGATTCAAAATTCTTAACTTTTGAAGAATATAGATCTAGAAATCTAGATCTACTTACTAGGATCTAGATCTACTACTCAGATCTAGATTTTAGATCTAGACTAGAGTAACATTACCAGCCCCGAACACCCTTAGCCCAAAACGGAGACTCCTTTCCGGCTCGAAAAAGCTAATTTCAAATAGTATTTGACATAGAATGAAAACCAAAGCATAGAAATACTCTCCAGTCTCCAGCCAAAGAAGAATAAAAATATATAACTCTCTCTGGCCATTCAAGAGCAAACCACAAGCAATAATCAACAATTGTTTATTTTGGATTGCTGTTCCCAGCTATCAAGCCTCACCTGCCTGGGGGCTCAAACCCTGGACTTTTCAATCTGAGTAACCATGAGCTTAACTGACCCGACCACGCCAACATACCAGTACCATTGAAAACATCGCTGCGAAGGAATCTGCCTGTAAAATTTGCAATGCATAGTACTTGAAAACACTTTTGAAGTGACTACTCGGAAAAAGATTTTTCGCCCTATGGTCTCCATCTGGTCGGCAAAAGATAGTTCTGCGCATGCGCAGTGACCTTAATAGCTGGGTTAGGGTTCTGCGGTTAGTTTGTAAACATACCAGTACCATTGAAAACATCGCCGCGAAGGCATGCGTATCTTTTTCCAACTAGAATCGCCCAAACACTTTTTACTGCTACATTTTTAAAAATTAGAGTTTTACATGAACCTAACATTTTGACTTATGATTTAGTAAGTCAATCTTTGATTTATAAATTATAACCTAGCTTAGATTGCTAGTTACTGAAAATACTTAAAGCATTAGCCTAAGTATTCCGTATAAAGTCATGCACAAATTACACAATCAAGTTTGTATATCTACATTTGTTTTAATAGCATTGCTCTTGATTTTCAAAATATGGGTATATAGAATGTATTCCTGGTGACGGCCATTTGAATCAACACATAACAGAGTTAATTTAGAGAATATATAAAATCTTAAGCATTGCAAAAGATAAAATATTCCAATAGCTTTTGATTTTGTGTTTAAATTTTTTTTTACTATTAGGCCTACAGCTTTTGCATCTGTTTTCTAAAGTTTTAATAAGTTACTTTTTTATCACTAGCAAAAGAGATTGTCGACGCAATCAGAAAATGTAGTAATTTAACAGCCCTTCGTATGGAGGGCAATACTTTAGGAGTGGATGCAGCTGAAGAGATTGCTAAAGCTCTCGGCCATCACCCAGAATTTGAGGTATGTGATATTATGCCTCAATTAGGTTTATTTTATTTTTTTAATTAAAATTCCTGTTATGTCTAAAACTTCAATGATTTTTATAAAAATTTTATCTCAGAGAGCACTCTGGAGTGACATGTTTACAGGCAGATTAAAGACAGAAATTCCTGTTGCATTGGTAAGCTAATAATTAATAACAAAGTTGGATCTAATATTTAATTAAAGTTGTTAGGCTATAAACATGTGTTATAAAATTACAATTTGTTTAGAGAATTAATTTTTCTGTATTGTATATAACAGAAACATCTTGGTGCTGCCATCATTGGAGCTAAATGCCGCCTTGTTGAGATAGACTTGAGTGATAATGCTTTTGGTCCAAATGGTGTTGTGGGCCTTGTTGACTTGCTGAAAAGTGAAAGCTGCTATAGTTTACAAGAACTAAAATTAAATAACAATGGCCTTGGGATTGGCGGTGGGAAGGTATAGTAATCCATTTAATGAATTTTAGTTTATTGCCAGTTTTTAAAACTAAAAGGTTAGGAAATTTAAGGAGAACCAATCTTTTTATTCTTTTTTAAGCTCGGAACCTCATTCGTTGAAAAAGCTTGTTTATATATTTACAGATGTTAGCTGAATGCCTCAATGAATGTCACAAAAGCAGTGTTTCTGCTGGACGACCTCTTTCTCTACGTGTTTTTATTTCTGGAAGAAATAGGTTAGAAAATGATGGAGCTATAGCACTGGCGAGTGCCTTTAAGGTAGCGTGTTCTATTTTTCACTAGTTTTGATATCAATGAAGTAACACCTTAAATATCATTGTATTTTAATTATAGTACCATGTTTTCAGATTTTCATACTATATAGGTTACATTTTAAATTAAATATTGTATACGTTTATTTTTTTATTATTCCTTTCAGGCCATTGGGACTCTAGAATTTCTCGCAATGCCTCAGAATGGCATTAATCATCAAGGGATTTCAGCTTTAGCAGATGCAGTGGCTGCAAACAAGCAGTTGAAGCATTTAAATTTGAATGATAACACTTTTACAGCTAAAGGAGCGGAAGCTATTGCAAAAGTCAGTATCAATTAGGTCACTAATCTAAGGTTTTATTGCAGAGGCTCGTGGTGACTTCACTAAATTAGTAATACTATGTCCTCTATAGAAATGTCATCTCCCCAGAATAATGAAATTCCATATAAAAAGCACTACTTAAAACCTTGTAAACTCTAGGATGAAATTTTGTAAAATAGTGTGCAACTCATTCTTTGTAACCATGAAGTTATGCACTCCGCAGTGTTTGTAACTAACCATAATGTACCATTTTATAGGCACTACCCAAGCTTTATAATCTTGAGGTTATAAATTTTGGTGACTGTTTAGTTCGAACTGAAGGAGCAAAAGCCATTGCAAATGCTTTGAGGGAAGGCCACAAAAATTTACAGGTGTGATTTTGATTTTTTTTATTTCAGTTTTCCAGTAAAACCTGTTTTACATAAACTCATAAAGTTAAAAATTTTGGCTAAGAAATAACATTTACAGTCAAGTTGGCAAGGAACTTTTATTTTTTTCCCAGGAATTGATATTGAGTGGAAATGAAATAAACAAAGCTGGAGCTATTGATATTGTTGAAAGCTTAGAAGATAAAAGTTCTCTGAAAAAGTTAGATCTGGATGGTGAGCTTTGTTGTGTTTGCATTAAAAAATTTTTCAAATATGTTAACTATTTTCTTTTTAAATTCATTCATTTTAATGGTTTTTTCTTTCAATTTTTTTTTTTTTTGTGGACTAGTGTAAGATAAAGCAAATAATAATTTTGGAATGTAATACATGCAGTGCTATTTGTTTTATTAATATTTTTAGCAAATAACTTTGGCGAAGAGGGTTGTGAGGACATAAAATCTATGGTGGAGTCTGTAGGACTTCAAGAGGCTCTGGGATCATTGAGGTATATAAAATATACTTGTTCAGATATTTTAAACTCAGTATGAACATGATTTTTTTTATATTAACATTTACCCTGATTAAATTTTTTGTAAAAAATGTAGGTTGTGGGAGTTTTCAGTTTATATTTACACAAAAAAATATCTGTCATTGATTTTAAATATTGTTAATGCAGTGGTGATGAAGGCTCAGGGGATGAAGATGAGGATGGAGATGATTACGGTGAAGATGAGGTAAATAAAAACATGTTTAGATATATTTTTTTTTAACTTCTGTTTTTATAGTTAAATAGATCTTCTATTTGCAACTATCCCTAAACATTATTTATTGTATTTTATTTAATCATTTAATAACAATGCTAATAATTCAAGGAACCTGACGAAGAAGATGATGGTGAAATCAGTACAGATTCTAAGCTTCAAATTAAAGGAGTGGCAATCACACCTAACAAACCGGTAAGATATTTTACACTCAGATTCAGTCGCTTTTTTTATGTATCCCTCACCTGAGCTTGTTTATTTCACCAGTTTTCTTTTGAAATTCTTTCCAATCAAAAGTTTCTAAGAGTTGTTTTTCTTGTTGATTCCAGGAGTCTCCTCCTGATGATTTGACTTCTGAAATGGACAAGCTCAGTCTCTCTTGATGCTCAGCACTGTTAACTTGTTAATCCGGTTTTTTAAATTACTCTGTCCATAACTGTAGCCACTGACATTTTGAAGTGTTTAATGTTTTATAGTCATTTAAATGTGCATCACATTGTATATGATTTATATATCGAAACATTGAATTCTTCGTCAAAATTAATATTCCAACTCGGGTTTTATTTAGAAGATAAATGTTTCTTTAATATTTATACTTTCTAGATGTTCATTCCATAATTTTCTATTCATTGTAAAACAGTATTAGTTTTAAGGCAAAGTGTTATAAATATTTTAATGTTTACTTCATTATGTTTTTTTATGTACGTTTTAGAAGTTTAAAGGTTTCAGCCATTACTATATTGTGCACTGTCATAGGTTCTTCTTTTAAGCTATAATAATTTGGGAAAATTAGAGTATTTGAAGTCATAAATAAAAGAAATTCTATTTTAAAAAATAGAGTTACTGAATAAATTAACATAAACTTTATGCTATTCAAAGATTTGTAGCTGAAATATTTTTTTTAACTTAGTTATTTCATGTACATGTTTTTAAAAGGGTATTTGTTTTACTTTTTTTATTCTACATGAGCACATTGCTTTTGATATAGTGATGAGTACTTTTAATAAGTTAAAACTACATTATATATCAATAACATAGTTTTTAGTGTCATGTACATTTTAATATAGTACATAAAATACAGTAGTTTTAAAAGTTAATAATTTTTTAATGGAACTTAAACTGAAAATTTTTACTTGGGGGTCATCCGACAATGACATACTTTTGCAAAAAAATTATTTTGTAAAATGTATAAAAAAATTGTTTTTAGAAAGAGATCACTTCAAAATATAAAAAAAAATTTTCATGTCATTTATTGATGACCCTTGTGCATAATACCATAAGTCTATAAATTAAGTGCTAGTTTATGCTTTATATTACATACTTGTATGTAATAATGTCATATATTGATTGATTAATGGTAAAAATATTAATAGAAATGGCTATAATTTTTTGGAGTACAGTAAATTCTTGATAGATTTGTAATACTGGTTTATGGATTTAATTATTAATGTTATCCTTATTGTTTTACATAAAACTATTACACTATCTATTGATAGTTTCCTTTTAAACTGTCAATGCTATGATATTTTAGACCAAGTAGTTTTAACCATAGTTTATTATTAATACTTTTACACATGTTTTACTTTCATGTTGATGTTTGCAGTGCTGAAGTCAATAGTCAATAAATAATTTAGTCACCATTTTTTCTCATGTTTTTTAACTTATTCCTACCTACAAAAACTATGACAGTTATGAGCCCTCACAAGTTTCCAGCACCAGCATATATTTTGTTTTAACATATGACCTTTTTAATAGAGTTCGTATTGAAGATATAAAATACTTTCATTTTGTAATGCGATGATAGACCCAACTAAATTCCCAAGATTTCCATTGAACCTAAGGTGCTTTGATATTTTGTATCATAATTACTTTAAAACTCAATTGTTTAATCTTATTAATGATCAGAAGAAAGCATAACAAATTAATATTCCATTTCCATCATGGCTTTCAGCAAATAAGTGCCAGAGATTTCTTAGCATTCCCATCACCAACCAAACTTCTGCAGTTGGGCAAAGATGGAGGTGACATGTTTTTAAAGGAACTGGGGGTAATTGTCCTTGTTTTCTTATATGCGACAGTACAAATAGTTAAAGCCTTTTGAAATGTTTCCATTAAGTATTTTAATTGAGTTTATTGTTTACTTTGTCAAGCCAACGATAGTCAGTCTGCTTTTTAGCCCAAGAAATATAGTTATGTTATAATTGTATTGCAGGAAGACAGTACAGATGTTGAAAAGGTCGTCTCTATGATAATAAAGGTAGCCAGTTGAACTGATTTATGAATATTATACTAATTATTTAATTTCAGTAAGTTTGTACTTTACTTATCAGCTGACCCAAAGATTTCAAAATATCATTCAATGAGGTAAAATTCTTTCATGCAACTGTTTTTCAGGTGTCACTTGTTATCAGCAAAGATGATGAAGCTAAGCAGAAAGCTTGTGAATGTGCAGGTTGGTTTGAATTTGTGAGATGTTCAATAAAGCATTTTTTTTTTTAAAACAACCTAAAAACATTTAGCACACAATAATCCTACAAAGATACTGTGTGTGAAGTGTGTGCTGTATAATTGTAGGCAATTTTCTTTTAAGCTCTGATTATTGACAACTCTTTATTGACCTTTAACAGATAGCCTACTTCAGAATGTAATGAATCAAAACCCAGAAGCTGGCAGTCTTATCATTAATTCTTTTTTGGTCCTGCTGGGATTACTCAAGGTGAAAGATTTTATCTACATTTCAATTGGTTTATAAATATATAATTCATTTTAAACCCTCTAACATTGAATTGTTTCACATAACTCTTCAGGGTGAAGACAAAAAATTAAAGCCTCCAACTTACATAACAGGTCCTTTACTAGTTCTAGAACATGTGGTGAAGCAACCTTATTTCCCTAAGTTTGGCAGAGACATACTCCAAATATTTATGAGCAAGTAAGTAGTAAAATGAACTGATTGCTGCTTTTGAAGACAGCAATGTTTCAAAGCTCAACTATAAAAAATATTTTTACTTATATGATTGTTGAATTTGTATTTTATTTATATTCAGACCTCATCCACAATTGGAAAAGTCATCTGATGCGAGGCACAGGTTGCTACAGACATTGTATGCATTTTAATCAGCACTGTTGTAAATTTTGTCATCATCAAAGGCCACTTTAATTGAACCAGTTTGAAATAATTATTATTGAATAAAAAATAATTGTACATTAATAACTGAACACTGTTTTATTTTAAATTATAATTATTGTAATATTACACAGGTTTTTTTTTTTAGTTTATTTCATTTAATAATGATACATTTCAAACAAAGCAAAATCTCAAATAGGGGATACAGTGTAACATGAAAGCATAGTATAATAGTACACTATTTTTTGTAATACTTAAAACAATTTTAGCTGGTACTGGTACATTTTAAAAGACAATCTAACATAAACAGTCTCATATCCACTTTCCAAACATGTAATTTATAATTATATAGGACAATATAGTTTTATGAAATCTGTGAGTTAGCCAAGGTAGGTGCAACAACAAATCCTTTTCCTTTAATTACAAAAGGGGCTCCCTTGTATGTGGCTACTCTGTCTTCATTAGTTCTTACATCTGGCTTTAAGGTTTCCCAGATTTTTTTCTTGGGATTGAGCTGGGCTTCAGGCGTCCCTGGATAAGATTACAGTAATCAAAAATTACTGAAGATTTAGGGAGGATTAGTAGAGCACACTACTAAACAGAAAGCCTTCTGTTCTGATTAGTACCTCATTTAATTTTTTTTTTTTAGAATTTATGCAACTGTGCAGAGGTAAAGAAACATAAAATCTTTCTACTACTAGTTCTACACTACCAAATGTATTCTTGATAACAAAGAAATAAAACATTTTATGGGACTGCGTGGTCAAATGGTTGAGCATTTGACTACTAACCTAAAAGTTCCTGGTTAGAGTGATAGTCCCTGAATCAACACAACTCTGATGGGTCTTATGTAATGGAAAGCAAAGGCTGATGGGCATAGTGTTGACCACATTATGCCTTCATATGCTGAGGTCACAGAAACAGGTGAACTCTAAGTCACCTGCTCTGGTCATCAGGTTTGAGAGGGAACTTTACTACCACTCTGCATCACCATGTTTTTAAGGTTCACTTTTCTTGTAATATAGATGGTCATTAGATTACGTATAGATCAAAACTTGTATAAAAGATGGCTCACCATACAGAACAAGGTTTGTGTAAATATTTCAAATACCTGGGTAGTCATCAAATGTGACCCTATCACCGATAACAGAATCAGTCGGGGGTACCAATATTTCAGTTTTCTCAGCTCCAACCGCACACATAATCATACCCTCAGATAACACGCCTCTCATTTTGGCTGGTTTCAAGTTGCACATAAAAACTGCAATGCGATCTTTCATCTGTAAAAATGGAATGTTAAAATATTTTTTAAGACTACTTTTGATACAAATTAAGTTACTAAACAACTCTAATATTTGTGTTTAAAACTTAATTGAAACAAACCAAACTGATCAAAACTACATGAACTTCAGAAATATGACCATTTTCAATTTTTTTTTTAAATTAATTAAAACAAAAATATCTTAACCAATGTGTTTAACTAACTGGTTATGTTTATTGATAATACATAACAAACATGGATACCATATTCTATAGAAATTACTATACTTACAGCATTGATTGGGACATGTTTAACTAGGCCACTAACAACAGTTCTGTTTTTGCCTTCGCCAACATCCACTTGTTCAACATACAAGGAATCAGCATCAGGATGTTTTTCAACAGCTACAATCTTCCCCACCCTCAAGTCCAGCTTGGAGATATCAACGGCACTGTCTGCTGTCTCACCCTCAGTAGCTGCAGTTTTTTTCTTGGAACTACCGTCACCTTTATTCATAAGAAAAACTTATTGTAGTGCTTAGAGCTACCATCACCACAATTCAAAATATAAACTTAGCAAAAATATTTACAAGCAATATCAACTATTTTTATTCACCAAATCTTTATTTACAACTTCCTACAATATAATAATTTAATGGCATCACTTTCTGTTCTGTTTATTGTACTAATCTATAGCTATATGAATTTTTGCCACAATATTTACTTCACTAAAAATGTAAAACTATGTATAAAACATTTCAATTATATAATTGAAAGATATAAATGGTTTTTAAATTTTTTAAAATTCACAACACTTAGGAAAAAAGAAATACTAATTACCTCCAGCATCTTTTGCTGTTTTCTCTTTATTTTCTTCAGTCTTAGCTTTTTTCCCTCCAGCATTTACTGTTTCTTTTTTTGTCTTTTTACCATTAGCTTCAGCTTGCTGCTCTTTAGGTTTACTCTCCACAGCAGCTGAAGGACTTGACTCCTTTGCTGTCCCTTTAACTTGCGTAGAGCTAACAGTTGCTAATTTGGGACTCAATATTGTTGATAAAACACCTTTAGATGGAAGTTGAACCTGTCGAACTAACAAAAAGAAGTATATGAGTGAAATAGCTTTCTTTTTTCCGTTTTGTAGAGTAATATAAAAATGGTATGGTCTATTTTATGATTGGAAATATATCATCATAAGATTAAATGTAAGACTTAATCTAACAAAAATACAGATCTTGTGTTAATACCTCCATTTCCAATCTCAGCAATAAAAAGTGCAGTTTTAACGGAATCTATCTCTTTCCTTAATGCTTCATTTTCTTTGATTAGATTCTCTTCTTCTGGAAGACCAGCTTGCTTCACTAAAAATATTTAATTAGTTATTATTCATACGTTCACAAATCCTTGATTAAGTCTATTTAAACAACTACCTACGGTTCTATTTCCTAGAAAATGAATGGCATTGTCAAACAAAATTTTCACTACTGACTTTATGTTCATCTATGAATGTCTAAATGATATGCAATTTATTCCATAAATGTTACCTCATATAATGAGAGATAACAACTCAGTCAATATTGTATAAAATATATTTACCTGCTACTTTTTTAATGGCCTCTATTTGGTTGCGAAGCTCAAATAATAATTTTTCTGTATATTGTTGCTTCTCTTTCAATCTGTCAAAATCTGTAGTAGTTGCCATTCTGTAAAAAAAAAATTAAAATTTTGATGATTTGATTTTGATTAGGCCTCATAAAATATAAAATATATAAAGAAATCAAATGATAAATTATCAGATTTCTCAAAATATTACAAACCTATTTAAAAGACAAAAATTCCTCGCTGAGGTGGAGAACAAAGTTACACTTTTCGATAAACTAACAGACTTAAGAAAAGATCTTTGGAAGCAACAGATAACCATCTGTAGAGAAAAATTATTCATTTCCACTGATTCTTCCAAGTTAAACAAGGGACTTCAAATGTTTTTAATGAACTAAATTAGTAAAAATAATAGCTACTTAGGTTATAGGCCCTTATTATTGTAAACTGTTATCTCGTATTTATGACATTCACATTCTATAGTGTTTGCACAATTAAAATATTAGTAATTCTTTGTACTTGATCAATGAATGAAAACGGGTGGGGAATCTTTATGCTGATATGGCCTTATAACCACAGCATTTAACTACAGCAAACATTACTTTTTAGGAAAGTAATGTTTCTTTATAATATATGCAAAAAAAAAAAAAGATTACTCTTCTTCAGTTTTGGGTTGAATGAAAAATAAAAGTCATGTAAACAAAACAAGTACAGATTAAAGATTACTGGTAATCTATTGTTTCAGGTACATAAAATCGTCCGCGGCTAGTAATGTGAAAGAAAGGTGACACATTAAGTTTTAGTAATTATTTCACCCTATTAGGAGGATTTATGCTTTAAATGTTTCACGCACTTGTTTTTAAACAAATGTATTAAAACTTTTCAATAATAAACAAAGATTAGCGAGGTTTTCCTCAGATGTAACCAAGCTTGTTTACTTTATGGCAGCCATCTGGTTTAAGTTTTTTTTTGGCTAAATTAAAGTTAGAGATTCAGGGGAAACCACTCTTATTTACAGATGACCGCTAGCAAATCTTGAGGAGTGGAAAGTGAGGGGAGGATTATTGTCCTTTACTAGGTACTGATAGTGTTTTAAAGCAAAATATTTTCAGTCGCAGTGTTGAATTCACAAAATATGAATTACTGAAAAATAGTTTAAATAGGAATCCTCTGTCTATACAATTCTATTCATGGGGACCATGCAAGACACCACCAAGAAGTAAACTCAACAGACCATATCGCTACCACCCCCACCAGCCTGGTGAGCTGTTTACTATCATGTTGAATTAGTGACGGCTATTAGGGGATTTGAAACTAAGGGGAGGTAATAATATGTTCTGCTAGATCTTTTCATTTTCATTATTGTCTGTAAACTGTCATCACGGATGGCTGCTTTAAAGGGGGAGAGGTGTGGAAAGTGAGGGTGAGGATAATCGTCCTTCACTAGCTACTGATAGTATTTTAAAGCAAAATATTTTCAGTCGTAGCATTGGTATGGGTAGTGTCGCATTCACAAAATATGAAAAAGGGGGAGAATGTTTACACAAGTGTCCGATAATGGAATCTTCTTTAAAAAAGGGGTGTTAGGTTACTGGTAGTTAACTAAATACACACATGGCTGGCTAATGTCAATGTTAACCCTGTCCCTAACTGGTCCTAGCATACGCCTAACCCTAATAATTATTTCTACCCATAAAATTAGTCGAGATTACAATACTACTATTACTACTTCTACTACTAACAACCCAACACTCCTTATTTAAAGAAGATTCCATTATCGGACACCAGTATCTATAATGATATAAATTATATCAATATAATTAAAAATTATATTATTTATAATCATCTGAAAAAGGGATATATGATTATATTGCAATTCGTTGCATCACAAAACTCAGAAACTGACAAAAACTATGACTATGACTGAGTGTTGAGTGAATGTGACTAGATCTAGATGTCTCATATAATACTCATAAATTTTTATTATTTTACTGATATTATGATATGATTTAATCATTTTATCTAGATTCTAGTAGAATCTAGACGTCTAGAATCTAGACTTTTTTTTTATGGTGATGACACCGGCAGTCACTCGGCAGTGTGAGTGAGACCAGACATTCCGGTGATTCCGACTTTCGATGATAATGAATGATATTCATATTGACCTTTGAATTACAATGATATGGCTACGAAAGTTACAGTAACATAATTTGATATAATCTAGGCTAAACAGACTTCATATTATAACATCAACACAAACATTTCAGCCATCCATAACTGTATTTTTTGTACCTACATGTGAGTGATGTCGTTTATATTCTAGATATTTGATCCGGAAAATGTTTATTTTTATATTTTATATTGTTAAGCTAAATACCAAAACATTCTAGTCTAAGTAGTGTTATAATGCCGCCATACTTTGTTTTAAAAAACGACAAATCTAGATCTAGATCTAGACAAGAAAGCCTAGCTAAGCCTAAATTAATGGTAAAAGTGGATAGAGGTCGTCCATAACTGACGTCACACTCGTAGGGGGGAGGGGGTCCGTAATTTTGTGACGTGTGTGATGAGGGGGGAGGGTGTTCAGATGGTGTGACGTCACACTTTTGCATTATAAAAAAACCTTGTTAGATAACTAATTTTAGCCGTTATTTTGCGTTTAAGAAAACTGTTTTAACAAATTGTATTAGGAATTGATTAAAATACTCTATGCTGACAGAGTTCAGACAATATTTTGGAAAAATATCCTATTATAAGAAAAATTCAACTGCAATTATGAGGGGGGGGGGGGGGTTGTAGGCTGAGGTGTATCATTTTAGGGGGGTCTGGCTTTTTGTGACGATGTGTGGCGGAGGGGAGGGGGGGGGTAAAATTGTTTTTAAAAAAAAGGGAGACATCATTTAATCATTTATGGATGACCCCATATTTAAGGATCTTCTTGCAAAAATAAGTAGTAAACAATCTTGAACTATTTTATGTTTAAACCAGACTTCATATGCCCGTGCTCATTTAGACTACAAACAGAAGACAAACACTGCTGATATTTCAGGCGCGTTTTTAATTTGGACATACACATGAAATTAACCTGTAATATTGAAATTAGATCTATATTATGGAAAAAAAATAAAAGAAAAAGTTAAACCAATTATTGAGTCATCCAATAGAAAGCATAGAAGAGAAGAAAACACATGATGCAATGCTGAAAATTGTAAAATAATTTGAAAGCATTTTTTTTTTATTTTCAAGAGAATTTTTAAAAAACAAAAATATTCTAAATAAGTGATAACTATTAAGTTGTTTAGTTATATTGAGTTTTTCCTTACTTTGTATGAGTAACAGAAAATGTACTGAAAGAAGCAATATAAAAAAGTCTGATAAATACGAGTCAAATCATCGAATGTTATAAAAGGATAAATTTTAAGAATTTAGACACAACTAAGGCAGCATATTTCTTACTTTAAGTGGATGCAAAAAAACAAACAAATCTTGACAAAGATGCAACTTTTTATTTTTAATATTGAGTAGGCCTACAGCAACAGTAAGTAGTTTTTTTTTTACTTTTATATCACTACCTGTAACAGAGATTCATTAAATAACTGATTTTTACAAACAGCATTACCTGGTATAAAATTTGTTCACTACATTTAAAAGAGGTAAAATCTAATACAATAAAATTTTTAAAGTTACAGCTGTACATGATATATAACTTATTTCACTTCATGGATTTACCAAAGTGCAGTGTGTGTGTTTTGCTTAACTGTGTGCTACACAAAGACATGTCTGAACATGCAATATGTTTTGTGATATATCCTAAGATTCTATAGTAAATAAAACCTAGAAGCAAATATTAAGAATATAGAAATGAATTCATCAGAACAAAAATATAAGACAAAATCCTGAAAAATATGCTAAGAAAAAGTTAAGATCTATATTCTATAAACTATGCTTTCAAACACAAAAAAAAGTCAACAAACAAAAACAACTTCAGGTGATTTAAGTAAGTTTGATGTAACTCATTGAAAAAAAAGGCTACTATTATACCTAGCAACATAAGCTCTCTTGATTTTAATTGAACCTTTTATTTTATAAAAATGTGAGATGACATAGTAGTAAATTACTTTGATCCTAAGATATGAGAGTGATATGTTTTTTATTTTACATTCTTGATGGTGAGTATAATAAGCAAATTACTATCAGTAGCTCTGGATTGAACTCTACTTTGATCACTTTTGCATTCACAAAACAAAGCTAGGAGATCATAACCCCAGGTGTGATTGAGCCCGGCCCAATCTATTTAAATAACAAAGTATATTAGATGTGCTTATGTATACAATTGAAATATAAATACCAAACAGACTGAAAACACTTCGCAGTAAAAACAAATACTCAACCACATGCAATACACTTCAACAGGAATGTGGCCATGTAAAGCTAGAAAAAAAATTTTAAACTTGTAAAAACTATAATGAATTTACTAAAGCTGTTTGCTTAAAAAAACAAAAAAAAAACATTGATATGAAAGTAAAATAAGGAGCCAGGTGCTACAATAAATTCTTCAGAAAATCCTGGGATACATGTATAGTTATATAGATATAAATTTTTATAAAAATAATTACTCTTTAATTATTTATCTAGGTAAACATGTGTAATATACAACACATGGATAATAAATATAAAAACAAATAAATAAACCACAGCTTTTATATTTTAGTAAAACAAAAATAAACGGTTAAGTTATTAATTACTGATAATAATGACCTTAAAGATAATACTCAAAAGATTAACATTCTTAACAAAGTATAGCCATACAAGAGATAATTTTATCGGCTTAACTTTACATCACTATCACAGTCTAGGAGGAACTCTGCACAATGTTAAGTGTTAAGTAACTATGACAATCAATAGGCTAGTTGTAGGTTAGTATCGGTCTTAAAGAAAATCACAAAAACAAAACAATACCAGCAGTTTAAAATCAGTTGAGCTGATATACAGATGTTACCAGCTGTATATAGTTTTCTAACAAGAAAAAAGGAAGCTTCACCCAAGAGGATTTCAATGAGGCTTGAAAAAAATTAATTTAAAAATCAAACTATAATAAACAAATGTTAACAACATCCCCCGAAAAAAAAGACATGAATAAAATATTTTTAAAATGTAGAATAAATATTTTACAACAAAAAAATTTCTAAATGCATTTTCGGTACATTTTTCTTTATTGTAAAAAAAATACATTGAGAATTTTTAGAATTTTGATGTTTTAAGATGTACTAGTCCACCTCCCCAACACATCACAGTGGCATTCAGAATTTTAAATCTCTCAAAGCTCTGACGCAGCAGCAGTTCTGGCACTGGCACTCTCAAGCTGGAAAACACCTGCAAGTTTTAAGTCTCTCTAGGTTTGATCTCAGGGAATAATGTCCGGTTGTAAAAATGATTCTCAATATTCTTGACTATCTCCTGAAGCTGTAGTTTCACTTCATCAAAACCAAGCCTGGCAGAGATAGATGTATATATTAAAACGATGCATTCTTCAAATAAAATTGTTAAATAATGTTTTCGTCTTTAATACTAGATCTATATTTAAAAAAACTAAAGATGTTACTTTGATAATAGTTTAACAATTAAAAGATTTTAAAAAGATGAACTCAAAACAAATGTAATTGAAAAGGATTGTGATCAGCTCTCTTTACTCTTGTACCCAAGTATTTGGCAGATGCCTTATACTTATCTAACATAGATCCAAATTTGAAACCAAATTAAATTTTTTAATGCAGCAGGAACTATTTTATAAAAAATAAACCAGGTATAACTATAAAGGTTGTTAGTGAATTCAAACATTTTTAAAAATATTCTCACCCTAGCTTGGGATTTGGCCTGTGTTCAGCATAGTACTTGATCTTTGGCTCTGTTCCACTTGTTCGCAGAGTGGCAACACAGCCATTAGCAAATTTAAAGGTAATCATCTGGCTTGATTTACTCGTTGGGAGTTTCTAATTTAACAAAAAAAAAAGGTTTTGTTTTGTTTGAAGATGGTTTTTATTATTGAAAAGGTTGAAGTTGTGAGGAGTCACAAAGAAAAATGAAAGACTTTGGACTTTTAAGAAGTAGTTAGAAGTTTCTAAAAATTAAATGGAAACTCTTAATAACGCTTAAAGCATTCTAAGACAGCTAAAATGTGTATACAGCAAAAAAATTTAAATATTTAAAAAAAAACCCTTAAACAAAACAGATTTAAAATTCTTTTATTTCCATTATTTTACTTACAGGCTTCTTGTCTGGAGTTTCGGAGTCATAGCCCACAGTTAGGTCTCTAACATGAACAATTTCATAGTCACCACACTTAGATGGATACTGTTGGCAGATTTTTTTAAGACAATGTTAACAAAACTTTTTGCCAGCAGTTATAAGCTAACCTAATAAATATAAGTTTACTGTAAATTTAGAGTTTGAGCAAACAAATTAACTAAATAGGAATGTACTAGAAACTTTTTTAAGGTATAGATCTAAATGAGTTTAGATTTTTTCATCAATGATCTAACATAAATATTAACAACAGATTTTGGACATCGTGGAAAAAAAAGCAATAGATTTATATACAGTATAAAACATCAAAAAAAAACTTTTATTAGACTATTATAACCATATTTAAAAACAAGATCTCTACATTCTTTACACATGTGCTAGAAAGAAATGTTGATATACATAGAAAGGTTAGTGCTTGAACTCAACTTACTTGCTTCTTTCCATCATAATCACGAAGTCTGTCAAACATGTTCTTAATGGTTTTAGCATCATGACAAATAAAGTAGGAATTCTGACTAATGTGATATCCATACCTGTTAAGGACATGATAAAATATTTTACCAAACATTTTAGAAAAAGTATACAAATTAAAACTTAAATAGTATATTTCTTTAATAAAATGGGAAGAAAAGATTTCAACACATTATTTTAAAAAAAAGGAAATCCACATGAATGGTTGTTTCTTAAACATCTTAAATAAGACAATAAAGAAGTTAATAAACCTTTTTTTATTTTATTTTTCAGCTTATAACAACCAAATTTGATCTTCAGTTAAAATGTCATGTATTTCTATTCAAGAGACTCAGTCTATTTGTTCCCAGGACGCAGTATTAATCTTATTATATAAACCCATATGAATATACTTTTTTTTTTATTGAAGACCAAACTTTAACAGGAAATTACTTTTTTAAAGTTTTTAAAATGAAAGATATTATTTTTATGTGCAGTAATTTTTTCTAAAATATTGAAATAAAATAAAAAGCAGCACATTTTATAAAAGCTAGGGAACAATTGTTGAACTGGCTTCTGTTCTTCAGACTAAAACATTTCTGGATGTGCAAACCGTAGACTCACTCCCAACCAACTCCAAAACTTTTCATGTCTGCTATCACTGCAAAAGTTACTCACTGTTTGTAGATAATTTCCAACTGTTCAGAGAGTGTTGAGTTGGATGAGTAAACATGATTGGCTAGTTCTGCCATCACAGCAGCAGCTGAGACCCCATCTTTATCCAACACAACTGAGCCACACATGAAACCTGGCACATGAAAACTACTATAAAATATCAATCAGAAAAGATATGACACAGTCTTTACTCTAAATACATCTTATTTAGCCCATACTTTTAAAAAAGTGCCTCTACTTGTTAAACTTAGAAACTGTTGGAGAGTAAAATTACAGTAAAAACAAAGTGGGCAGTTTATATCTTTTTATTTGAAAATAACTACTTTTTATAGTAATACTAATATATTCTAATCTTAGAAAAATTAGATTATTTTAGTTATGGGATTTTAAGGTCTCAATTTTAAATAGTGGGTAGGTTTAATATATTTACTATTGATTTATATTTGTGTTTAAAAAGTTAAAATTACCAATTGCCTCTTCAAACGCAAACAAGACTTTATTCCCATACTGTAACAGTTGGTCCGTCTCATTCCCCATCCATTTGAAGCCTGTTAGCGTTTCCTACCAAGGGAGGTAAATTTAAATATTTAAATAAATTGAACATTTTTTTAAATAAATTGCTGAATAGCTAGAAATCAAAATGTTGTGAAATGTGAGCTATAGAAAATTTATAGTTCCACACCCACTTATATATTAAGCTCTAAAGCAAAATTACAAGTTTTAAAAAAAATGTATGAGTAATATGTTTTTTAATCAGTAACTGCCACAAAATCATCTAAACAAAAATGTGTTAGTTTAGTTACTAAAGCTAAAAACTGTAGAACCATATTCTTAAATATATCACATAAACATTCAAGTTAAAAAAAGACACACTTGAGTAAAAACAACTTACAATAAAGTTAAAACCTTCCTTCTTGGCTATAGCTTCAAGAATTTTAGAAGATACTGTACTGGCGAGCATGTACACTTTAGATACTGAAACAGATAAAAGATTTTCATTTCATGTCAGAGATTTAAAAATGTGGAGAAACAACAAAAAAAATGTACAATTTGTGTTGGGGGTTAAAAAAGAATGATGAGTGTACAATTCTATCTTTGTTCAGTATTAGCAATATTTCCACCAAATTTACAAGGAAATTTATATTGCGTTTGTAGATGAAAAATAAAACAACACTGTGGTATTTGAATGTTTTTAAATTCAGAGAGCCTATTCATAAGAAAAAATACTAACAGTCCTCTTTAGGGTTCTTTTGTCGCCATGTTGTCCAGCACCACCAACCAAGGAGAGCACCAGTTTCATTGCCAGAGAAAATTCTCCAGCCACTGTAAGCAAAGGTTATTCATTTGTTTTACATTCATTTGTTGGTACTTACTGTTTTACAGATACACAAGAAAGTAAAGCGGATGTTAATAATAATAGTGCTTAAAAAAGGAGCCATAAAAATTATTTCAAGTTGTTACAGTTTTTGACCCATGAAGTTATGAAGTTGACTGTAAGACATTTACCTTTCTGTTTTTTCTGCTACAGCTAGTCTATCTGCATCTGGATCATTTGCCAAAATCACTTTGCTTTTATTTTTATCAGCTGTGGCCATGGCTAGTTTCTAGAAATAAACCAAGGGGAAAAACAGAAAGATTGAATAAGGAGCACTTACTTTTTCTATTTAAAAATACTTTTAAAATGACAGGCATATAAAAAGAAGAATCACAACTATTATTTTTGGTTAATGTACAAAATTTACAACTAGACATACAAAATAATGTGTAAACAAGTGTTACTGAAAAAAAAAAAAGCAGTTGGAAACTGAGTTGATTAACCAACTTGAATAAGTCAAACAATAGCAAGAGAAAAAATATTAAGTATTTTAACATCAATTCAAGATATAAAGATAAAAACTGACCAAAGCTCCTTCACCTTCTTCAGGATTGGGATATTTCACAGTGGGAAAATCTGGATCAGGAATAATCTGAAAATAAATACAATTTTTTTTAATTGTCAAAATACTTAAAATATTTTGTAAATACCATTCTTATTATATAAATATGTATTATATAATTCTGTACATTTTTTAAAATGTCAGTGCTTCCATCTCATAAAGAAAATACCCACCTGTTCCGTCACCGGAATTGGGTCTTTGAAATCAAAAGCTCTTGAGATATGTAAAAAGTAATTATAACCAACACCATGCATAGCAGTATAAGTAAAAAGAACTGGGCATTCTTTGTTCTTTTCTCTGAAATGTAAAATATTACGTCAAGTATAGTGTGAAGTTTTTAGCTAACGGCAATATGTGTTAATCCCCTAAAGTGTGTTCCTTTTTTTTTACTTAAGTATACCATTTATTCCTGTCTTGTGATTGAGAACATAACTTATGCTCAGAATAATATTGCTAAACTACACCTTTTCATAAGCTATATTTAACACAATTAAAATGAGCACCTCAAATAGCAAAGACTCAGAGCCTCACTGTTGTAGTTTTCAATGATCAAATCTAGAGGATCAAACACAAGCTCTGACTTAGACTGCAGCACACTTGTGTCCCAAGATTTGTCCTCTGGCTCCAGACTTTCTAAAATACCTTGGCTGATACCTTTATCATGAGGTGATATGATCTGTTAGAATGAAGCAGAACTTGATTAATTTTTTTCTTTAAGTTTAAGCTTATTTGTGTCATTTAACACCAATTACGAATTCCCTGCAATTGACAATAGTGCAAAATGTATTGTTAATCACAAAGATATGTATTTTTAAAACAACATATGGATAACTTAGATAAATCAATAACTCACTTGAGATCCATTGTCCCAATAAACCTGTGAGGAAAATAAAAAAATTTTTTTAGTTTACTTAATAACAGGGGACGGAGTGGTCTAGCGGTAGAGAGCTGGACTGCTAACCCGTAAGTATCAAGTTCGAATCCGGGTTCAAGTCAGTAGACCATCCCTGAGTCCACCCAACTCTGATGGGTACCTAACTCACGTTAGGGAAAGTAAAGGCGGCTGGGCATAGTGCTGACCACACTATCCCTTCATATGCAGAGGTCACAGAAACAAGTGAACTCTACTTCACTTGCCCCATAGACCGTCAGGTTTGAAAAGGGAACTTTACTTTACTTTTACTTTACTTAATAACAGAGTTAATTAAAAAATGTAGGGAAAAAAACAAGTCTTTTAATAACTGAAAATAGCTTTTAATAGCTGATGATCAGCTACCTAAGTCTATCTAAAGTAATTTAGTAAACACAATATCCAAGAGTTACTAGCTTTTCTGGGTGATTCAATAAGAAGCCTTTTAATCACTTGAAATGATCTAAAGATCAGCAACCAAAGTCTTTCTAAAGTAAACATAATTTGCAAGAGCTACTTAGTTTTTCTGGGTGATTCAATGACAGGCCTCTAAAGAACTGGTTAACAGTCACCCTATGTTACCTTATATCCATTGTCTTCTTTAGGATTGTGGCTGGCTGTTATCATAATTCCACAAGCTGCCTTACACTTACGAACACCGTATGCCTGTGTAACATAGTTTGTATTTTTCAGTGAAAATAATATTAGAAATGATAACAAATTTTGGAATTTAGAAGAAAAAAATTAATTATCCTGGAGCTTCAACATTGTTTCTTAGATTAGAGATAGCATGTTTTATTTTTCATTGGTCTGTATCAATAATTATTACAGTAGAGCCAGATAATTTGAAATCAGATGTCAAACTAGACTATTTATAGGGTAATAAGTAACATTTAAATCTTACCACCAGCTACTTACCACGTAGGGTGTGGGGCACATCTTTGAAAACAGATAAACTTTAATGTCAGCATTGACAAAGATTGTCGCCACTAGTTTTGACCAGCTAAAATAATACATGCAAATGAATTATGCCAAATCCTTGTGTAAAATTTGTTTATTATAAATTTGTTGGAAGTCGCTACATGATAAACATAAAAATAACTACTTATTCTAAACGACAAGGAAATGTAATAGCTAATCCAAATAAAAGTCTGTTTAAAAAACTGCACAAAAATGTGCAATATTTTTAACTTACTGTTCACTGTTGTGACGCCCATCATAACCTACAATAATACCCATATCTTCTAAAAGGGTATTAGTGGCTTTCAAATATTTGAGCAGGCCCTATTAAAAAAGTTTTTTAAAAATACAAGGTTAAACATAAATATACATTTATCTACTATTTACAAATTGAAATTCTTAATTTGAAATGTAAATATTTACTCTTTTGCTAAATAATAAAAAAGTAAAATTATTATGTTTAACCTGCGTTGTTTGGATTATTGTCAAATCATTCATCTGGGAATTGCCAGGACCCATTCGTGTTCGCAAGCCTAAAATCAACAGATATCTTTTTAAATTTGATAAATGAAATATTAAGTAATGAATAATTTTTGCCACTATTTTAAAGTCATGTGACAGCAACTTCAAAAAGTAGTAGCTACCTGCAGTACCAAACTCCATCCTTGTGAGAAGCAGTTTTTTAAGTTCTTCATATTTCTGTTTAACTGCCAGTTCTTTAATTTGCAGCCTTGATTTTTCATTCTTAATTTTTTTAAAAGGTGAAACAATTATTAATAAATAGAAAAATAATCAAATAACAGGTGGGCTAAAAGTGAATTTACATGTTTTAATTGTTTTATCTTTTAATTTTCGTGAGTAAATCTTTGATGTTAGATTCAGTGCTAAAAATTAAGAAATGGTGATAGTGAAACAAATTTAATAAGGAAATATATTCATTCAAAGCAGTGCCTTTAATTTTACAGAGTACTGAAAAGACATTGTGTCTTTGTTTTTACTTTTTCAATCAACAAAAAGCAGACACAATTGGCTATTTTGGCTACAATAATTGTTAGCTTATAAACTGAAGTGGTCTCTCTTGTGAGCATTGTGACTGAGCAAAATTTGGTACTGAGTTTTTTAAATTAAATAAGCAGTGACAAAAAGAATAGATAAGCTTTTCAGAGGTATAACAAAGTGTGATATGAATACTTTAAGTTCTTCACCTAAATTCTGTATTATACAACCATAGTAATATAAAGTTCCCTTTACGAACCTAATGGTCCATGGGGGAAGTGAAGAAGAGTTCACCTATTTCTGTGACCTCAGCATATAAACGATAGTGTGGTCAGCACTATGCACAGCTGCCTTTACTTTCCCTAACTTAAGTTAGGTACCCATCAGAGCTGAGTGGACTCAGGGATGTTCTACTGACTTAAACTAGTTGAACCCAGCTTCAAACTCAAGACTTTTGGGTTAGCAGTCTAGCACTTTACTGCTAGACCACACGACCCCCTAAAGGTAATATAATCATATACTAAATACTGTTTTAAACAATAAAATCTTTTCTGCCACAAACCTTGTCCCACTTTATCCACAAGGCAATCTCTTTATCTAGTGTAGCATCTCCACTTTTATGGATTTCTGTGTCAATTTCATTGCTAGCCATCTTGGCTAATCAATTAGACCGTGTGACACTGATTTCTTTCAGGACAATGCTTGATGTTAAATCTGAAGATAATAAGTAGCATGAACTTTTAAATAAGTAGCCTAATAGGCGTACTGATAATGTTTCACCCTTTTATCCTAGGTGATAGTATACCAGTTTTACCCTTGGTAATTTTAGCGACATTTATATTTGAGACATATATAAAAAACTTGACCTCCTTATAGATATATATATGTTGCAGATATATTGTGCTATTTAAAAAGAAAAAGAAAAGTTCAGATTCCTCTTTAGAACTAGCGGTCCATTTGAGCAGATAAAGTAGAGTTCAATGTTTCTTGACCTCGGCATATGAAGGGATCATGTGGTCAGCACTATGCCCGGCTGCCTTTACTTTCCCTAATGTGAGTTAGTTACCCAATCTGAGATGGGTGGACTCAGGGAAGCTCTACTGACTTGAACCCAGATTTGAACTCAAGACTATTGGGTTGCCAATATATTGTCCCACATATTGTGCTATTTTGCAACTATGGGGGGGGGTGTGTGTGTGTGTGTGTGTAAAATCCATAAATGACATCACGCTTTTTTTACGATTCTTCTTCACCCTCCCCCCGTCACAAAAGCCAGACCCCTCCCCCCACCTAAAATGACATCACACTTCAGATCTATGTCAACATAGATTATTTTAATCAATTCCTATTACAATTTATTAAAACAGTTTCCAAAAAGTGAAACAACGGCTAAGATTTGTTTTCTAACATTGCTTTTTTATAATGCAAAAATGTGACGTCACACCATCTGAACCCCTCACCTCATCACACACCATCACAAAATTACAGACCCCCCTCCCCCCTACGAGTAAGATGTCATTTATGAATAACCCCTATACTCAACTATACTGCCCTATAGTGTGCTTCTTCTGAGTTGCCGAGCACAAATCATTGCTATATTTTAGGTTCTGATCCAAATTATTGCTTTTGCACCCAGAATAAAGCCATGGAATAATAGAAGTGTGGCATATGGGTGGAACTATACTTAAAGTATAGTCCAAATTATTGTACAATACTGTACAGTCCTGCTTGTGGCTTTTTTGATAAAAAAACATCAATAAAAACTAGTCAGACCGAATAGGGCTGATTAATTTATAATTATAATAATTAGGCCTAACCCATTATGTTAACCAAGAACTGCATCATCTAAGAATCTACAGTTACAGCTTATAGTTAGTGATGCAATCCTAATATATTAAATATAAATTACATCATATTGTTCATAGATTCTACTATTACTTGTCCATGTGCTAAGTTGAATGCTTGATTGGTGTAGTTTATGCATAATTCATTAATTTTGTTACATGTATTAATTACCGAGAATTTAACTTTAAATGTGTGAGATCTGAGAAACTAATTGAAATTGGGGCCTACAAGACAACAAGTACAAAGTGGTGTACTTAGACTTAGTGTACTCAGTGTACTGAACTGGGGATGAAGAGTCAGTTGGCTAAACTAATCAGAAATAAGTTTAATAAGAAATAATAGGGCCCTAGATCTAAGTAGATCTACTAAGTACCAGAATTATAATTCCTCTTCTAGTCTAGTGTAGTAGCTAGACTAGACTAGACTCACTAGAGTCAGAGCACTTGTGTCACAAGTTTGTGTGTGTTCACTTGTGCCTCAGTAGTAGATCTACTCTAGACTCTAGATCTAGATCTAGATCTAGTAGATCTAGACTCTAGTAGTACTTTAGTAACAAGTTGTAGCATTCTAGATGAGAAGGATTTTATTACTAGATCTAGATCTAGATCTAGATCATACGTAAACATTATACTAGCTGGCATAGCACCACTTCTTTCAACTTACTTTTGTTTTGTTTTTTTGCACCAGATCAACAAATGCAGACTACACAACTCCTGCACCACAAGGTTTAATGCAATAACAGTTTAAAATGTTACTGGGAAAGCTAGATCTAGACGACCCTAGCTGCTAGATCTATAACTTTGAGGAAATTTTTTGTTTTAATTTAACATTGCCATACAGATCTAGAATGTAATCTAGATCTAGACTTCTAGAATGAATGTTCGGGTGCGAAAAATACGTTTGTCGAGATTGTGTAAAGTCAGTAAACAGGATATATAGACCGGTGATCGCGGGGGAAGGGGGGGGGGGGGGGGCGGGAGGAGGGGAGAGTGGAATGGATCCCAGCCCCTTACTAAGTGTTTCTTCTATGGGGGTGAGGGGTCACTTGAAATCAGAGTTTCTTCCAGTCATCTCTTCGCGGAGCCCCCCCCCCCCCGGAGAAAGTCTACAGCCCCCCCCCCCCCCCCCCCCCCCCCCCGAAAGAGATGGAATTTATATAGGAAACATACTTTTACCAGTGTTCGCCCCCTCCCCCTCCGAAAATATATAGCCCCCCCCCCCCCACGGAGAAAAAAGTCTGGAAGGAAGAAACACTGCTTGAAATTTTCGCAGGGGGGGGGGGCGGACACTGTTAAAAGTATATATTTTCTATACAAATTTCGTTCGGGAAGGGGTGGTAGACTTTCTTCGAGGCGGGGGGGGAGATGCCTGGAAGAAACACTGTCCTTACTTATTAAACGTTTTGAAAGAGCGGTCTGCCAGTTCGCGCATTGGCCGATATAGACCGGCGCCTCTCACACAAACACATTTCACATAGTCTCTTCACAGTTTTTATTTTGGTAATCACACAAGGGATGTACAGAACAATTAAATAAGTCTGCCAAGGCAAGAAGAACGTTGATTGTGTACGAGTTCAGTAATGTAGTTTTGAAAAAGCATGTTATTTTCTACTTCGTTTGGTGCCCCCCCCCCCTCTACAGTGGGCGCTCAGGGTGGCCGCCACTCCCGCCCTTCCCTGTCTTTGCTTCTGATGTTAAATACTAATAGTGTGGCCTATTACTTGAGTTTTCTTTTGTGGTCCACGAGGAGTAAATGGCTACAACCCACACGCTTTCCATCGGATTCGGTTTTGAGCGGCTCTCTTTATTTGCGCCCAGGTAAGCAGTGTTTCTTCCAGACTTTTTTCTCCGGGGGGGGGGGGGGCACTGATATTTTCGGGAGGGGGGGGGGGGGCGGTCAACATTTTCCGGGGGGGGGGGGCGAACACTGGTAAAAATATATGTTATCTATATAAATTCCATTTCGTTCGGGGGGGGGGGGGCGGTAGACTTTCTTCGGGGGGGGGGGGGGGGGCGAAGAGATGCCTAGAAGAAACTCTGCACGTAAGCCCGGCAGCCCTTGCCTAATCTTCTCCTGTCCTACAGGATTTCCTTAGCCGGCCTACTTTCCCCTGGGGATTCCAGTCTAATGCTTACCTCGCGATGTTATCCTCTTCCTTTCTCAGCCTATGTTCATTTGCGGGCTCTAACGTCCCTGTCTATTGGCTGTTGTTTTGGTGTTTTGCCACAGACATACCTGGCCATTTTATCTTGAGGATCTGTTGTAAACATTTGTTTGAACGACTCTAGCCTGTCTGTATTTTGTTTTGGTAACCCTCCAGGTCTCCGAGCCATAAACCATACTGACTAAACATTTGTGTTGAAGATTTTTATTTTGCTCTGGAGTGACAAGGCTATGCAACTCCATATTGAGCTTAGTGAGTTGAAGACATATCAGCATCTGGCCTTATTTATATAGCTTTTTATGTCCTCATCTGCTCCAAGAATGGATATATGAACTTGTTTCGCGTATGTCTTCTCCTTTAAGCTGTATGGACAGCAGAGTTTCTTCCAGGCATCTCTTCGGGGGGGGGGGGGGGGGGCGAAGCTCCCCTGAAAAAATTCTACCGCCCCTTCCCCCGAACAAATTGAAATTTATATAATTTATATAGAAAATATATACTTTTAACAGTGTCCGCCCCCCCCCCCCCCGAAAAAAAGTCTACCGCCCCCTCCCCCCCCCCGAAAATTTCAAGTGCCCCCCCCCCCCCCCCCGGAGAAAAAAGTCTGGAAGAAACACTGATGGACAGGTCCTCCTGATTGTTACTGTTTTATTTCTATCAATTTTTTAAGTCCTACTTTGGAGGCTTCTTCAGATAACCGATTCAGTTAGATTTAGGCTTGTTGTGTGTGAGATAGTAGGTAGATGCCATCGGCTAAATCGAGATCTTCCAGCCTTTCGGTGAAATTCCATATGATTCCTGTGACGTTGTCTGTAGTCTTCTGCATAAGTCCGTCGATTACCATAAAAAAATATCATTAGCGAAAGCATACATCACTGTTTCACTCCTGTCTTCACCGTGAAGGGGTTTGTTAGTTTTCCTCTGTTGATTACCTGACAGTCAGAACCTTCATATAATTTCTGTGTGATAGATACATTTTTGGGGTACACCACCAGTGTTTCTTCCAGACTTTTTTCTCGGGGGGGAGGGGGGTGGGTGGGGTGGGGGGGCACTTGATATTTTCGGGGGGGGGGGGGGGGGGGGGTCAACATCTGGGGGGGGGGGGGGACGGGACACACTAGTAAAAGTGTATGTTTACTATGTAAAATCCATCTCGTTCGGGGGGGGGGGGGCGGTAGACTTTCTTCGAGGGGGCTCTGCCCCCCCCCCCCGAAGAGGTGCCTCGAAGAAACTCTGTACACCACTTTGGCACATAAGCTTCCAGATACAATCTCTATTCACACTGTCAAAGCGCATTTTCGAAGTCTACACCGAGTCATATGTATTGGGGATTGCCACTTAAGTGACTGTTCAATAATGATGCGCAGCGTAGCAATGTGGTCAGTGCATGATCTGTCTAGTAAAAAAAACCAGCCTGTTCATGTCTACGTTTTTTGTCTTAGGCGTCTCTAAGTCTATCTAGGATAATTATAGTCAGCACCATACACGGGATTTTAAGAAGCATCATTTATCTCCAGTTGTTTCGTTGTGACAGGTCTCCTTTCTTTGACAGTTTTAGATTATCTCATCCACCCAAAGCTGGTTTAGAAAGTGTTGTAATATATCTGCGGCTATAGCTGGGCGCCTCTAGTGGAATGCCGCCCCCGGCCGGCCACTTTGCCAATTTTCATACTCTTAAATTTCCCTTACTATTTCTAGAGGGGTGGGGGGGGGGGGGGGACACTTATACTTAAATTTGATAAGCGATTTGCAGGTGGTAAATCGGGAATGGTTAATGAGAGAGGTTGGTTTAGTATCTCCCCATCGGTCTTTCTGTTCTGTGTCTCTTGTTAGGATCTTTTTTCTTTATCCTCCACCGGTTTGTTGGGGTTAATACTCAAGCCTGAGACGGTTCAGGGTCTCTTCATGTTTCCTTCTTGCCCTGCTGCTGTTTCTGCCTCCGCAGAAGGGGAGAGGGGGGGGGGCGGCGGCGACTAATTTTTACAGAGGAGGGGGTGGACACTGGTAACTATATTTTTTCTATATAAATTTTATCTCTTTCGGGGGTGGGGAAAGATGGTAGACGTTCTTGCCTGAAAGAACTCAATATTGTGTTCTAATGTTTATTTTCTCTTCACCGTCTTGGCATTGATTGGGTCATCTTCTGTTTTATCTCTCTCCTATCTTTCAACCTTGGCCCATGTCTCTGGTGTGATCAATTCTTTATGTTCATTTTTTTTCTTTCCCAATACATCAAATGCATGTTAACTTCCATAGTATCTGTATCCCTGCTGGCTAAGTGTTATATGCTGTAGATTATAACCAACCAGACATTGGCTAAGTGAATCCGCCCATGCGACAACTGGCGAACCAACATGCACACGCCTTTTAGATTAAGTCCAACTTGCTGTCTCAGGCTTTTTAAATTTAAATCTAAATTAATATAGTTTAATGCAGCAAATAAAATTTAAAAAAAAACAATGTGGGTAAACAAAGAAGGATGCGGAGGGCATGTTTTAATACATTGAACTTTTAATTACTTTTTGTATGCTGATAATTCATCCACTTTAACAAGTAATTTGAACAGAAAAAAATATATGCTGTACATTAGACACAGACAGATCACTTCCTGATAATTATGGCTTTTTTTTTAAACAGTATACAAGAAACTTGTTACAAATATATGTAGACAAATTTTAAAAATAATTTTTTAAATTTAAAATACAAATTATTTAAACTAGAAAAAAAAAAGTCACAAGGTGTTGACATTTATAAATAATAAGAAAAGAGCAACAGTTGAGGAAGCAATTTTTAACATATGTAATGCATAGATTAGGTTCTTGAAATAAGCAGGTACAAAATATTGCTAGCTTCCAGAGGTAAGAACAGAAATGTAAAACGTGAAGTTTTTTTTAAAAAAAACATTTTACATTTAAGTTCAACCTAACAAGCCTAAAACAAAAGTGCCAATAATTGTCTGCAATTAAAAAATATACATGATTTTTAAAAAAATTAAATAATTATATATACCAGGATTATTTTAATTCATACTTATTCTACAATATAATTATCTTTAGTATATCATAATCCTCTCCCATTATTTAAGCAAAACTAGATAGAAATTAAAATAGTTTTTTAATATGGACTGGAATCTGAATTTGAACTTGAGGGTTTGTCACTATACGCTCTACCATTCAACCATATCGTCCCATTTTAAAGAATTACTATATGTATTTTTTTTACATTCACACCAGCGAACCAAATTCAAGTATCTAACATAACAAATTAAATCATGTCACATTTTTCAAAGATCGTTTCTATAGCAAACTTTGTTTAATCAAACTAAATGGACACACATAACAGTAATGAATCAGATTTAAAGCTATTAAACATCCCTTTATCCTCATGTGACATATGCATGCAATAACAAGATTTTTTAATGGACTTATAATGCATACAATATAAAAGTGAGGTCAGATTACCTTTCTATCAAACTAGAATGTAACTTTAAAGTTTTACGGAAAATATTAAGGGAACAAAAAAAAATCTGAGACATTTAGGTTAAATAAATATGGCAGTGATTTAAAAAAAAATATAGTTATTGTATTATCTTAAAGTGAATTATTGTGTAGTTTATCTAGTAATTGTAAACAAAAAAACAAAGCAGCAATTAAAAATTGTTAAGTTAAATTTGACCATAGATTTATGTCATGATGAAGATGTGGTACAGTTCAATGATAATTCAAGTACTGGATGCTTAGATTTTTATAACTTCAGACTACTTTCTTTGGGGAGGTGTGGTGTGTGTTGCATTAGTTACAAACTGTGTAGGCCACTATTATATATAGGTAATGTAAAGCGCTCATCTAAATCAGACTAGGTGTCCACATAGAGGTACATTAAATGAGGGGAAAAACAAATATATACAGCTTATTCTCTAACTATGCCTTTTCATTTGTCCTTGTAATCGATTTTTGAAATTATAATTAGACTTAATGGACACCATACATGTTAGATCTACTCAATAATTCCAGTATTATATATAATAAACAAACTATTTGTTAAAAGAAGTGGAATTATAGAATTTGAATTGTAGAATTATATAGAACCCAGATGTATAAGATACACAAAATTTGTATATTAACTTTCTAGTTTAAAAAAAACAAACTAATAACATTCAGGTAATTATAGCTAATATTCGAAGAAATAATAAATCAGGCTTTTTAACTATCAAATTCCACAAAATATGCTATAATTAATAAAGTTTGTGTAAAGACTGAATCGTACCTTAGAAATTTCCTAAAGAAAATATATCTAAATTAAACGAACAAAAACATTAATTGGGTATTGATTTGCTAAGGTGGAGCTTGTTTATACAAAGGTCCAAAATACAGCATGTACAATTAAGGATAAAGTTGTTTTTAAAAGTGATATCTAGTGTAAGATTTAAATACTTGTAAATTAAAAGCTTTCAAAAAACTTTTTTAACAGGTTTTATAAGTAAAATGTTTTTAAGGTCATAACTTTTGATCACTTATACTTGAAACATAAAACGATTAACATGATGACTAGCTTTCTGGCTACTTTTTAAAGATCACATTAAAAAAAAAACTTAGATCAGTAAAAATTAAACTAACTTCCTCAAATTCATAACAAAAATTTCTACAAGTAAAACTAATTAAAAAGTACTTAAATAATAAAACATCAACAAACTACAAGCGAGGCAGTGGTTAACAAACTTAAATACAGAAAACAAACAAAAATACACAGTATAGTCCTTTGTGTATCAGTTAAATAAACTCAAAAATCCACTTCCCAGAAAAAAAAGATGCCAAGTCCTATTGATTAATTTTAAACGTGTCAATATATTGACAAAACTATCATACATTCTTGACATGAAGAAATTAACTAAGCAACCACTATACACAAATTCACTTGAAAAATAACATGTAATTGACTAAGTGCAACATTAAAACTTGAATCAACGATGAAAGATACTTTGGGATATTGGCAATAGTGTAGCATTCTAGCTGAAGCTCATTTACCTGTAGAGTAAAAGAGAAAAGTTTAACTACAATGCTCAACACAAGTAGAATTTTAAATATTCTTACAGTAAATATTAGTGGTCCAGGTTTTGAGAGAATGAAATCACAGATTATAATCAAGATTATTAAAAGAATTTTTTAAAAAAAGCTCCCTCTTCAGACTAAATATTCATAAGGCAGATGAAGAAGAGTTCATTTGTTTCTAGACCTTGATTTATGAAGGAATGGTGTGGTCAGCACTATGCCCAGCTGATTTTACTTTTCCCAGTGCAAGTCTGGTGGACTTAGGGGCTTCAGACAGTCTGGATGGGGAGCTGAACGCTCTACCATTCAACCATTATGCCCCCATAATAAAGATTTTAAAAAACAAAATTGTTTAGTTAATGTGAAACTTACCTTAAAAGACAAAATAGTTTAGTTAATGTGAAACTTACCTAACTGCTTGGTAGCATCCATATTCTTTTTGCCTGAAAGGAAAAAAAGATAATTTAAAAAGTGTTAAGTGAAAATATGCCATTAAATCTTTGAATTAATTAAAAAAGTTCTGGAAACAGCAAAAAGAAAGAAATAAAGATGTAAAAAATGAAGCTGTTTGTTAAGATAATAATAGAATTGTTAGCAAATTAAAATTCCTTTATTAAAAGTTATTAAAATAAATCATAACTATAAAAATATTTAGAATACTCTGGTGAGAATGTATTTAAAAAAAAAACAACAACTAAGTACTGAGGGGTTCAGGCAAAGCAAGAAAAAAGAAAAATCATGCTTGCAAAATAATTTTAGCCTTAATTTTATTATTTTGAATTTTATGAATAAATCAACTTAAATTTCAACAGAACTTTTAAAATGTTAAACTCAAACATTTTAGTTTGAATATGTTTTCAGAAAGAACTGTGAATGAAATTAGTAAAAAGTTTACCAGCATAAAAATAAACGAAAGTTTTTCAAGTTTACTAAGAGCATGCCAAAGAATAAAATAAAAGGTAATACACCATGAGTGAAGTAATGTTATAAACTGAAACATTGCTTCATTCGATGTCTGAACAAATAAAAGAACTATAAAAGAGAAAACAAAAGGGTTTAACATCTTACGACACATTTTTTATTTCACTAAATGCTGTTTGTTTAAAAAAAGAAATTTTAAATTCCATTCATTATTAGTATTACACATGCTTCCCCCTTGAACAGATTAGTTTAATGATAAATAAAACAAAAGGGATAAGCAACAAAATTCTGTGAGAAAAGATTTTAATATGAGAAAAACCAGGTTGTATACTATGTTTAATATCACAACCATGCATTAAACATTCAGGGTAAATTATTCCTTTACTTTCAGCCTTGAATACCAGTTAGACATTTCATTGATTTATTTGCATGAAAATATTTTTTATGTTGGCTGAACAGGAAAATGTTAACAAAAAATAACAAAATAAATCATTTTTTTCCCCTCCAAAACTTTGGTGAACACTAAGTCAGTTCCCCAGGGCTTTTACACTTTTCAAATAAAGATATAGTAGTTTTTTTTATTGCTAATTACATTTTTACTTAGTCTTTTCTTGTTTTTTAAATAAGCAGCCAATTTGTGTTTTTTCAAAATAAATTGTATTATAAGGAATGGAAAATCTTTTGTTGTATTTACTTTGTTTCCTACAAGATTCATACTGAGTACACCACAAATGGCAGTTATGAAAATAATTTACATTTATAGCAATAAATGAATGTACAATTTAAATATAACATATATTACATTAACACCAGCAGTGTTTATCTTAAAGAACTCAAATAAATATTTACTTTGACATTATATAACTTTTTCATACAATGTATGAAAATAGATGTTTCTTATCCCATTTTTAACAAACTATCTATTTTTTTTTTTTTTTTAATTTTTCTAATTTCATGGTTTTCTTGAATTTTATAAAAATTGGTAAAATCCTATTTCTGCAATGTCTTCAGTTGAAGAATATGTTATTTTTTTTTTTGTCATTTCACAGTCAGCTTTCTTATATAGATAGAACCAGTGGGCCACAATGAATGATTTATATTACAGATGTACTACATCATCAATAGCTTGATCTCACCAAGTGACACTGAAGGTGGAGCTGAGTTCAACATATTTTGAACAGAAACTTGTCCAGGAAATGTTTGAGTTTCCAGAGACTTGTCTGTTGAATGCTCGGCATACTTGAGAGAATAAGGGTACTGTGGCAACGAATGGTTTAGCATTTGATCGACTGGAAACAAGCAATCCCCTGCTGGGCTGGCAATATGCTGGTGATCTCTTGTTGCGGTGGTGACCTTAGGGTCAGCAGTAAACTTGGCCATTATGTCATTACATTTTGAATCTAGCACCATGTTGGCTGCTGTTCTATGAACTGACTGCCCTTGAGAGACATTTTGTTTGTAAATAGCTTTCCCAGACGGTTTATCCACACAATTTATTTTTATAGGAGCAGTCGCCCGTGTTTGTGGTGCATAGCTGCCTGGCGATTTAAAAGTCTGAAATGGTTTTTTAAAAATGAGAGATTCTCTGTAATATTCTGCAGTTACATCTGACCGTTGCTGAGGTTCCATCTTCTTGCTTTGGATCATGTATGTTGAGAACTCATTACCACCTGTAACATGTTTTGAGTCAGCCGCTGTTGTTTCAG
This sequence comes from Physella acuta, assembly GCF_028476545.2. NCBI lineage: Eukaryota > Metazoa > Mollusca > Gastropoda > Physidae > Physella > Physella acuta. Next base: position 230,939 of record NW_026731778.1, read on the forward strand.
TGTAAACGCCTACGGTTTCTGTTACTTCAAATTCCTTTTTGGACAGGCTTTTATCACCAGGTGACTTGCCGCCCCACTCTCTGGCCGAGTACTGGACACCAAAGCTATCACAATCCCTACCCAGTATCACGCTATGCTGTTTTGGTTGAACAGGTCTGTCAAGTTTCTCACACGACTGGACAGGGAGTGCTTGTATCGGAGAGGGGATGATACTTTTGGAAGTGACCACTGCACTGGTACTTTGGCTATCACTCACTTCAGAGTGCATCCCCCTGATCTGGGCAGGCTTCACTCCTGCAAGCAGAGATTTCAGAATTTAGGTGCCAGTAATGACTCCCCCCATGGCCAGGCAGATGATGGTGGTGGGTACAATGAGTGACAACCCAATATGAGATTGTAATGAGAGTGCCACAGTTTTCAAGATGTCCCCCTTTCATTCAGTACTGGAGGTGCAGGGTCTGATGATGAGGTGTGTTAGAGCACAGAGCAAGCTAATTACAATTTTAACGGTTTATCAATCAATCAATTCACATCAACAAAGTCATAGTAAAATCTTCGGTAAAAAAAAAAATGATGATGGATTGCAGAAGTAAATCAGAGACCATGAAATTTTGTCTAGTACACCAAAACTGAGCATGCTTTTGCTAACTTTTGTAAAAAAACAACAAATAACATTAAAAAAAAAACAATGATAAAACATTTTAAAAAACAAAAACTTAACACCAATACAAAGCTACAACAGTACAGGAGCTGACCACAGTGCTTGACTATTACTTACACAGACATAACTTTTGAGAATTTTTGTTCCACTTGTACTTAATCTAACCCTGAAAGAAACACCTCTCCTTGTGCAAGAATTTGTTTTATATCACATGTTTACAAAAAGAATAGAAGCTTTGAATATACAGGTAGAAATTGGATAAATAATTTGGGAGGGTCCAGGAATAAGACTTGGGTTAAAAAAATAAAATAAAAATGACCCACCTTGAAAACCTGGGTTTGAAGAATTGGTATAGCTAAGCGCCATTGCCAAATTCTTTAATGCCTGGCCCTCCATGGCTTCTTGATTACGAATTTGTGACTGTATCTGCTCGTAAAGTGATAACGAAGGTTGCTCTGGGGATATTGGAGACCTCTGTGGAGATGGGGTGCTACCTCTAGAAACTGACACCATAGGACTGTTTAACAAACCTGTTTCATTATGAGCTGACGGTCTAGGTAACGTTGACTGTGCTTTTTGTGGAGGGGACGGCTGCCTTATTGTTCCGTAAGTTTGTTTGCTTTTGGCATTAGGTTGTACATTAGGTGTACCAGGTCCTAATGCCCGCATAAATGGCATGTTAGGGCCATGAATGCTGCTGGAAGTTCCTATAACAGTACAAGACTGAATTTGTTGGCTAGTTGAGCCTGACCACTTGTGGGCCGGCGAAGGGCCGTTACTGCTGGGGACAGTACTTCTTTGCTGCATGTCCTGTTTGGAAGACATAGGATACGGGTAGGACATTGAACTTTGTTTCTGTTGAGGTGACGTCTGGTACGATGACCCCATGTTTGAGACTTGGGCGCGCTTTTTATTTGAGCTAGTTGACTGGTCTAATTTAGCGCAAACGGTGTTGATAAATTTGGTTTGTTTCTCCTGGTGCACCAGCAACTGTCTACTTTTGTCGCTAGATCCACCTACAGTGCTAGGGGATATCACTGGAACTCTACCTATTAATCCTGCAGGACTAGATGTTTTTCCCTGAGGGACAACAGAGTTAACATTGCTCCACGAAGCATTAGGAATGTCCTTGTTCACAACCACGGATGAGGATGATCTGGCTGCTGCCTTCTGCTGTTGAGCATTCACAACTTTCTGTTCCTGAGATGATTTTTGCTGTGGGCTGGCAAGCTGCTGCTGCTCAAATGTCAAGGCTGGCTGCAGGGGCACAGCTTTAGCTGGCTGCTGGCCCAGAATGCTTTGCTTGGGTGTCTGTGGCGAGGAGATGGATGCAGTGGTGTCAGACCTGGAGTAAGCACCGGCAAAGCTTTCAAATGCTGTCATAAATGTACGAGTACTGTTGGCTGAGGTCTGAAATTAGGAATAGAGATAAACATTAAACATTATCAAATTAGAAAGAAATACCTTTTAAAAAAGCTAGTTCCTGAAAGCTAGTTCCTAAAAGACTAATAAAATGCGAATAAAATTTTAAGAATTTTATTTTGAATAAAAAATTTAATTTTTGTTTTAAGAACATTTAACTGAATTCAATAAAAGAATTGACTTCTAACAACATTTAAAAAAAAAAGCTCTATAATTTAAAAATATGACAAGTAATATCGAGCTGGATTATGTAGATAGGATTAAATACTAAAACTGACAGGGCTATTATCTGCACCCCCTGGTGTTGAGCTGGACACTGGTGGTGACAGCCCTTGGTGAGATGACCTGGAGATGACTGGTGTTTTCTGGACAGATGGTGACGTTGGTGTCACTGAAGGAACAGCCGACTCGGCTTTTTGACTCCACTTTGATGACGAATTATTCAAGTTGTCGTTTGGTTTTTGTGACATGGACGTTGAAGTTGGTGTAGCTAGCGCTGTCCAGGGTGTGTTCGCTTGCTTATTTATTCTACTACCTGCAGATGTGTCAGCATTAGAGGGTTGTGATATTTTGGGTGATGAATTATAAGTGGAAACTGTTGACAAAGGTTTGACATCCACGTTAGGCAAATTGACCACAACAGTGTCTGTCTTTTCATCTGTTATTTCTATAACATCCTCTGTTTTAGATACATGGGCTCGGACAGTGTCTTGGTTTGACTGCTCAGGAGTTGGAGAAGATGCTTTGACCAGGGAAACATTTTTCTTTTGTTTGGGTCTAATAAAGAAAATAATAATGACATGATTATGTTTAAAAAATGTATCGAGGAAAATAAAGAAAAAGTATGAATAGTTATAGTTGAAATAATTGCTCAAATGTTCCGAGATAGTGATAAAATAATACAACTATTTATAATTATGTAATTAATTTCTCTACTTCAAAAGATAAAAAACAAAGTAAACAGTAAAAAGGATAGTCACAATTTGAACTTACTCTTTATTTAATACTTTGGTCATGTCTTCATGTGCAGCTCTACTCTCTTTGAATAACATTCTGGAAGTATATAATAATCATATATATACACACATCCTAGAAGTATATAATAATCATATATGTACACACACCCTAGAGGTATATAATAATCATATATATACACACACACCCTAGAAGTATATAATAATCACATATATACACACACACCCTAGAAGTATATAATAATCATATATATACACACACACATTGTAGAAGTATATAATAATCATATATATACACACACACACATCCTAGAAGTATATAATACACATATATATACACACATAACTTTCTGGGACAGTTTGTTATTTTGTACCTATTAACAATTTTGAATTTCTCAGTCAGTTTTAAAGCAATTTTAAGACTGATTTTAAATGGTGAAAACTGTTCTGGTATGGGACCAGTATTCCCAGGGTTATTTTATAGAGTTGCACCAAGCATATTAGTTTGCTTTTTTCTTAGATAAAATAAATACTTTTAAGTTAGATTTAACAGAAAAGTGTTAACCATAAATCCATGTACATTGGAGTACAAAAACATCCCAATATTGATACACTAGATCCCTTAATTTTTTTAAAAACTAAAGCTGAAAATAGCTTGATGCTTCAAAGCAACTTCTAAATAGAAATAAAATGTTTAAATTAAATCTACTTTTGAAGTGAGAATCAGAACTTTTATGCTAAATCAAAATTTTCCAATACCTTGTCTGCATCCAACCCTGAGGCCAGATGGGCTTAATATCTGTGTCGAGATAGGCCCTGATAAAATCTTCAGCTGTCTGATTTCTTGATTTGCACAGGTTATATGATTTCATTTTGGTTGCCACAATGTCAAGTAGTAAATCTCTGAAAAAATGTGTTGACCATAAGACAAAAATAAAAACATTTTAAAATTCATAAGTCCATGTAGGATAAAGAGTAATAGTTAAGATCAATGGAAAAAAATAAAGAGTTCAAAATTGCTAATCTAACCTGATCTCCTCAGTCCATTGAAATTTCCTGCGTGGGCCCCTTGGTTTTTTCTTATTATCAGACTTCTCTTCTTCATCACTTTCAGTAGATCCTTCTTCTTTGACTGTTTCAGGGTTTTCATCTTTCAGCTCAGCTTCTAGCCTGTGCTCAATAAAGTGACTAACTTAATGTAATGCTCTTAAATTTTTTTTTTTAGTGTTCCTAGAATTATCAATATAAGAAGTAGGATTTTGCTGTTTTTAATGTTAATCAACAATGTTAAATTACTTGCAGGTTAAAACAACAGTTGACTAAATGAAATTGTGTAGAAACATGGCTTACTTACTGACAATTTACAGGTTAAAACGACAGGGATATCTTAAATAATAAAAAAAAATAAAAACAACATAAGGCCTAACTTACTTTGCTTTAGCAACATCTTGTTCATGTTGCTCTACTAATCCTGGCATCTCCCTCATTATGGCTGCAAGGAAATTTGTAAAAAAAAAATTACAACCACCATTTTACTACATAGTTTATTATACTATTTACAAATTACTAACTGTTCTATTTGGAAAATGTTTATCCTGTAATTATTTAATTGATTTTTAAAAGTATTTGTATTTACTTAAATTTTTTTTTTAATTCATCCAATAAATAGTAGAAAATACATTGCAGTAGTAGTAATGTGATTTAAAAAAGAATGAACATTTTACATGAAAGATTAATTTTCTTGTTATAACTCTGAAAAATAAAATAATTTGATAAATATTTTAATTAAAAAAATCTTTTTTTTTAAAACTTATAATTTAATTTTAATATATGTAGCATAGCTGAAAAAGTGTAAAATTTGTTTAGCATTACCGTCCCTGAGTCTTTGCAAAGGTATCTTGAGTGGCACTTCCTGTTGTGACTCCCTGAGTTTCTTAGCCCTGCGCAGCAAAGCATGCTTGCCACATGGTAGATGTTCACCGAGATGATTGTAAATACTAGTTCTACTGCCCCACTGAAGGTTTTTAGAGCCTAGTTCAATACTATGTTAGAAAGAAAAAAAATATATGTTGACACACAGTTATTAAATCAGACAAGAAATCAATATTAAAAAATGCAAAGCTTCACTTACTCTAATAAAAGTTTATTAACATATGTAGAGAAAAACTTGGATTTTCCTTCCTTGCTTTCTCTTGCTGCCTAAAAAAAAAATCAGTTCATTGAATTATTTCAATTCAATTATTAAACAGTGCATTGAAGAAAAGTTTTAAACATTGATAACAACTTACAAAATAGGTTAACATAATCCCAAAAATTTGATCACAGCATCAACCCTTACCTTTTTAATATTTTCAATAGCTTCAGCAAGATCGGGAGGTAACTGTGATGGCAACTGAGTATTTTTGTCTGTTGACTGCTGATCTCCCTTGACTTCCTCTCCACCAGACTTGCTGGAAGAGTCCTCTTTTACACCCTGTAGTATGGCATTGAATGTTTCCTGCAAGAAATTTTGTCTTCACATTTATGATGATCAAAAATTGAAATAAAAAAATCTCACATATTAAAAAAAAACTATCATAAAAAAGCCACTTTTAAATGGACATATGAAGCTAATTATTTACTGTTCTTTAAAACCAGGTAAAAATTGAAAATGTTCTTTATCATATTTCTCAATACATATAATACAATCACATCATATATAAGGCTACGGAATTAAGAGTAATAAACATGTTTTAAAGAAATTAAGGAATTAGCAAAACGCAAGGCCATGAATTAACATCCTTACTTCTAAAGAGTGTTTAAAATCTTTCAACTGGGGATCATTATCCAAATTAATAACCTCAGCGGAACCATTGGTGGCAGGGGTGTTCAAAACAGGTGTCATGGGTGTGGCCACTACTGGAACAGCTGGTGTTGCAGGTACAGGTGTTTGACATTCATCAACTTTCTGAGGGGACGAGCTGCCACTGACCTTTTTACTAAAAAGGTAAATCATCAGTTACAGCTGTTAGTAATGAAAAGTTTAATCTAAAACACAATACCTATTAAGATATAAAGTGCTATCAATGTTAAAAAAAAAAAGTAAAGTTCTTATTCGAGTGTAAATGTTCATGGGGCAATTGAAGTAGTTCACCTGTCTCACTTTAAATGTTAAAAGGAGGCATTTTTGCAATTTTCACTATTCCTAATCTCTGGCTTTTGCTATAATACTTGATCCTATTCTAAATCACTACCACCAATAGCAATAATAGTTGAATAGACTTTTTAATAAGTCTCTTTTATTAACATTTTATGGTAAATGCTTTAAAAACACATACTTAACTTACCTAATTTTAAAGCTGTATTAAAATATTATTATAGAAACTATTAAAATCTTACAGTTTTAATTTTTCAAGGTTCTTTTTCTTCTTCTTTTTAATCACAATCTCTCCATCAGGGCCGGCAAGCAGCTTCTTTTTCTTCTTTTCACCTTCTTTGCTCTCCAAAAGCTTTTTACGCTGTAGAACAGGATTTTGTTCCTTTTTTTAAGGGAGTAGATGGTGATAATAACAAAAATGCAACATATCAGTTAGCCACTGACGGCAATGACAAACTGAGAGTAAGATGCTTCACAGAAATGTATTTTGACTTTGCCTTAGATTGCTCTAGAGGCCCAAATTTAAAAGATTACTAAATGAAGATTAGATGACTTGTCTGGTAGGTGTGGATTATTGTCAGACTACATATTTCAGTCATTTTCATTAAGTCCACTCAAGTTTAAAAAAATATTATCCCAACACTGACCATACAAGTCCATTTTAAGTTTTAATTAAGAAACAAAAGTATAGGCCCTACACCAGAAAACAAATGGAATTATATGCATTACTTCACAACAGCAAGCATTATACTTTCCTGAAAGAAGCTTTAGTTACAAACTATATTTGCATGGTGTAGTAATGTGATATTACTATGATTAACAAAGGTGTGTATTGCAGTATTTTAACCCTGCACTTTTAAGTACAGTAGCCATGCTATCCACCCCCCCCCCCCCCCATTTCACAGACACCCGTGATGTTTACCTTCATTGCTTTGAACTTCTTAGACAATGCTTCACCTGTCTCCTCTACAGCATCCTCACCCCCACTGTCAGAATCCAAGACTCTCTGCGTTAAAGTTAAATAGGGATTAATTAAGCAAATTATAGTTAGTCTTTTAGTGCCATTTTTTAAATAAAATAATTATAATTTTTTATTCTAGACTGTAGACTGTAAAAATATATTATTAACTTAAATAAACCAACATAAAAGAGTAATTTTAAAAAAACAACCCCAAGGCAGCCAAAAATGGAATTGTGAGAGAACTTTTTTTAAAAATTCCAAACAGGCAGAAATCAAGCAAAAATAAATACACATTGAATGAATTGTTAAAAAATGAAAATAAATAACAACAAATACCTTTTTCTTTTTCTTCATAGGCTTAGGGCTGCTGAATTCATCTATAGAATCATCATTGAGAGATTTGAAGTCCAATTTGCCCTGGTTGATGTAGAAACCTCCATGTTTGGTAGTCAATGAGTATGGGACAACTTCATCATACTGGAAAAGAAATTACAATGTAAAATAGATATGCTAACAATAATATACATGAAACAATATATAATTTATATAAAACATATTGAAACAAAGATTATATATTTTTATCATCTTTTTTCTGTTCGTGCATAAGTCACACGAGGCAGGTGGAGTGGAGTAGAGTTCTGATTTAATGACCTCAGAATACAGGGGGGATAGTGTGTGCCCAGCCACCTTAGTTTTCTTTACTTGAGTTAGGTACCCATTGGAGCTGAAATTTAGCCAGGGATCCTATCTCTGGAATACTCATGTTAGCGCTCTTATGCTCTACCATCCTACCTTGCCATCCCCTTATATATTTTACTAAGTGAAACTCCATGTTAGAAAAATCTTACAAATTCTGTGTTGTCAATAAATGAATCGTCTTCGTTATAGCCATCTCCCAAATCATAAAAATCATCCATTTCTTGGGTCCGATGCTTTTTTCCAGATTGCATGGCCTTGGGTCCCTTTAATCATAAAAAGACAAACATATAGGATACATGGTTAAACACACACATACATATAATCCCCATTCAACTTAAAAATATAAATGATTAAAGCTCCTATTAATAAACAGCATTGCTTTTTGCTACTCACATATTTAGCTTCAAATTTCTGAGCAATAGCAGCAACATTAACATCATCTGATTCATCAAACAAGTCTCCTCCATTGGAATGCTGGAGAAAGAATTTTTTTTTTAAGTACTTGTTGTGTCGTTGTCCCCCCCCCCCCCCCCCCAAAACCAGCTTTGAACTTGTTGAACATTAAACAGAAATGTTAAAACATTGTGTAGCTTTTTTTCCCATCTATATCAATGGGTTTATCCTGAAATAAACACCAACATTCCCCAGTGCAGCATATTGTATGTCATCTTTTGACGTAAGAGAAGTGCTACAAAAGTAGATTAAGAATATGACTTGTGTTAGCATAGGCATAGAGACAGCAAGTGACATTAAATTACTTGTACCTTTGATACATATTTTTTAAGGTGGGGAAGTGGAGGAAGAAGGGTAGGGAAAAACCATATTTTTCTACAGTAAAGACTTCATCTCATCCTTATTGTAGAAGTTATAATAAGAAAGGTAGCATATTTTGTAACCTTAACATGTAAGTGACCCAAATATATACGGGTATGTTTATAATCTAACTAGCAGTAGCATACACACATACACTGATCAAGCTGTTTTCCAGTCCTACACACCAAACTAATTCAACTATATGTGGGGGCTTCATTAATGAGTTACCTCGTTTCCCATTGTTATTTTTCTACTAAGCCCTTTTTCTAGATGGTAGTTGTTTCATTTTCAATTTCATCCACAGAAAATATGTTATGCAATATTTTCCATGACGACCCCCCACCCCCTCCAACCCAAAAAAAATCACATTTATGATTTGAGCCTTAACATCATATTTTTATAGCTACGGTATTAACTGAATACGAAACATGACCCTCCCCCCCCCCCCCCCATCAGTATTAAATATCTCAACAAAACGTAACATCTTTTATTCTTGAGTAACTTTAATTTTTATCTCTAGCCTTTTAAAAACAAAAAAGTCATTTATATCCAGAAATCTAAGGTCAACTTGCAACATTTAGATCTATTTCGTTTTAAACTTTTTCTTTTGTTTACTTTGGTGGTGTACGTGTTTCGAATTCGATTTTAAGTACAAGTAAACAAAATTCAACGCTACAGAAATTCTAGTAAAAAGCGCTCTGAATAAAACTGCACAAAGTCCAAACCCGCCGCACGACGGTGCGTTTACATTTACATAAGCCGAAGATAGGCGCGAGGCTAAGCGAGCGAGAAAACATGGCGGGCCGTAGCGCCAACGCTCAGCTGACACAAAACGAAAATGGCGCAGAGAAAAAAAAGCCCGACACGACCTCTCTAGCACATGACCCGCAACAGATAAATCAATCACAGATATATCGATGCTCGTCATGGTCATCGGCGCGTGACGCAACGAACGTGAGGAGCCTCGAACCGCACGCCTCCTCGCTCGCCAGTCTACCCGCTACCAGCACGACTGTCTGTCTGCTACGCCACACACCGCGATGGCTAATCTCGGCGCGTGACCCACTTTTAGTACACCCTCTCCCAAAATAATACTTAATCAGCTGTGCGCGTGAACCCAATAAATCAATAAACAAGTATGATTTTCGGAATACTTAATTTTCCTCAATATTTAAACTAATAAAAAGATACATTAATTTCTGGCTTTGATAAAATTGTTTTCAAGAAATGCGTTGTGACCCTAAAAATTACTAACGGAATACTGATAAAAAAGTTAACAAATACAGGCGAAGATCGAACGAACAGTTGCCTAGCTTAACTATCCTCAAGATCACACACGTCAGATAAAAACCGGTGTGTTGTCCTTGGTGTGTGCTTCATCAGTGTTGCTATAGCAACTTTTTGAAAAGATGAGGTCGGGTGGAATGTGTCGTGCTTCGGGACTCGAACCATAACTTACTGAAACTCCCTAGATTTTCTTCGCTAAACTCGGTTCACTGTAATGTCGCTAACACAAGCAAACCAGAGGTCTATTTTTATTTCTAACGCGCTGAACATTTGGAGGTAGAATAAATGCCTTTCAGCGTGTCATACTATGCAGTTATACTCCACTAGCCTATACAGAATGGCGTACAGAAGGAGAAATGTAAGAGAATGAAGTATGATGGTAATGAGGAAAGAAAAGATTCAAAATAAATTGAAAAAGCTAATTTGAAAAGTTGCACATACAGATTCTAATTCAAAATAAAACGTATGGGTAGAACGGTGAATTTTGATAACGAAACTAATAAGAACATTTAGAGCTGAGTTTCATAACATAAGTGGGAATGTTTAATTGCTTTGCAATCTTTGGGAGTAAAATAAATGTCAGGTTCAAAATGGCGTGGTAGTGGTCTGGCCATTTTGTATGCCACGATTGAGGCTGTGGTTGTGGTAGCTGTTGTACTGATATTCAGAACAAGGCAGGGTTGGTGCAGAAAGAAAACGGCATGTATTACACATAAAACATTGAGTGAAATTAGTGACAGACAGTGGAGGTTTCCCAACAATACATAAAGAAAAAGTTCCCCAAAACAATGAAGATTGACTTTAAATATTGGAATATAGATATATTTACAACTTTTTACATTTATTTAAGTTTTAATTAACTTACCCTAAGATTTTTTGCTAACTCCGCAAACGAGTATTCTGGACATATTTTTGCATTGGATTCCCCAAGTGACAGTTCAAACCTGTAAGTTCTTTTTTTAGTATCAACTTTTTTGTCCTTTTGAGATGCCTCAACTGTAGTCAGGTTCACTCTTTTTATTTCCGACATGATGAATTCATTTTTTATCCCACCTTTAACAAGAATTTAGTTTATTTGTAATCCGTCTCTATGCTATGAGGCTAAATCTACCGCCATTTTGCGTAGTAACGACAAGAGCGTATCACCTTCCGGAAAGGGGTATCCTCGGTGAGTCCATCTTAAAGGGGAGAAAAATCTTTGGACTAAAAATAAACTTTATTTGTTTTTTTAGAAAATATCAACTTGATTAGCTTTATATATAAGTTAAAATATTCAAATTAGATCTAAGGTAAATAAAGCGATTGATTTATAAATAACAATTTAAAGTTCAGTAAGGCAACCTCATATTTATGAAGCTGCACAACCTATTCTAAATTAAACATTAAAAAGTTACAGTGACCCAGGAATCCCCCTTGTAATGTTTATAAATTGAAAAGGGCTAATCATATGTTTGATTCGACATTTGAATAAAAAAATAGGTAAAGATCTTAAAAAATTGAATCAAACAATTGATTGTTTAAAAACAACAGTATTTGTTCACGCTACGGATGTTATTAAACACGTTTACTATATAGACTATTATAGTTCTAGTATTCTAGATTGTCAAGGATAGACCTACCGCCTAGCCTTAGTTCCCAAGTGTGTACCTTAAACTAAAGTTATATAGTATGTAGATACAAATCTAGATTCTCAAGTTACCAAGATGTCTCTTGAAATATATTTTTAACGTTTTCTACAAATTTATAAAAGAAAGCAAACCACATTTTAATTTTTCCCTATTATTGTTATAATTATTGAGACTTTATTATAGACGTTTTTAAAATAAGTTACCATTTCGGACATGATAGGGCAGACGAAGTAGAGTTGATCTTTTTCTATAACCTCGGCATATAAAATGAGGTGAAGGCAGAGTTTATTCCAGGCATCTCTTCGGGGGGGGGGGGGCGAAAAAATTCTACCGCCCCCCCCCCCCCCCAAAAGAAATGAAATTTATATAATTTATATAGAAAAAATATACTTTTAACAGTTTCCGCCCCCCCCCCCCCGAAGAAAGTCTACCCCCCCCCCCCCGAAAATTTCAAGTGCCCCCCCCCCCCCCCCCCCCCCGGAGAAAAAAGTCTGGAAGAAACACTGTTATGGCGATTTCACTTGAACAAAGGGGTCATCCATAAATGACGTCACGCTTTTTGGGATGATTTTTACCTCCCCCTCCCCTCCGTCACACATCGTCACAAAAAGCCAGACCCCCCCCCCCTAAAATGACGTCACACCTCAGCCTACAACCCCCCCCCCTCAAAATTGCAGTTGAATTTTTCTTAAAACATCTATATTTTTCCAAAATCTTGTCTGAACTCTGTCAAAATAGAGTATTTTTAATAAATTCCTCTTGCAATATATTAAAACAGTTTTCTAAAGCGCGAAATAACGTCTAAAATTCGTTTTCTAACATTGCTTTTTTTAAAAAGTGTGACGTCGCACCCTCTGAACCCCCCCCCCCTCCCCCTCATCACACACCGTCACAAAATTACGGACCCCCCTTCCCCCCTACGAGTGTGACGTCATTTATGGACGACCCCAAAATCATTAACAAGTCTTTTATATTCATAAACATCATAAAAAAGTTTAATAATACACTATTATTCTTCTTCAAAATAAAATCTTACTAATAAATACTACTGTGATATTTATCAATAGTTTTGAAATTGGCTACCTACAGGGTTATTAAATTACTATGCAGGTAGTGACGCATAAAAACCTATTATAACACCCGCAGGGGCTAATTTTACTTGCTCTTTATCTATATTTTTTAGCCTAAGAAAACAGAGGAACATTTCAAATTAAATAAGTTGTCGATTGAAATGAAAGTATCTCAGAGCAGTGAGAGTAGGCCTACATTTAGGATATTTGCCCATTACTACAAAATAAGCAGGCAACCGATTGAAATTAGATTTCTGCTTCAGATGGTCAGACGAGTATAGTAAGCTTTGATTATGTAATCGGCAGTTGAGCGTGGCATTTCAATGATCTCATGGACTGTTCCAGATCTAGGATAAACGTCTATTTCTTCAGCAGGGCATAAGTCAGACCTCCCACTGCAGCGCCTCCTATGATCCATAACGTAATCAGACACAGGAGGGTTACACTTACACATGACACAGAGAATTGATTAGTGGACTCATCAGTGGGTCACAGCACACCTAGGAGACAGAAAGTCCTTCATTAACACACTTTTTGGTTTCTTCCCCATTTTGTAGCAGACCTACTGCAACTAAGAACGAATATTGATGATTTGATTTAGTAAACTATCTACACGTTGAGGGTATCAAATGTGCATTGGGCAATAATTACTTTTTGATGGTTACAAAAACACACCTTGTATCAATGTTTATGGGATTTCCCTTAGCTATAGACTTTAGTCTTTGCTGCTTTTACATTTAAAGTGCTACTAAACTTTCTCGTGTATTTTAAACACACTGGGGTGGTGGAGGATGAAACTTAAATGAATTAAATCCCAATCTATTGAGACAATGAAAAAAAGTATCATTCATGATTAACTATCTTATCAAACTCAATACTTCCAATTTAATACAAATTTAATTAATGTAAAAACCATTTGCCATCTAACCCCATTGTTCAAACAATCAGACCTTTGAAAATATGACCAGCCTTGGAGATCAAATTTAACTAAATTTATTTCAAAATAAATATAAACCTTCAAATTCAGTTACCCCTTGTGGGTCTACACCAACATGAAAAACAGATATGAATAAATACAAACAGATTAAAAAATGGCCTCCAGGTATAGGGTGGTTTCATATCTTTATTCGTCATTTTAATTTGAGCAAAATGGCAAGCAAGAAACAGTACAGAAATGCATTTTTCTAGTAGATTTATCACCACTCTTAGTACTAATTTGGGAAATTAAAATGTTTTAAAAACCTAGGACATCAAGTCTGGAATATGAAATAACAGAAGGTTTGGCAATCTGCATTTCAAAATGATTGCACGTTTGTTTTATTAAAAATGAGACCAATCAGTTTTCTCAAATAGTCTTCAAAATTAAAATAAAACTTTCACTGTGGTGTACCTAAAAAAAATAATTGTGTGCAGGCAGAAATGACCCCCCCCCCCCCCAGGTTTCTGATTATTTGGTTAGAGCAAAGAACATGGTTGTCTTTTATTGGAAAATTGCAAGTGGCATAGAATGAAGAGTAAAATGTTTGCTAACACGACACAATGTTTTGTTGCATGTAAAATGTAAATAAAGATTACTGAATGCAGAGCACTATCTTCTACAGGATAAAGCGTAAGAGTAATATTAAATTAGGAAAAGCAAAATAATTTTTCAGAAAATGAGAAACAAGGCCACAATGAAAATCTTATCCTAATTGCTGGCATCTTCTGAAAAAAAAAATAATACTAGATCTAAGTAACCTGTATATTTTTTAGTCCAAAGTTATTTAAAAATATATATAACTGTATGTATGTATAACTTTTTAAAAACCTTGTTAAAAATATTTTTTTGATGCCTGGCAACTCTGTGCATGAGTGATTTAGGCCTAAATATTTTAAACTATTAAACCAAGTCAAACACTAAAAATAAAATGAACAAACTACACAACCATTTACAACTCATTAAGCATAATGTGTTATCATAGGTGCTAAAGCAAAATGAAAATAATGATCATGGAAGAAGCACTTTTACATCTATTTTAAACAATTGACAATTAATATAAAATGCAGCGTTGATTAATCACAATAACATTTACTTCACTTTAATATCTGATTCATATTTTTAAAAAATTTAGATCATTTTTGTGCGGTGTTAAGAGGGTAGTTTACATGTGAAATAATAAGTAACAAAGACTTTTATTTTGAAAAAAAAAAATTAAAAATTAAAATCTGACAAAAGTATAAGAGAAACACTAACAACCAGGTAGCACAACTCTATTGCAAACATAATGCAGAAAGAGTGCTCCTCCCTTTAAAAAAGAATGAGGTAGAGGCATATAAACATGGTCTTTGTAAAATATGCATAGGGTAAACAAAAACTACTAGTTGGAGCTGCAGTGATCTAGATAAATGTAATGTGATTACAATATAATGGCAGTTATTTGTAAATAATGTATGGTTTTATATTTGGATGCCATGAACTTGACTTTTACCATCACAGATATAATTGAGAATATCTAGACTAGAGCTGTCCCAAGACATGTTGCACAGCACTAGGAAAACCACAACAACCTAATTTAGTTAGTTTTACCAACACAATTCACAAAATCAATACCAGCACTTTCCTATTTAGGCGCATTCATACTAGGAGAGTTAGAAACGACCACAAACTTTCTATATAACTTTCAAGACACATTATAAATTATACGACTAAGTGAAATTTTTAATTAAATTAATATCCAATTATTACTTGTACCAAACATTTCATGATGGGTGTGTATGTGTAATAACAATCTTTCTAAATATGCTAATGTACATTGTCAATTAGTGAAACAAAAAAATAACTGATTATAGTGGTGTTAGAATATAAATACACAACCTTGTGGAACCAAAGGGCAGATTTACTCACCAACTAACATTTCTATTTAGTGGTGTAGCCAGATGGCGTATGTGTGTTAGAACCACCCACCCCCATCCCATAAAAAAGGAAAGCTTTTTCACTGTTACCGCTATTTATAAAGGTGGATTAATGTTGCTTTCAATGCTCTGTATTTTTTAAAAATTCACTTTTTGCTGTATTTATAAATATGCCAACAATTTTTAAAACACAGGAAACATTGTCTAGTACCATAATTTAAACTGAACCAAACTATTAAAATATTAAATTTTTAAAATGGGACATGAAGGTGAAATAAAAAAAAAGAGTAACATTAATAACAACAGTTAAAAAATATTGTTTGAGAAAAACTGCTAGAATTGTGGTTTTCAGATGTTCCTTTATGCCTCTTGTATTACATACATTTTATGAAACACTTTTCAAAACATGCTAGTGACAATTCTTACATTAAGTTTTATTTGCATAAATATATTATTATATATCTGAACCATTAAATGGACTTAGTGTATAATAAAGTAGTTTTCTAACAAAACCCTAATGCCACCCTAAACTGGAAAACAAAATGAATGCCAAACTAATTGGAGGTAGATGGGCACTTTATTTTTACTTTTTGCCGCAACAAGTCTGTACTTTCTGATAGGGGCTGATTTACTAACACACCACAGTGCAAAAAAATGTATCATCTTTTACTTTTATCATTGCACTATAATTGCACAAAACAATAAAATCCAACATAGTGAATTATCTAGTTAAAACATAGCCTGTTTATACAAAATAATTAGCTACCAAATAAATACAAATGAAATCTATTGCTCTGAGAGAAATAATAACAGAAGTGTACTTAAGTTTTATAAAATGCAATATCATGCACATCTTCCATGAAGTCTACAGGGCTTTGTGTCAGTTGAAAGAAAAAAATACTACCTCTTACACTAAATTAGTGATAATTTATTAAAAGAAGCTACATTTTTCTGACATAGTACATCTACAGACTTGATGCACATAATTATGTCCATCATTATAAATTATTTACATATAATATTATTCAGATAATGTCTACGGCAGTTGTTCTATTGTTATAGCCAACATATCTCATAATGCCCTGTGACACAAAGAGTAAGAAAGCGAGGATCATTTTTTTCATGCAGATGTTCATGGAACCTGACAAGAAAGAGTTAACAATATAAAACCTAACCAAGCATGGCTGGTGTTTGAATGGCAAAGACAGAGTTGATTAAGGGGAAATACAATCTTTTTTTAAAAAATATTACAATGTGTCCATTAATATTTCTAAAAAATTACAGTAATTACCTCAGTAATAAACGGTTGGAGAAGTAGTTACTACTAGGACTATACCTCTATTGAAATGAACAGTTCTCCCAAAAATTTGCAACTACAAACTCATTGTACAAATAAATTTACATTCTGTCATATTTTGTGGAAAATGTTTTGTTTGGCTACAATGTACATATGGTAGTTCTTTGTTAACATCTTTAACTATCTTCAAAAACATAAATTCACATGCTAAATTTTTTTCTCAGTTTACTGCTGCACATTTTCTGGTCACAGAAACAGAGAGGTTATCTTATTGACTATAATAGATATTATTTTTCTGAAATGGTGTGAAAAGTTCTATCAGTAGATATACATGCTATAACATTACAATACAAAATGGAGCCAAAAAAGATTAAGTAAATGAACATAACATTTTGAAAGAAAGTGTAAAAAACGTCTCTTTTAAAGTAAGCTCTTCTGCCGATAATGTTAGCATCTATAATTTATAATTATTACTTGTGTTCTACATTTGAAAAAATTTCTTAATTTGTTATTGATTGAAGCAACTAAAATGGCACATACAATTGCATACTCATCAACTTTCAGTAATGTAATGATATGATAGTGACAGCAAAATCAGGAAAGATATTTTAAAATGCTCAGACTCTACAGTAATTACAATTATACATTATCTTACAATATTTTACACATGTTTGAAGAAGGGAGCTTGAATGACTTGACAATATGGAAATGTCATTGCACAAGTGAAGGCAGAAATAAAATATATCACATTTCCTTCCAGGGAATTTGGTACAATCTAAATGAAAAGCACAGTAAACAAAAACTTACCAAATACAAAAAACTGCTTTTTAGAATAACTAATTATATTCAATTGTGAATGATTTCTAAAAATGTGCGTAACTAAACTTTTTCAAAAGTTAAGAGCTAACTTCGGAATAAATCATACCATACATAGGCCTATATTCTCAAATTTAAACACAGCAGATGTTTGTTACACTGAACTGCTAATCAAAACTTGAGATATGTATACTTAAATACTACTAGTTTCAGAATAACACGTTTCAAATAATTGTGCTTTTAAGGGTCCTCCATAAATAATGTTAGCTTTTTAAAAAATTTTTTTTTTACAATTTACAAAAAAACAAGGAGAAAATAGTGTGATGTCACTATATTTTGACACCCCCCCCCCCCCCCCCACCTCTTTCTCACTTGTCTGAATAAATGACCCCTTAATGGTGTGAACTTATTTAAAAAATAACATTGAATTAAGAGTAATTATCAGGAATGATACTGAAAATTCATAATGATTTCAGGCTTATTTTAAAACTATTAAAAATGAGCTTGTTAACATTTAACATAAGGAAAATGTGTTGAGAAATACATTTTTACAGTGATAAAACCAAATATGTAAAAAAAAAAAAAAAGTAATTATAAGTTAAGTAATTTTAATCAGTTCCAGGCATTTGTTCAGCATTTTTAGCTACATCTAGTCATCAGGGGTAGTACATGTCTTAGGATACAAGATTGAAATCACAAGCCTTGGTTGAAAGACGATGTATTGACAAAGAAAACTGGGGAAAAAAGAAGTTCACGTATAGGCATCCATAAAACAGATATTACAACTATGGCAAATGTGGGCCAACTACTACAATATGTAGCCTAAATGTAAGCATGTTGAGATGTGAACACACTTTGCGACAAACAACCACAAACATAACAAAACACAAGACTAAATTAAAAATGTCTTGTTAACACTAAAAAGAGTTTAATACTATCTACACACAGACTATTATAAATACTAACATAAGTACACGAAACTAAGATACAGTGGCTATAGAACTAAAATACTAACCAACACTAACCTTGTAGAAGCAATCATACATGTTCTCACACCACACACATGTACACAAACCAGTATATGATGATGTGACTGGCATAACTCACAGCGTGAGGTATGAACATGGATGAGAACAGGACAGTGTACAAAGTACAAACAACATTCACTACAAAACAAAACAAGGACAATGTGTGCTGATGAAGTATGAAGACCAAGGACAATGTGTGTTGAAAATAGGCATAGTGTCTAATTATACATTTATTAACATATTTACAAGCTCAGAAAAAGATTTACAAATTGGGTACTCCTGTGTAGGCCTATAATTATAATTTTCTGCAATCATTATACTTAGTTTTTGGACAAGGAAACATGCAAATCAAACTAATAAGTGTTGTAGTACTAACAATTAAACTATGCTGAATATAATTCAGCCAGATTTTTCCCCTAAGTACTATAAAGACATTGAACAATGAATTATTAACAAATGCTAAGAAAACAATAGGCAGAATGATATTTTTTCAGTCTAAGTACTCACACAATTATAATTTTCATTCATTGTCTGATGTATTCGTGACAAGTTCACTTTCAGGTGGAAGATGAGTAGTTGTGGTCTTTTTTTGTTGATATTCTCTGCGTAAATGAATGTAGAGATCTATAGGTTTCCTCAATTGGCAAATCTGGAACAGCCAGTTGATTCGTCACAGTCTGAGCACTTGACCATTCTCTACCACCAACACTGCCACTAACTTTACGAGATAAACCACTATGAAAATATGTGTGATCTTCTCGCATTTTCTGCCGGGGGAATGTAGCAGAAGAATACTGATGCTTTTCTGTCAACTCCGAAGAGCTTGTAGAAGTATCATCAAATGCTTCAGAATGACAAGGAAACAAAGTTTTAGGCTTCACATATGTATGATCTTTCTGGTTAAGACCTGAAACATGGAAACTGTTAAAATCTTGAAGAGGGGCCTCTGTTATTGGCTGCTCGGTGACTGTGGGCAACAAGTATTCATTAGTTACTTCCTCCATTTCATGATCTTCAATCAAGTTTTGTTTTGTTGTTTCTTCATGAATTTCTTTCTCAAAAAGACTGTGACTAGCTGCAGTACCATCCCATGTTGCAGTGGCATATGTATGGTCAGCTTTTCTTGGCCAACAGGGAAACTCTAAAGTATCATTCACTAGTCGATGTAATGTATGTGATACTCCTGTCTTTTGGACATTTTCTGTAGATTTTGATGTTTTTATAATAGATTTACTATCTAAGCTAACCTCTTCAAATGAACAAGATTTCCTAGGAGAACTCCTGGACAGCGCATGCCATTCAGAAGTTTTATTCAATATATTTATTGGTGCCACTTTAGCAGCACTGATGTGGGTTTGACTAGAAGTAGGTAATAGTATATTCTCCACTGAAGAGCACCTTTTGTTCTTCAAATGCACAGGTTCTTTATCTGAGTAAAGATTTCTGGATAGTGTCTGACCAGTAGAAGAACTCTCTGAATACAATTGATGTTCATTGTACTTTAATTTCATCTGTGAAACTGATTCTCTTTTACTTTGTTCATCTTCTTTAGAAGAAGGTTGCTGATGTTGAACTGTCGCTTTGGCTGTTTGTGAACGGGTCGTTCTGATGATCCCACTTGACGCATAAGTGTGGTCTGTTTTACCACCGTAAACATTGGAAGTATCAAAAACAGCTGTTTCGCGAGCATTTTTGTGATCCAATGCAAGTACCAAGTCAGCAAAAGTCAACAATGATGTAGTTGAAGTAGGAGGTAGGGGTTCCCCGAAGCCTACTCGCGATGAAGAAAAGAAAACATTGATGTCCCCTTTCCCGTCTATGGACATTGTGCATAACTATGATAAGTCGAATGCATTCATAAACATTATAAGAATACACATAAACGATCACTTTTCATAAATTCAAAACATAAGGGTCTTTTTCTTAAGAAAACATTGACTCCGATGGAATGTCATTCATCGTCCACGATGCAACCTTCCGTGTAACTATACTTTGTTTGACCGCTTCCGTCTGGGCGAAAACGAGGCCAGCAGTCCCAGAAGATATTTTTTCAAGATTCTGATTGGTTGCCTTATTCTAAATATAAAATTGACTTTCCACATAACGTGTATTCGTTACACACGTATTCTGTTTTAACACATCAGAGTTCACGAGGTCAAACAACATTAATTACCCTTCTTAAGCAAAGAAAAGTAATGTGTATATTGTACAGGTATATTTAAGTAAACAGATTGACCTACATAGATTTAGTGTTTAAATATAGACATGGAATTTAAGCCTTTGTTTTATAATAGTTTATTTTGTTTTATAAAAAAATATTGAGTTTTGTTTGGTCTATTCAATGATTTTGATTATGATTCATCAGATTCATGATCAGTCTAGCAGAGTCTAGCTAGATTCTAGAATAGTCTAGATCTAGATCTAGAATATGACTAGAATATGAATGATCTAGATCTTGATCTAGTCTAGATCTAGAACAGTTGCAAACAGACTAGACTTAACTGCAGTAACGTGCTTATCTGACTAAGCAAGTCCGGGCTCTAGATCTAGATCTACCTCATTCTGTTATTCTACTACTGACTACTAGTCTAGACTCTTACTCTTAACTAGAGTACTCTTAGTTGAAAACTGAACTAGAGCTAAATGAAGTAACTAAAACTTGGGTGTGGGGGGGGGGGGGGTGGTGGTGGTGGTATATATTTTCTATACATTCCGTTTCGTTGGGGGGGGGGGGGTATACTTTCTTTTTCTTTGGTGGGTGGGGAGCTTCCCCTTCCACCCCCCCCCCCCCCCAAGTGTTGCCTAGAAGAAACACTGGTTACTCAATGCAATACTCATTGTGGAACATAGATAGGCCACATTGTCCTGTCCTTGGGTGTGTATTTTGAGCATTTTGCAGTCTCCCAAGACATCTATAGTTCTTCAAGAAGACTTCCCTTCCCTGGGGGTTCCACTCCTGTCCCTGCATGTCACATTTGTGTGCTATACACTGGCAGCCAAAGGCTGTACAGTTTGACCTCTGGGTGGCACCTAGCAATGTTGTTATTATATATATCCATAAGTAGTGTGCAGTTTGGGCATCCTGAACTTGATTCAACATTTAAACTGTAACATGTAACCTTGTGTCTAGAGGCATATTTAACATTAAAAAGTTATTAAACTAACTGAATATAGCAGACTTTCTCATTAATGTTTGGTACCTTTAGCTTAAAGTGTCACCCCATTGGATGGTCTCCCCTCCTGCCTGCATTTTGTAATGCTGTTGAATTCTTCTTCTACCACATGAACTGTCTGTTATTCTTCAGAGCTTGCGTTATAGCCAGGGTGGTAATACAAGAAAAAAAAAACATAGCTTCAATACTTCCTACAGGTGTTATAAAAAGTTTTGAATTTATTTTGTTTATCCTAATTTTACAACTAAAATATTGTGTAATACAGAGAATAAAAAAAGATGACAAAGAAAATCCTCATAACTGGAGCATCTGGTCTCCTTGGTAGAGATTGTTTGAAGGTTTTTTCACAAGACCCAGAATGGACAAGTCTTGGACTGGCATTCTCCAGGAAAGGAGAACACCTAAAGAGGGTGGATTTAACAGACTCAGAACAAGTAGCAGCGGTGGTTAAAGAGTTTCAGGTACTGTTTTATCATTAATGTATTGTAAGTATGATAAGGAGGATTTTACTGCCATGGGAGGGTAGGGACAAATGTATGGAAAATACTAAGTGAAACAACTTTTTCTGCTAAAACTGGAGCAATTTCTATGATAACCGTTCAAAGGGCATTTGTTGTTTCTCTTTTTTGTCCTTAATTAAATTATTTTTGAGAAATAATAAATATTGAATTCCTTTTAAAAACGAATTATATTAATAGTTAAAATAGTCAAATTTATGTTTTAATTCCTTGTATGTAAAACATCTTGTAGCCCACTGTGATTCTCCATGCAGCAGCAGAAAGGAGACCTGATGTGGTAGAACTTGAGGAAGATAAAACAAAGAAAATAAATGTTGATGCCACAAGAAGACTGTGTGATCTTGCAAGTAAATGCCTTACATCTTTCCCAGAATTTGCAATGATCGTACCTTAAAAATCAACAACTGTTTTTCTTCTTATAAATTAATTATAACTATCATCTTACTAGTGGATAAGTCTTGTTTAGACCAGCTTGATTTAAGCCACATTATAATTATGATGGCACTGTGGTCAACATCTTGTTATCAAATCTGTATTTTGGCTCTTTGTAATAATTGCAACTCTTTTTGTCGGGTGGTGTCTTATAAATTACTCCTAAATGGTATAGTCTCAAATAGCCTCTAACAACAAAGTCCAGCACCTGGCCTGCTTGTGTGTCTTAAAGCACTGCGAAAATGCTTTTACTAACAGGTGAAGGGGTGGATGGCGGTTAAAGTAAAGTTCCCTTTCAAACCTGACGGCTTATAGGGCAAGTGAAGTAGAGTTCACTAATTGTCTTGTTTCTGTGACCTCGGCATATAAAAAGATAGTGGTCAGCACTATGCCCAGCCGCCTTTACTTTCCCTAACATGAGTTAGGTACCCATCTGAGTTGGGTGGACTCAGGGACGGTCTACTGACTTGAACCTGGATTTGAACTCGAGACTTACGGGCTAGCAGTCCAGCTCTCTACCGCTAGACCACTCATTCCCATTGGCGGTTACCTGGTGCCAAAAATAAGCAACTTTAGGCAGGTCGGGCTCGTCAGTCTAGTAAGGTGATTCATCAGGGAGAGGAGCCACTGATTTTAAATCCCAGCTTAATCTTTGGATGCAACTCCATTGTATCATTAGGCTAAAGGAGCCATATATACAACTTTTTACTGGGGAAAAAAATTTGTATATTTGTTTCAAAGTTTCTTAAGGTGGCCACAGCATATTATGTAGCTGTTTGGTTTGTACAATTCCCAGTGCCTTTACCTGCCCTGGCTAGTGTTAGATGTTTGTTTGAGCTGTATGGACTCATAAACTGCAGCTCATGCATCAGACTCTAGTTCTTCATGATTGTAAAAATGTGCTGTCACACAGCCTTTTTGGGGTCATTACACACCTGGGGTAGGGGGCTTTATACTTTTATGATGATGTGCAGTGAGGTGAAGCTTTACACATGTGACGTAGTATTTATTTCTTAAGGAGATATAAAGAAAAATTTAGATTTTGCTAAACATTTTGGTTACTTTGGGATGGAGGTGAGAAAGAAAGAGGACATATTATTCTGAGAAAGCACTTTAAAAAAAGGGTCTTGCTTTTTGTAATGTGATTACAGAGAGTGGGTAAAAATTTGCTAAAATTGCGTGACAAATTATGGATGACCCAAAATATAATCAATATAAAGTCCAAAGTGTTTTAGCATAATCAGTGTAAAAAAAAAAAAATTAGTATTCATATTTTACATTGATGATAGCAATTTGCAGATGTCTTAAGTAAACTTTTGTAAAATTTATTTGCAGATGCAACAGGTGCATATGTTCTGTTCATAAGCACAGATTATGTTTTTGATGGGTCAAATGCACCATACAAACCCACTGACAAACCCAACCCATTAAATAAATATGGTCTCAGTAAAGCAGAGGGCGAGAAAGTAGTTTTAGAGTCCAATCCAGGTAATATTTTAGTATAGTTTACATTGACTTGTGAGCAGTGCTTCTTTCAGACATTTTTCTCCAGGGGGGTGTGGGGGGGGGGGGGGGGGGGGCCCTCGAAACTTTTCAAGGGGAATATAATGCCATGCACCCCTTTTCACCTCCTCAAAGAAATGCCTGAAAGAAACTGCTTTTAAGAAAAAAAATTGAGTATTTGTGTATAAATAAAAGATTACTAAAATAAAATTATAATATATGTATATATATCTTAGCATTAAATCATGTTATTTGTTGTTTTGATTTTCAATCTAATAATGGTATTGTTTCCTACATTTGTTTTATCTTGATGTTAAGATGTTAGGCTGTTAAAAAAATTGTTTTAAAGTTATAATATATTGTCTTAAAATTTGGTATAATAGCGTCAAAGTTTGAGGAAACAAAAACGTTATCTGGGATCAAAATGTAAATTTTAAGTTAAAAGTGTAGAGTTCAGAAACCAGGTTTGAAAATTATTATTTTTTCCCTAGGCAATGTAGTGTTGAGAGTACCAGTGTTGTATGGGGCTGTTGAAACACTGGATGAAAGCGCTGTCACCGTCCTTTTCAGCAAGGTTAAAGATCCTAGCAGGCCAGCAGAGATGAATCATTATGAGCGGCGTTACCCAACATTTTGTCCAGATGTAGCAGAGGCTATAAAAGTACTAGTTGAGAGCAAAGCCAAAGTAAGTAATGCAAACCATTCAAGGCTGATTATAAACTTTTTAAAAAAGTATTTTAATATTCAATGGTTTTTCTAATAGCTAAATTAAAAAAATTATCTAATACATTTAAAGGAATGAAGATTTTAAAGATTTTTGTGTCTGTTCAGAATTCAGAATTGTCAGGAATTTTCCACTAGAGCGAAAAGTATTTAAATATTCACTGGTTATTCTAATAGCTAAATTTAAAAAATTATTTAATACATTTAAAGGAATGAAGATTTTAAAAGATTTTTGTGTGTTCAGAATTCAGAACTGTCAGGAATTTTCCACTGGAGCGGAACCCAAATGATGACCAAGTACGATATGGCCTTAGCAATGGCAGAGCTGTATGGGATACCAACCAATCACATTGTAGCCGACACCAAACCAGCCTCTGGTACGCCCCGCCCATTTGACTGTCACCTAGACTGCTCCAGAATGGAAGCGTTAGGCATCTCCAAAAGGACACCTTTCAAAGTTGGAATTAAAGAAGCCTTAGAGAAATTTTACCCCTAGTTTAATGTATTCATATGTTCTTGTTAAATCTTTTTAAAATATATTATTCTCTGTTTGCAAATTATTAAATGGGTCATATCTGATCTCACATTGGGCTTAAAGATGTCTTTTTATGGTGGTAAAAAAGTACATCTTTAAAAGTAAAAAAAAAAAACATATGGGCATGAAGTTTTATTTTCATTCATGTTATAATTATAGTTTTTGTTAATTTTATAAGGCTTAAAGTCTTAGCGGGTTTCATTTTCAATGTGTGCACAGATTTAAACAATCCTATGTTAATAAGTTCTAAAATATTTAAGTTTATTTGATAAATTTGCATTTTTATTTGATTTATTTATCTAATTTTTGTCAATCAGTCATGTATTCTTTTCAAATTCAGTATTCCAATTGGCAATAAAATATTTAATTTCTGCATTTAATATTACTATCATGTACTCAAAGGGTTAAAATGTTATTGATTAATAAAAATGTTTAAAATTCTATTTGCTTGCTCTTAAAGTTTATGCATTTATGAAATAATTTTCTAAGCGCAACACAGTCTACGGCAGTTGTGGTTAATTTGTTTGGCACTGGGTAACAGCACTAAACCTGCCTCTGGTAAACCCAGAGTGATAAACAATATTTAATAAATTTTTAATAGAATAGAATTTTTTTATTTTTATAAGTCCCAAGAAACAAACAAGTGAAGTGTCTACCTCATTTTTCATCAGAATGAAAAATACATTTTTTACCCTTTCATATTGACAAATACCTGGAGTTGAAGCTTAACTGTTTTAATCTTTTCAAAGTCCCAAGAAACAAACAACTAAAGTGTCAACTTCATGCCTCCATCAGAATAAATATTTTTTTAAAGTTTTCAAACTATCAAATAGACCTGGAGTTGAAACTTAATGTTTAATCTCAAGGTTTTTAATAACATTCAGTTTTCATATTTTAAATACAGAAAACAAAATAATTCACTACATGAGCAACAACAAAAACATGTTATTCAATTACAATCATGTGACATCGAAACAGTAAAGAAAGTTATCTCTACAACCCACTATGACGCGGTTGTTGAGAACCACTGGGGAGGAGAAAACTTCACCTGCCAACTTGCACCTGGTCAAGCAATGTCCAGTAGAGGCATCAAGAATGTACAACCATCCATCTGTAGATGGGACCACTAGACCATCACAGAGGTAAGGTGGTGAATGGCACACAACTGGTGTTCCTGCACTGTCTTGGTTTAAGGGAAGAGTTTTTATTAATGGTGAATGGGCAGATACTGAAGCTACCTCTGATGGTAATTTATTATGAAGAATGTCAGTTGGAGGCTTGTCAAGTGGGTCATGTGACTGGTCACTTTGTGTTGTATTGCATGATTGGTCAGTATGGGATTGATAAATTTGTGTTGTATCATGTAATCGGTCAATTATAAGTGTGTAATGTGGCTGGTCAGTATGTGTTGTGTCATGTGATTGGTCAGTATGTTTGTCATGTGATCGGTCAGTATGTGTTGTGTCAGGTAATTGGTCAGTTTGTGCTGTTTCATGTGATTGGTAAGTTCTTTCCATTGTGTCACTAGGACATCCACACCTCACACTGAGCCTGCAGGGGAATGGCGAGGCGTAAACTGTTGCGCTGGTTTCAAACTTCCACCTGAGTTCACCTGAGACAGAGAGGCAATACACGTGGTGGTCATGTGACCCAAAGTAAATAGATGATCCATAAACAACTGGAGATGAGAAAATTGGCCCTTGTGCAAGAAACGTCCAAATCTGTAAAAATGATTTTAAAAACATTACATCAGCATATTAATAAAAAAAGTTACCTTGACCGTTATTTAGTGTGGAGTAAAAAAGTGGAAGAGTCCACAAGTGTTGCATTAAATGTTCCAGAGATGTTTTAAGGGATAGTCAAGATTTGTCCTGTACTAAACAGCCCTAAAAAGAGTACCTGACATCACATGAGATAGGAATCTAGCAGCAAGACATGGCGCTATGTTAACAATCCCTTCATTTAAAATGACGAAAAAAAAAAACAGGATAAATTAACCTCACCTGATCAACTTGTTTAGGTGAAGGAAATGTTTTATAGTAAAATTATTTAATTTGGCACTATATTGTGAAATACTTATCAGCCAACTTACAGTATTTCCTGAAGAGTCAAGGCAATAGAGTAGGCCATCAACACAGCCCACGAGCAGCTGATTCTCACAAACACAGAGAGATGAAAAGATTGGCTTTTTCAGCTCTGTTTCCCACTGCACACTGCCTGTGTTCTAGAGAGGGAACATTTTAACCAATGCCCATAAATTACATCACGTCATATAAAAAATGCTTTTTAAACATACTTTTTATACATGATTTAGCCTGATGCAGATAGTTGAGAGCTATAGGCTTCTCCATCTTTCATATGAAGCTTTGACACAGCTTAACTCTATGAAATAGCTAACTTAAATTGTGAAAAATTCAGAGAATGATTGGCACACAATTCCATTATCAGCTTGAAATCTTGTAAGCTCTATTTGAAAACATCTCTAGGTCTCTTTATTTTTTCCAATAAAAAACCTATCCCCACATACTGACAAGTTTCAACCAGTTAACAATAATAAGTAAAGAAGGCTAGGCATAGTGTTGACCATAAAATCCATTCATGATTTTATGTTAAGGTCAAATAAACAGATGAACTCTGCTTCATCTGCCCCATGATGATTCAGATAGCCCATGGACCATCAGGTCTAAAAGCAAACTTTACTTTTACTACTTTATATACTTGTAAATGAGTGTTTTTAATCCACTCAATAACAATCTGCAAGGCAGTAGCTGTTTGATTTTAGAGTTTCCTCTCCTTGAACATGTGATCCCATTGTTCTATAGTAAACTCCAACAATTCAAATACAAAACAATGTTGACAAGCAACTCACCATTTCAAGGGCAGCAACCCTTCCAGAGAGTGTTGCTATATACACTAAGCTGTATGGAACATCCACCACTGGTGAAGCAAACACACTCCCCCCACCCAGGTGGCATCTCCACACACACACTTTCCTCTGTTGAAATTTTTTTTATAACACAAGGCAATAAGGTTATTTATTTATTTTATTTAAAAAAAAATTAGAACTCATTATCTTCATCAGAAAGTTGAATTGAAATAAATTGAAATTAGCTTGCTTATATACTCTCTATTTCATGTAAACTATTATTTTAAATGTATACATGAATATATATAATATAAATATTTTATATAAACATATAAAAACGGTACATACACAGAGGTCCAGACAGTATAAATAGCCATCATGTGACCCACATAAAACGTGACCTGTTGAAGGATTAACAACTGGAGAACACTTGATCAAATCTCCTGTTGCAAATGTCCAAATTATGTCCCCTGTTCTGGCACACAAAGTGTATATGTTACCATCATAACAGCCTATAGAAAACACATTTTAATATCATGGTTACCCTGAGAAAATATACAAATTTTTTTTCTTAGATAATTTTAATATCCAAGTGTTGGGCTACTGAAATAGGTTAAAAGATATTTTGAGTAAATTTTATAATTATATAAGTTTGTTTTATTTTCATATTTACAGTGCAGTTAAAAGTGTGTTATTATAAAACTTCTTTCTTTATGTTTAAGTTTTTTTTAGGTTAGGTCTATTCTGCTTTGCCAAAATAATAATTCTTACTGGACTCTTGCATAATGTAAAGACTGTGCATTCTCTAAATCAGGGGTTCCCAACCTTTTTTTACTCAAGAGCACATTCTAAAATATCGGTAGGGTGGCGGGCACCACCTATTTTAAATTGACAAACTCCTTCCAGAGGCGTAGCGACCCTTCCCGTCACCCGGGGACAAAACTTTCGATTTGCACCCCCCCCCCTCAAACTTTCGATTTGCACTCCCCTCAAATTTTCGATTTGCACCCCCCCTCAAATTTTCGATTTGCCCCCTCCCCCTTAAACTTTCGATTTCCATCCCTTTCAACCTTTCAATAATGTTTATGAAAAAAATTCTGTCTCTGTCGAATAGTGAGAGGCGGGCACATACGAATCGTTCGGCGGGCGCCATGGCGAACGCGGGCACGGGAACCCCTGCTCTAAATCAATCTATTTAACTGTATTCTGTAGCTGGCAATCAGGATAAATCAATACGTTTTAATACCATATTTTAATACTATACCGTCTTTATAAAGAAGCACAAATGCTTTATTCTAAAATCCATCAAAACTTTCTATGGTTATATTTAGCTAAAACAGAAATTTTAATAAATTGATAATAATTATCAGACAGCATCAAGTTTTTGGGGAAGTTAACTAACCACTCTGGTGACTATGATTATGGAACAAAATAGGCCATCTAAAAAAAAGCCCATTAAAAAGGCCCATACCTACTACAACTTTACCGCCAGTGATGTCAATGCAGGCAGATGACTCTATCCTATCTGGCAATAAGACTGACCACACGGAGCTGCCAGTATTTACATCAACAGCAGTGAACTGGCCAGAATGGGAACCAATGAAAGATAGATGTAAATCTGTTTGCCTGGTAAAAAAAAAGGTTAAAACTAAAAATATTTAATGCAATCAAAACTACTAGAGGGAAAAGAAACTTCAAACAGCGTTAATGAGATTACTATTTACAATATTTTAGAATACTATGAAAGAAACACAAGATGTAAAGAATGAAGTTCCCAAAAACAGGAAGTAATCACAAATCAACCTTTAACCCCTTTACCGTGTGTCACGAGTTAACTCATCATATAAAATCTTGTGCTTAACCGTACATCACGAGTTAACTCGTCTTCAGATAAAAAAGTCGTCTGTGTGCCGTGCGTCCCAAGTTAACTCGTCTTGATACGAAAATACGAAAATAGCATTGGAAATCAATAACAATGTAGAGGGAAGCTAATCTAACAGCCAATTCAACAGCGGATGATAAAAATAGGTCATCACGTGATGTGAAAACGAAAGTGGGAAAAAAAAAAATTACACGGTTAACACACAAAAAAAAAAATTCCACGGTAAAGGGGTTAACAGAAAAAAAAAAATACAATTTTAACATGACCCTTGTTACCTTAAAAAAAATCCATAACTAAACTAACTTTTAAGTTTATAGTTGTGATAAAGTATAAAAATTAAATAAACATCTTTTAGTATATTTCCACAACACTTACAGGTATAAGACAACCAATGGTGAAGCATCCACACATTTCCCTGTGTCTACTCTCCAACGTAAAGCCAAATCATTCAAGACACGAGAACAAGGCTCTTGACCACTTGAAGGACATACAGAATAAACTGGTTGTTGACTGTCTTCATATGTTATCCCAACAGAGCTTGGATCACAATGTACAATTCTGTTACCTCGTGAAATAGCAATCACAGATGACGATGTTTTGGCTTGTTCAGTTTTATGTAGTAAATTTTCAATACTACCAACATCTTTTTTTCTATTTGCAATTATATTTTTTACAGAACTGTCTTTGGAATCACTGACTAAACAGGAGTTAGGCTGAGCTACTGCTGCTAATGATATCACATGAGGTAGTGGCTCTGTTTCTGAAGATAAAACATTCAATAATGGCACTTTTTCTGAAGATATGACCTTAGATGCTGGTACTTTTACTGACGATATTACATGAGGAAGTTGTACGCCTTCCGAGGATAACTCATTGGGTAGTGGCTCAGCTTCTGAAGATAAACTGCTGACTACAGGGGCAGTTTCAGAACTTCTACACATTTTCCTGACCAGCACATCATCACTAGCTGCATGTCTTTTACTCCCCATCAGACTGTTTACACCATGAACAGCTGGGTTTTGACTCATTCCCTCATTGTCTGATGTGTTGAAGTTGGGGCGGTTCAAAGTTTCAGACAATTCCTCAGCAAAAGATTTGAAGTCTCTGTTAACAAGTATATCAAACAGTTTATTCATATTGCATTTGTAGTTAGCTTCTAGCAGGTTAATGGCCCTGACTGCAGCTAATGAATCTCCTCCCAGATGAATGAAGCTGTCAGATGACTTGATGCTCGTGACCTTCGGAAGAAGTGACTGGAATAAAATGTATAGGCTTGATAGAAATAAATTCATAAAAAATGTATCTATACAACAATATATAGGCTTGATAGATAAATGGTTAAACATGTCTATATAATAAAACTTTGGTTTGATATCAAATATTCATTAATGTGTTATCAAATAAATTCTTAAACATAGAATCGACATCTAGTCATAGATCTGGCTTAGCAAAGAAAAATAAATTTTACAGAAAACATAGGATTTAAAACTACTTAAATACAATTTTGTCTTTAGAAATTAAGTAATAGCCACTTTACCATCCATACATCTTGAGCAATCTTCAAAGGGTTCTGCTTTGTACTACTAAATAAACTTTTTATCTTGTGATCAGCTATTTTTAATAGTTCTTTCTTGTCTAGTTTGCCTGGTAAAATAGAAATAAAACATATTGATACATTTAAATTTCATTAAAATACCAAGAGAAGAAGCTTTTATAGTTTATAAAATCCAGACACATTATTCTTAGGACAGTATAGCTGTCTTTCATGTAGTGAGGTTGTGGTCAAATCTTGTTGCTCAATTTTGATCCATTTCTAATACTTTCCAGCTACCCCAAAAGAACATCTATTTTTAAAAATCTTATTTGATATTAGCCATATAAAAATTGCTATGTTCAATAACAAAAGGGAGATAACAAAGCAATCACATGATAAACACAAAATTAAAAAAAAAATAAAGCTAACTTATCCTTTTTATAGGATTGGTAATAAAATTTTGGTACCTTATAAAATCTCTTCAATATTTATCAAACGATGGTTACTATAAAATCTAAAGAAAGAAAAACTTGTTTTTTACTTTATTTTTTAGTGCATTGAAAAGTCTTTTTAAATACATTTTTTACTGTATTTGTTAAAACTTAACTGAAAACTTTCTATAAAAATTATTAATAAGTTTGTTATCTGAAACAACTCTTAGATATTGTAGAGTCACAGGCCAGGGAACAAAAGAGATCTATGAAGGAATTTAACATGGACAGAATAATGCTAGGAATTTTTATAAAGTAACTATATTAAATTAACAATGCCTATTGTGATGTTTTTGTTACAGCAACTTGTGTCATGTTAGTAAGAGTAATTATATAGGGTGTATACTATGCCAACAGTGACAAAATTATTTAGTTCTTTTATAATAAAAATATATAAATTTCATAGCAGTAGTTATTTTAAAATCTGCAGATTAAAATTTTTTTTTAGTCAAGGTCTCAAAAAGAATTTGATTATTATAGGGTTGGTCAGCATTCTAAGCTTACCATGTGATGTCATGGGGAAACTTTTGTTGAGCATGACAAAAAAATCTGGCATGTAATGTGCTGGTAGTGCTTCAGTAATAAGCTGGTGTAGACTTGTTTCAATGTGCTGGTTGGCTAAATCTTGGCCGGTTATAAAACTAGCATTGCTGCCAGGGTCTAAAGGTTTATTCTGTTGTTCATTGGTCAGCTCAACTTCAATTTGATGTCCTGGTTTCATTACTGTGTCCAAGTTAATGACAGCTATCAGCCTTGTTCCATCCCATAATACACAGCAGTCTGTGACTCCAGGCATTTTCTTACACACCTACGTTATGAATGATGTTAAGTTAAACTGTTGCAATAAAATTAATTAAATTTACAATAATTACTTAAATCTTAAATGTCGATAGTGAGAGAGAAAGAAAGAGAGAGAATATAAACACTATAAACTGCCCAAGCAACTATTATCCACAAGTCTTACCATTTCAATAGCCAAGAGGCTCAAGCGCTTTCCGTGTCTCTTCACCTGATCATCCTGTCGACCCAAGCAGAAAATATTTCCCATACGGTCAAGTCTTCCCCAGTCTCCACTGTTTCTCCAGACCATACCATCAGCATCTCTTCTTATCTGGCACTTGCTGTTGGTGCCCACTTCATCATCAATAAGACAGACCCGCTCTGAGCTACCTACAAAAGAACATTCCGATTATTTGACTGTTATTTGGTTGATATTTTAAAAATAAGTACCTTGAAAAGCATGAAATTTTTTTTTATTGACAATAAAAAATGACAAGACAAAGATAATTTATTTATTTGAAACCAAACCAATATCATGGATATAAATAAAATAAAACTTAGATACTAAAGGGGGGAGGGGGGCTGTGTGGTTGGAAGGTAGAGCATATGACTGCTTACCCGAAAGCCTCGAGTTTGAATCTCAGGTTTAAGTCTGTATAACGTCATTGATTCCACACAGCTCAGATAGGTGCCTGACTCATATTAAGGAAAGTAAATGCGCCAAGGTGCCTGAAACAAATGAACTCTACTTTACCTGCCAAATGGACCGTCAGGTTGGTAAGGGTACTTTACTTTTACTTTTTGATACTAAAAAATAAAGTGGATTTGCATATCTGTTATAAATAATATAATGTGCTAAGAAACACATTGTTTACATCAAGACTCTTGAAATGGTTGGGTCTGAGCAGTAACCACATTTACAAGGCAAATAATAAAAAAAAACATTTTAATCATTAATTTTTCGTCAAGATATCAGAGTAAAATGATAATACTTTTTAAAAAACAAACAATTAGTACTAAATGTATTCTTTTCAAGCCAAACATAATTGAGTCTCCGTTCCCTCAGGTCTAAAAAAGGTAGTTTGCTCTATACCAGTTAAACTAATGTTGCAAGTGTTTCCATATAAAAACCCGTATAGACAGAAGAATACTATCTGCACCTTATTAATAACTGTCTAAGTACTACAAATTGAAACAACATTCCAAATAAACACCAAGTCATATAACTGATAAAGTGACTCCCCATTTCTTATTGAATAGAGTAATCTTTACATTAATTTTAATTTAATATCAAGCTGCACTGAAAATAAGACATTCTTCTGTTGGCAGTGAGGATCCATTGATCAGCATTATTTGAAAGAAGTTGCTCTGTGGTTATATATTGTTCAAAATTGAAACAGGATTTACACAACCAGACATCTGGACACCCAGGCATTGTTAACCTAAAAAGTCTCGTCATTAAGTATTGACACAAACCTATCCAGATAACACCCTCGCTATCAGCAGTGACTTGCAAGCCACCATCTTCTGACATCAATTTCAATACAGTTTTATCTAGAGCCTTCCCAATTGGTACTTCTTTATCTTGTTGCCTGCAAAACAAAGTTTTTAGATTATTATATTACATGTATATATATATATATATATATATATATATATATATATATATATATATATATATATATATATATGTATATATATATATATATATATATATGTATATATATATATATATATATATATGTATATATATATATATATATATATATATATATATATATTTATATATATATATATATATATATATATATATATATATATATATACACACACACAAAGACTACATGTAAACAAAACAAAAATATATGTTTTTAATATTAATCTATTTTCCTTTTGTTCTTGATTTTTTAATGCTGGAAAGAATTCCTTCCAATACAAATGAAGTATTACGTATCAGCTTGTTATGCATCATTTAGGCTGTTGACTCCAATTTCAGCCTGCTTTTCTTTTTGGATTTGCTAACATAGCCTTTGTCTAACCAGGAACAAACTACAAGGCAGAAGTTGTTTGATTTTGGAGTTGTCTCTCCAAGAAGAGTTGCTGTCTCCAGCTATCGAGGCCTCATCCGCCCCTGTTAATCTATTTTAAAATCCACATTCGAATCATTTATTTATTTAATTTTCCTCCACTTACAGTGCACCAGATAAATCAACATGTTGACAAGAGGCCCAGCAGGATATCTCAGTTATCCCATACAGATTGTAAAACTGTGTCAGTGTGTTATCTCTGTGTCTCCAGGCGTGCAAATCAGAACCACTCGGAAAAGGTTCTCCCCCTAGGGCAAGTATTCTGAGATGTGACTCAGGTCCAAGGATGGTGTTCTGCACTCTTAGAGGGGTCAGAGTTCTCAGTAGTGCTGGTGTGGCCTATAAAAAGTAATTTTATTATAATACACCATGGCATAAAAAAGTAAGTAAATGAGAACTGTAAAAAAAAACCAATTACATAAACTCTAGTCATAGAAAATATTATAACAATCCTTCAACAAAGCATATGTAAATTTTTGTCACAATTACTGATATTTATATCTGTTACTATCTAATTCTGGTAATATATAATGCTGTTAATGCTATCATGCAGGCCAAACTTTTCTAGTAGAACTCATAAGACCCATGATTTATAAAAACAAAACAATGTACTGATGTATCCTTGTAACAAGTAGTGCATTTGTTGACAGTTGGTTATTTACTACAAGACAGTAGGACTGGCATTACTAATTAACAACTCATTGTACTGCTAGAAAGAAAATTAGGGAGAAAGAGCATATCAAGTTAAAATGGGAAACAACTCACCTGAATACTAAATAATGTACTAATTCAACAAGCCCATCCCAATAACAGTAAAACATTTATGATAACATAAAATATATCAATATAATGTAACCCATTTGAAACGGTAACATAAAATATCATCAGAATATAACACTGTGGACAGAATAACATAAAACAACATAAGTAAACAAATTTAAATGACAAAATAAAGTAGCATTATAATATAACAAATGTAAGATGGAATTGTAAAATAGCATCAGAATGAAACAAATGTAACACAAAATAGCATCACAATGAAATAAACTCCTCACCTGTATGACTGTGACAGCTTGTCTGTGATGTACAACATTTAAAAATCTCTCAGGCTGTTGTTTGAGCTCCTTGGGAACAACAACCAGGCAGGCACCAGAGGACAGTGTGCAGAAGATGTCTATCACACTGGGATCAAAGGTCAAAGGGGAGGTCAGCAGCATCCTATCACCTGGTCCAAGCTGAAATATCTCTCTGAAGCATAAACTTTGTATATTAATTCATCAGTTCAGCTAAAAACAACAAAATCAAATCTAAATTGAGGTATAAATTAGTAAACACATTAAATTAATAATATCTGACACAGACAGAAAAGACTAACTATAAACAATTATGAAGCAGATATAGTAGCACGCTTCAGACAAAAGATAGGTTCAAACTGCTCTATACATTTCTTGGCAAAGGTATATCAGTTATAGTCACTGATTAAATACAAGTTATGCATATTCATGTCTTACCTTATATTGATAATGTTAGGGACTATGCAAGAGTGAGGCACCCTCACAATTTTTGGGCTGCTGGTGGTGCCAGAGGTAGTAATGCAGTAGGCCAGATCTGTTTCGATGGAATTGATGAACTGGCCAGGTGTTTTTAGTCTAAAGAGCTGGAGGCCATGTTTTTCAAGCACATCACACTGGACTTGAACTCCATTCAGTTTCTTCAGTAACAGTATGAGATCCTTAGGAAAGTATCAAAAGCAGTTTTAATAAGCAATGTAATTTAAATTCACAAAGTTAATAAAGTTAAAGTAAAATTAAATTATTTATATAAAATATTAGTATCCTAGCAAAAATATGATTAATATTAAATCAAATTTATAAAACTTTTTTATTTTTTAGATAAAGAGTAATACTTATTTAAATTTATAAAAGTTTTAAATTTTTTAGGTAAAGACATGTCCATAATGCAGATGAAACAGAGTTTATCTGTTTCTTGACCAAGTCATATGAAGGGATAGATTGGTCAGCACTATGCCCAGCCACCTTTACTTTCCCTAAAAATTACCTGAATCACATTAGGCTAATATGATTCAGCTGCCCATTAGTACTAGGTAGACTCAGGAGGGGCATCCTACAAACTCAAGTCTCAACTTGAGACTTTCAGAGTAAGCAGTCGAGTAGGTTACTGCCTGACTATGCCATCAAATACATTAGGTAAACATGCATATGACAGAATGTACACACTTTCTTCAAACATGTATGAGCAACTATACTGGATGCCCCAACTTTATTTAGAGCTTGAAGGGTGTACTCGATCCCATCGCAATGGATAGGGTAGAAGGCACAATTACATGACAGTAACCTGTGGCATAAAACAAACGAAAAAATATTTTTGTACATGAAAAAGTTAAAAAAAAATCCTTATTCATAATATGTTTAACCTGTAAAAATTAATTAGTTTTTTTAAGGAAAAAAACAACATAAAACCAGATTAGATAGTTATGATGCAATCTTGCTTTCAAAACTACTTTTTAAATTTATTTCCTTTATAAATCTACCAAAATTAGTTGATTAGAATCCTAAATTTTAATTTTTTTTATAGATAAAATGACCTATTGTTATTTTATTTATTTATACTTAATTACAGCGTTTATTCAAGTGTAAAATTGCTTGGAGTTTTTAACTTTTCCATTTACCCAAGCAATAGACTAGGGACTTCAAGACTTTCAGTTAAACACACAGCAACTATTTGTCCATTTATTTGCACTTCTTCAAGAGCTTGTTTGAACTGTAAAAATAAATAATAAAAAAGGCTTTAAAAATTAATGATAAAACAGTATTTTTATTTCCAAAAGTAGCAAATTTAAGATAATTTAGTAAAACTATGCTCATGTATTTAAAATAGCAAGTACAGAACAAAATATTAATTACCCCCAGACTCTTTTCAATCAAAGTAGAGTATGTGTAATGCTTGTATTTACAAAAATTATCAGCATAGTTGGTATTTTGACAGCCCATATTTAATTGGATTTCTTCTCCAGCTTTTGGACCAGGATCAAAGACAACACATACTTGGTTTAGGTGCTGTTCTGCACATTTAATGATAAGGTCTTGAAGCCTTTTCATGTTCTATGACCATAACTAGAAGACTGTGCTGATATTCATTTCAAATGCTAGACATGCCGATGAATGATCAACATCTTTCTATTGTGTCAAACATCAGCTTCTTTGAAGTCACAGCTACCAACATATTTCAAGATATTTTTAAAATTATAACCACCACCTTCAATTACTAGGAATTTGTTACTTAAACTAAAAATGTATTTCACTATATAGTATATTTTTCTCTTCCAATGCACAATGAAATATTTAATATAGGCAAAATTTCATTTTATATTTTAAAAAACCTGAATGTATCTGAAAAAAAAGTGTATGCAGTATCCTAAGCTAGGTTAAGGTAGGTTGTGCAGATGCAAAATAATCTTCATGATCAATAAATTAAGTGATTAACCGTGTGCGTGTGATTATGTAAGTATCATACTCGAGCTGGAATTTATACTATAACTGTGCCACCTGACAATACAATCTATACTTATGGGCCTACATAGGCCTACTACATACACATAATATAACATAGGACTTAAACTTTTAAATTTTACGTTTTAAGTTTACGACTTTAACCCTCTTGAGACGCCCGGGCCGATCTATCGGCCGCCGGTTTTATAGCCAAAAAGACGACCGGCCGATCTATCGGCCGGGTCTCAGCCGTGATAGTAGAAGCCACACGATTGGCTTTCTAGTATCATATCAGCCAATCAGATTGCTTCTAACTGTTATAGTACATATCTAGCACTTCAATGGCGACTTCCATTGAAAGTTTGCCTCATTTTTTTGTTTTTAATCGATTTTTTTAGTGCTGTGAGTCCTATCGTAAATTTTCTTATGTCCAACAGTCCAGTCATCAAAATATACTAAAAATATACTTAGAAATTCTAATGTAGAAATAATAATCAGTAAAATAGTTCAGATTATTGAATAGATGTTTGTGTATTATTTAGATTAGCATTACAGAGAGAAAAAACGTATTTTTATACAAATGTACTGTAATTTAGTGCAGTCAAATTTTTTTCGTGCATAAATTATGCAAATCAGAAAGCTCACATATATATATGTTGAGATTTTTATTAGATTTATAAAAATCATATTAGCTCATTCAATTTCCTAATAAATAATATATATTTTTATGCATGTAAAATAATTAGTTTATTTTTTTCAAAATTTTTTTGTGATACAAGTGCAAAACTTGAAAGTAGGCTCCGTCTTCTTGGCACCGGCTCTCTAAAAAAGCTACGTCTTAAGAGGGTTAAATTCTGCAAATTGTCTGAATTACTCTGAACTTCTGAGTGAATTCAACTACTGAATAAAATTGATTTTCCGTGGCGTTGAAGTCACTTAAAATTTTAAGTTTGCTAGCCACCTCTCAGCCTTCTGTTCTGTGGTTTTTTAATGTATGTTCGACATATATTTAACCAAATTAAATACAAAATATCACACAAGCTTGATAATTTAGATTTAGACTCTAGATTTAGGTTGTAGAATTACTCCAAATCTAAGTCAAATCCCCCACTACATCTTGTTTACATTAACTCTTCTTTGCAAGGAGATTCAATTATGACATCGAAGCAAAAAAAAAAACAATTTTCGCCTTTTCAGATATTTTATTATTTTTATTCGAAAATATATCAACAAGTAGTATAATTTACTTGCAATCGAGCAACACAAATACAATTAATATATTAATATACAAAGTTTATTTCTTGCGACTTACAAGAATGTTTATATATATCTAAAACGAAGTATATTTCATTAACAATGTTTTACAATTGACATTATTGGTATCATTTTAAAAATTGCAAATTTAAAATATGGGTCGTTGTGTCACTGTGTGGCTGTGAAATGGTGATACCATATTAAAAGAAAAAATGGCAATTTCTTGTTTCAGTTGGCTTTGTTATAGATTCGTGGGGTGAGGGGCGTGCTCCGGAATATAGTGTTGGGTGGACTTTTGTGACCATGTGTGCCTAGTGTCAAGACGGATTGAGGATAAAAATGTATTATAAAAAATAAAGTAAAAAGTTCAGCCCACAGACCAACCCGGGCAACCCCTTCCCCTTCAGCTCCACAGCAGCGCCGCTGTTATAGAATGCCTATAGGCCTACATGTCGTTGTTTTGTGTTTCCAAAATAATGACCTATTTCAAAGTAAACAAACACATACTTTATGAACAACTACACACTCGTGACCTCAAAGCACTGAACATTCAGCAATGTGACCGATGTGTTTTAACTTTTTAAACCTGATAACAGCTCACACCACCCTTCGAAAATAAAACCGTTGGCCTGGACCAACACACCCTCACTTCCACTTCGCTCCACGACTCCTTGATAGCCCAATGCTCCAAAAATTGGGATCGGCCGCTTGAGGAATATAGTACCGTCCTCTTGAAGTTCAATACAACGAAACATCTTTTTAAATTCCCTGAGGATCTCAATACATACAGTTGGATGGTAACAGTTAGAAATTAAAAAAAAAACAACAACAAGAAGTTTGATGATAAAAGCTGAATGATACAAGTTGGATAAATAAAACAGGATAAAGAATGTCAAAGAGGACGGGAAGAAAGCATCGCTTCAGGGGCGGCAACCAAGGAGGTAGTCAGGATGGAGGAGATGATGGTAGGAGTAAACTATCACTAATTAGCATATCAGTGCATGATAATTAATAGTTTATGAGAAACTATTTATAAAATTTAACTTTTGTCACAAGAGGTGTCTGAAAATGAAGTAGTCTGAAAATAGGGGTAGAGCCTTTTCAGTTGTCAAGGTGTTGTAAGTTCAGTTACTTATAGTTATAATGTGCGCAAATATTTGGTAGGACTTAATTTTTAAGCAGTTACTCGTATTTGATTTGTTTGAAAGCCGTCCCATCTTTTTTTTACATTTTTTAAAAACAATAATAGGCATTTATTACAAAGAAAAATATTCATTATTGAAATGAGAAATCTGTACAATTGATGGACACCATCTACCTCCGCCGCCTGTCATCTTTCCTTGACATGTCTTTTCTTGGACCTCGAACAAAAGCCCAATCCACATTTATTTTCTGACCCAACATTTCTTTTCCATTTAGAGCATCCATTGCACCCTGAGCTTCTTTAAATGTTTCATACTCAACTAAAGCATAACCCTTGAGAAACCCTGTGCGTCTGTCAAGATTTAAGTGTAAGTTTTTAATTTCCCCATATTCTCCAAATTTTTCATACATATCATCTTCCTGTGATTCTTCATGTACACCAGTGACAAAAAGGATCCAACCTTCTACAAATCTTTGTGGTCCGGGCCCTTCAGACTCATCGTAATCCACTTCCATACCCTCACAATGATCAACACCACTTCGTGTTGGTCCCTCTCCACCGAAGACTCTGCCTTTGCGTTTCTTTGCTTTTACTTTCAACATTTGAAGACCTTGATCGCCTTCCAAGTCTTCATCTTCCTTAGTCACAATGTCCCATCATTTTGGGAGTCAAAAATAGGTTCATCTAATCCGTTCGAAAATGAATCCTATTTGAATGTCATCGCTATTGACTAGAAGTATGTTATAATAAAGCTACTATGTTTATACTTTCAAACAATTTACCAATAAGTAGTCGATTGGTAAAATATATTGTTTTGACAAGGTTATATAATTAATGTAAAAAAATTAGGTATAATGATTATGTAATTAATTTTTTTCTGTTTTTTTTTATGCATGTCTTAGTTACACTTGGTTAATTTAGCTATTTTTGTGAAAGTTATTTCCCTTGAATAAAGTTTTGGTAATTGGATTTCCAGAACATATTTCTAATTCTAAGTCAGAGAAAACGAGACAAAAAGCCCTATTAAAAACCAAAATTGCAGGTGTTTTTGGAACGCCCCGTCATGCGCTGGATCGATCACTAAATCAAAATTAAAATTAGATAACAGTTTGAAATGTTCGAAATTTAAATTACGGACTTATTGAATTGTTTTCTACATCATGTGACACCAAAATAAAAAAAATAAAAAGACAAAGTAACCAGAGTTTCTTCCAGGCATCTCCGAAAATTTTTTACCGCCCCCCCGAACGAAATGAAATTTATATAATTTATATAGAAAATATATACTTTTAACAGTGTCCGCCCCCGAAGAAAGTTTACCGCCCCCCCGAAGATTTCAAGTGCCACCCCGGAGAAAAAAGTCTGGAAGAAACACTGAAAGTAACTGGTAAAAAGCGCCCTGACCTTTCCAAATTAGGGAGGTGTGGGGGGTGGGGGTGGGTGGGGGGGGGGGGGGTAGGTGCATTTTCACCAACGCGAATAAATGTAGGCATATATAGGCCTAATTTGGAGGTGGGGGCGCAAAATTGATAGTTCATCATGGGCGCCGAAATAGATCGCTACGCCTTTGTATATTACCATCTTAGTCTATCTATAGTTTATATAAGATAATCAAAGTTATTAATTATTAGGTACTTTTTTGATAAAGACAATTACACAGGGATGGCGCCCTAGGCGACTGCCTCGTTCGCCTTATAGGTAGCGCCGGCCCTGGCCCCAGTGGCGTAGCGAGGTCGGGTGTCACCCGGTGCGGCACTTAATGGTGTCACCCCCAGAGGCGTAGCGACCCTTCCCGGGGACAAACTTTCAATTTTCGATTTGCACCCCCCCTCAAACTTTCGTTTTGCACCCACCCCCCGTCAAATGTTTCTCTATATATTTTGCTATTTTTTTTTGTCACCCCCCCTAAATGCGGTCCGCACCCCCGCCCCCCCCCCCTCGCTACGCCTCTGGCTGGCCCCATCTGCTTTTGGACAACCCTCTTGTATCACTTGCCTGTCTCACCAGGTGCAAGCAACCAAACGGACAACCGGAATTCTCCTGTTGTCCCCGGTCTTTTACAACTCAAACACCTAGACCAACAAGACGCACCGTGGAAGGGCGCGCCCGGCAGAGCAGTCGAAGGACCCCAGACAACTCCACAGGGTCCGGAATCTTCCGGGCAATATGTACATAAACGTGAGACCCAGGGAACACGGCAAGATCAGTGCAACAGATCACATCCGTATCAACCCCCTGCTCCTGGTGGTAGTACACAGGGTAACGAAAAACCGCAGAGCATTCTGGGTACTGAACGTGACAGCAGAAACTGGAGGGAGAGTCGTGGACCAGAAAAACCTTGGACGCAAAGCGAGAGAGGAACAGGTCGGTGTTTTTTTTTCTGTATTATCTTTCTTGTTTTGTTGAATT
Organism: Physella acuta; assembly: GCF_028476545.2. Lineage (NCBI taxonomy): Eukaryota > Metazoa > Mollusca > Gastropoda > Physidae > Physella > Physella acuta. The sequence continues at coordinate 274,463 of NW_026731778.1, forward strand.
TAATTACATAAGGGAGTCGTCCATAAATGACCTCACAATCGTAGGGGGGAGGGGGTCCGTAAATTTGTGACGGTGTGATGAGGGGGAGGGGGATTTAGATGGTGTGACGTCACTATCTTGCACTATAAAAAAGCAGTTAGAAAACGAGTTTTAGCCGTTATTTCGCGTTTTTAGGCTGAGGTGTGACGTCATTTTAGGGGTCATCCATAAATGACGTCACGCTTTTTTTGACGATTTTCACCTCCCCCCTCCCCTCTGTCACAAAGCCAGACCCCCCCCCCCCCTAAAATGACGTCACACCTCAGCCTACAACCCCCCCCCCCCCCCTCAAAATTGCAGTTGAATTTTTCTTAAAACATCGATATTTTTCCAAAATCTTGTCTGAACTCTAGAGTATTTTAATCAATTCCTATTACAATTTATTAAAACAATTTTCTAAAACGTGAAATAACGTCTAAAATTAGTTTTCTAACATTACTTTTTTATAATGCAAAAGTGTGACGTCGCACCATCTGAACCCTCCCCCTCGTCATTTATGGACGACCCCTTAGAGAGGTCTGGCTTTTTGTGACGACGTGTGACGGAGGGGAAGGGGGAGGTGAAAATCGTCAAAAAAAAGCGTGACGTAATTTATCGATGACCCCTAACCCTTTGAACTGTATAAACTTTTTTTGTTTTTGTTTTCCTTTAGTAAAATATGCTAAATGGGTTGTTTACAATTTTGATTTTTCTAGTAGCACAGACCCTACAGAGATCTCAAGGACAACAGCCTGCAGTTGTTAGAGCACCAAGCGGACATGCTAGGGTCTCTTACCTACATAGGTCCTTCAGTGCACCCATGGGCACCAGTTCTTCTCAAGACAGGTGCGTTATTCTGATTCCGTTGTTAAATTTTAAAATAGTTTTCGACACATTATTTTTGTTTTTACACATTTAGTGCCTGCCAATTGTCAAATTAACGCAGCACAAGTTAGCTTCACATGATCCAGATTGTTCTAACTCAAATTTCAAAAAGCCCTTACCGTTTTGTTTTCCTTAAAGTTTTTATATTAAAAATTTGAAACTGAATTGGTATGTAATGTTAAAAGATGTGGCCGCATTTTTAAAAACCATGCCTCGTTGAATTTTAAGGAAGAAAAAATGTGAAAATCTTGAAGAAAAATTTGTTGTGATGAAGAAAAAAAAATTACAAAAAATACGCCGCTACCCTATAATGTATAAATTTTCAAGCACTTTGTGATCGTCCGACAATCCCATTACATTTACAAACTCCTAGAATAAAAAATACGCCTGAAAACTTTCTTATTCATCCACAGGACGCAGAATGTGAAAAAATCTGACTCCACCCATAGACCAGGACTACTGCCGAGGCCGAGATCTGTGAGCGATGCTCCAGCCAGACTTCTTTCAAGTCCAAACCTACCACACCCCGGCATGCAAGTTGATAGCTCAACCGTTTGCTCTCCCGTTGAACACAGCCCAGCTTTTGAACCGCGTCTTTCAGATGAAACCGCACGCCACAGCAGGGAAACTCAGTCGTCAAGCCGAGGATTCTCTCTCAACCCACACGCCACACAGTTTCAGCCAGCCGGTAAAAAACTTTCGGCTAAAACAGAAGAGTCGGCCTCGCCCGTGATGCAACATTTTGAAGAACCGCAACCTGTTAGGGACGTATTTGATAAATTCCCAGCGGAGTTAATATCTTCTCTTACAATGCCTGTGTTTTCAACGGAGTCCATCTGGCAGACGCTAGAGAGTCAGCAAAAAGACTACAGCTGGGGCCAGCTTCCAGAGCGTGACCAGGCGTCACGTGATATGGAAACAGATCAGCAGACGGTGAAGTTTGTTGCCTACATGTCCTTGGACACGCCATCGCCAGAAAAACAAACCCCAGGAGCCGCTTACACCGGTGGCGAGTCTTCATCAGATCTTTATCCCATCCAGCAATGGATAGAATCTTGTGAAGAGAGCATACCCATGGACCAAACGGACCAAGCTGAACAGAGATCGAAAAATCTGGGAGCCATCGGTAGTCAGCGGCTGCCTCAGCTACAGAATTTTTTCGGCGATTCGAACGTGCGTCCGAAAAATGTAAACTTGAATAGTTTATTTGAGAAAAACACGAAGCGAGCCGCCAGTCAACAGCAGACGTTGGAGGAGAGCCCGGAGGCCTGTGAGGTCGAAAACATCACCTACGGCGCCCCTCCCCACAAGAAGCTCGCCCCTCAACAAAAACCAAAACCGGCGGCTCAGGATTATTTTTTCATCCTGCATGATGACCAAACAAAAGGGTTTATTCCTATTCGAAATCCGGAAGTTCACGAAAGGTCTCCGGAAATCGCCCACCCTCAGCCCGTTGTTCAACACGTTATAAAACCCACAGTCACTCGACCAATCGTGGGGGCAAGGGCGATCGCGGACAGCGGTATTATCTCTGCGTTTAAGAAAGTGGAGGGCTACGTGAAGTTGAACAGCGAGAAACCGTGGCTATTACCATGGGAACGAGTAAACAAAACCGGCGTTGATCTGAAAAACACGATCTGTGAAAGGTGCAAAGTGAAATACCGCTGGCCCCATCTTCTTCTGTGCTGCCACAGGTTCTGCTACAAGTGTATGGGGGAAATGCAAGACGTGGAACAAAAGAAGATTCAGTGCCCTTCATGCTGGAGTATAACTCCATTGAACGAGAAAGGCCTGAACGGGCTGCAGCTTGATGTTCAGCGTTGCCGAGAGATGCTCCAAATGCAGCAAACTCCTTTCCTTTGCACCTTCTGCTCCGATGAGAAACAAACGGTTCTGTTCTGTAAGACATGCATGAACTTCCTGTGCAGTGACTGTAGCCAGATTCACATGGATAATTTGCCAGCGCATGAACTTGGACCCGTGACTAAAGTTCGGGTCAACGAGAATGGAGAGTTTCATCCTACCTGCGACGCCCACGAAGGAGAGCTCGTCGAGTTGTATTGTCGAGGCTGCCGGGTCCTCGTCTGCAGGATCTGCATCATGAACGAGCACAGCGGCCATGACCTTTGCGACTTCGAGTCGGCGGGGGACGACGCGAAGAAGCGGGTGCTGACGATCAACGCGATGTACTCCACCTTGCAAAAAGGCTACCGCAAGCAGATGCAGTCTCTGAACGGCGTCCGGCAACAGCTGGAGGACGGCGACAAGGCGCTGAGAAACGAAATAAACCGAGCCTGCAATAAACTGATCGAGGACATCCGGGGTGAGGAAAGACTGGCAAAAAACCTGGCTAATGTTGCTTATGAGGAGGCGATCAACACCATCCGGAATTTGGAGCAAGAAGCGGATCATTTTCTACAAGACTATAACCTCTACAGCGATTTCCTGGCTACGTTTGTTGATAGACACAACATAGAAACATTCATAGCCTTGTATAGAACTTTGGTGGCAGTAATCAACAAGATGTCCAAATACAACAAGAGCTATGACTCGCTGAGAGCTGATTTAATGGCCAGTATCAGGTTTGATCCCAACTACCCCGAATTCAATGACGTAGTACACGAAGCCTTCAGCAACATAAAATTCGAGCACAGTTTGACTCCGGATCGCCTATCACCAATCCTGAGAGAGAGAATCGTTTTTGACAATGTAACCGAACAACCGTTCGGCCACAGTTACAGATACGACACAGAAGTACCATTTATAAACAATTCGGTTAAAGGAGTATCGACTACTTCAAATTCCGAACATGGCTCTCATCCAGATTTCATAAGGGTGACCACCCCATACAGCCGATCTTTCGGCCAGTTTGGGCGAGGCATGTACGAATTCGCGGAGCCAAACGGAGTTCTCTACCTCCATGACGGTTCGTTAGCTGTAGTGGACTCAAAAAACCACCGACTTGCTGTTTTCCGTGATGACGGAAACTTCATGCGAATAATTGGAGAACCTCCGAATTTGCCTCCACTAGACGCGAAGAATGGACACTCGGACAGGCTTTTGGCTAGAACCCACGGTACTCTACTTTTCCCTTACAGAGCCGCCCAGTGTCCTAAAACTCGGAACATCATCGTCGTGGAAAGACCTCCTAGCCTTGCCATCTCAATCTTCACGTTCGAAGGAGAGTTCATTCGCATTCTTGCCAACACCAAGCTGAGCTACCCCAGAGGGATCACAGTGGACGAGAATGGATTCATCCTCATAGTTGAAAGCAGAACCATGAAGTTTTTCATATACAGCCAAACAGGCAACGAAGTGGCACAGAGTTACCTCGCTACACATCTTCAGTTCCCGAACGACATTGCAGCAAGGAACGAACTGATTTACATAAGCGACAACAGGTCGCACTGTGTCCACATCTTCAGCTACAGCCTACAATGGCAGGGCTCCATCGGGAACGAAAGCCTGACCTACTTTCCCATCGGCGTCTCTTTCAACCATCTTGGACAGGTGGTCATCACCGACAACCACAACACGTTCAACATTTCCGTTTTCGAGCCTGATGGGAGATTTGTGTGCGGGTTCAAGTCACGCTCCAAGCACGCGAACTGCTACAATGTGGCCTTGCACCCTTACCGGAACGAGCTGGCTGTAACCACCAAAGAGTGCAAGGTGCTAATATTTCACTTCAACTTCGACACAGACCCAAGGGACGGACCTTCGTCAATGAACTGAATACAAATTTAGTGTAACAACCTCAGGACAGTCTGCAGAGCTTGTTAAGTTTGGGTTTGTTTGGATTAAAGAGGGGAATGGGGTGTTATGGACGTTACACTGTTGCATTGATCTGCTATATTTTTTACTGTAACTTTGTTTCATGCTTTTCTATTTTTATTGATGTTTTTAATGTAACCTTTTTGTGTGCATTGTTTAGTAATAATTTAGTCCTCTAACAAAAGGCAACTGCAAATACTTAAAAACATTGTGCTTTTATGCTTTTTTTTTTGTTTGCTTGAATTTTAATATTTTTTTGTTTGCTTGAATTTTTAAATTTGCTTCATTGAATGCCCTCATGCCTTTGATTTGTATTATGTTGTTGCCAGATTTCTTTGAATCCTTGTTCTAAACGTCAAGCCAAATACAAATTGTCAATGTTACCACAATTTTATTGTAAATTTATCCTTACCTCATTAATTTGCTTTTTAAACTTGCCTTGTAAGATTTTTAAATTTCTAAATATTTAAAGATCAATCACTTTGTCACTAAGACTATTTTGTTTTTATTTTTGAAATGAATTTCTGTAAATAATCTGCGTTGTAGAATGAAAAAAAAACCAAAACAACCAAGCAAACCTAAGTGATGTTTGTGTTTATTATCTGGAAGCCTGATCAACTTCTTAACACTGATTAATTAATTAATTAGTTTTGTTTTAACTTTAATCATTTCCACTTGGGATCTTTGCACTTAACATGTTTGACAATTAAAACTTTTCCTATTATTTTAGCTAATTGAGTTGAATTGTTTTAAGACATAGTTGAACTATTTGTTTAAATGACCCAAGATGCATTGTTTTGTAAAAAAATTGTCTTATGATACTTTTTGTTTTGCAATTACATAAAGTTTATCACAACAAATTTTTAATGATTGTATATTTAGTAATTTCATTTTGACATTGGTTGGCACACTCTGTAAGATTAAAATGTATTTTTTTGATTTATAAAGATTTTTATTTATCTGTAATGTACTAAAATTTTTATGCAAGATTTTCTCATACCTAACAATTTTTATTCAAAGTTTGTGCACATGTAAAAATGCATTAGAGCTCATACTTTTTTGCCAATGCTAAAATTTTCACTTTGTCATTCTTTATACTGAAGAATAAATGCAAGTTTGGATAATGTTGTCTTCAAAAAAAAAATTAATACTCTTATAATTCTTTGCTAAGTATATGTAAGTCTTTAACAAGATTTAATTTTGAGACTAATCAGATAATCATGAGACATGCCTTTTACTTTGAGAGGTACCCATCAGAGCCGGGTGGACTCGGAAGTTCATTTGACATTGAACCCGAATTCAAACTCGAGACTTTCATTTTCAGATTTGTATGTGACCTTGTACACTAGCTACACTTAAAAAGCAAATCAAACAAATCCAAGTAGTGGTACATTTTTTATTTATTATGGCTAAATTATCTGTGTACACACCACTTAACAATACAATACTGTTCCAGGCTATTAGAAACTGTAGAAGTAAAAGCTCAGTAGCACAATATGCGCAGCCAACTTTATCACACTATATCTACATTTCTACTTGTACAATAATCTCAAAATTAAAAAAAAAATCATTGCAATATTCACAAGTTAAAAAATATAAAATTTGTAAATCAGAGAAATTCTGGAATTAAAACCCTAGTTTTTGAAATCTACCAAAGTAAAAGATATTTTAAAAAAAGAGTTACAATAGTACCAAACTGAGCTGAATCACAATAAATTCTACCCGTGAGAATCAACTTTGGTCAGCAGATTAAGTCCATTAGTAATTTCAAATGTATACAAGAACTATTGACTATTGTCTGACAACAGGAATAAAATATCAGGACTTTTTAATCAGTGGTTGCCGTATAAATTAATATCATAAAGATGCTGCTGCTGCAAACCTTGCCAGATAAAAAGTCAATTTGTATTGAATACAGAAAATTATATGTCATAAAAAGTTCTTCAGTGGATAATTTAACTGACAGCTTTGATTGACTTGACATTGTCTGTGTGGTCGCTGGGCTGGTTGCCAGGATTTTGGTAGTACTTCTCTACTTGCCGATCAAAGGCATCTGCTATTGCTTTCCTGGAGTAAGACAAAAAGGTAAATTTATGAGCAGAAATTACAGGGCTTTCTGTAGTGCATTTTTTATTGGATTATGCAGGAATAAACAATTTAAAAGCATCAGAAACCTATAGGAATTAAAAAAAACCCACTGAACTGCAACTCCATTGTGTTTGACAACTATTTTTTTCTCTCAGTACGTACTGTCTAGCAACTCACTAATGAACAAACAAGAAGGAAATTTGAAACTGGGCACAAAGAGAGAAAAACTGGATAGAATCTGTGGATCAATATGATGATGTAGAGCCTGGATACACTTGATGGTGATTTGAATTGATATAGATGGCAACAATTTGGAATGGCGTGGTCAAGCGCTTGAATGCTTGCCTTAAGGTCTTGAGTTTGGATCTCAGTTTGGACTTGGAATTATAGTCCACCCAGCTCTGAGGGGTACCTCTTATGTTAGGGAAAGTAAAGGCGACTGGGCATAGTGTTGACTACAACATCCGTCCATACGCCTAGGTCAAGAAACAAGTGAACTCTACTTCATCTGCCTTATGGATTGTTTGGTTTGAAAGGGGAACTTTACTTTCTATGGCAGCCAGTTGTCAGTAGTGTTTACTTTACTATTAGTATAATGTCTGCCTCTTCAGTCTATTGATACACACCTTTAATACAATGAAGGGGGAGGTAGTGCCAAAATACCCCTATACTCATGACTTTTCTCAAACATCAGGTATAACTATACAATCCAAGCAACACAAAAATTAAATTGCTTATCCAGTACTACTATTGTAAGAAGTTAACAGTTAAACAACTAACCCATACAATGCAGCTCTAATAAAATCAAGTTGATTACAAAGTTCAACCATGCATTTGTATACAACACAAACCCACCCAAACTGACCTGAAAGCACTTTGATGTAAGAGTACTGCCCCAACGTGGCCATTGTCCACATAACGCACCTCGCAGCCAGGCCACAGGTCATCTAGTCCCAGCACGCCCTCCTTAGGGACATACGCGTCCTGTCTGGCCGAAACTATGATGATGAGCTCTGGGTCCACCGGGACGGAAAAATTTCCCAGGTGTGTGCACTCATCCATGACGCCCCTCATAAAGTCCAGAGCCTCTTGCTGTAAGTTTTTCATCTGATCCGGGCTAGGGGAGGACGAACGTAGATTCGTCAGCCTCGATTTAGAAACGGCTAGTTTATACGACAGGCTTTTTGGTTCTACTGACACAGGTGTTAAATTCTGGTTTCTTGACTGAGACGTACTAGGCACTTTAACGGGGTTTAATTTTTTTTCAATTTTGATATCCTGGACGACGGATGAAATAGACGTTGAGGGGGCAGGTAGGTGACTGGTTGAAACTGACGCCAGTGTGACATTACTGCTAGCTGTCAATAAGGAGTCAACACTACCAGATTGGGTGAATGATTGTGCACTATGTAGAGGAACATTGTTTTTACTTTCTGGTGGTATATCACTTTTAAAATCCAAATGAGCTATGTATTCATCTTTGGACAATGGAGTTACATGTCCTTGAGTAGTCTGCTGGTTATCAAAATCAGGCATTTTTGGTGATAAAATATTTAGATCGATTGTATCTTTAGCAATAGCCATATTGTGTGAATTTTTAGAAATATTAGTTGCCATAGAGATGGTGTTTGTTGATGCTGGTTGAAAACTGGGGGTTTTTGTCTCTGATTTTTTATGAATGGTTTCAACTTTCTCAATATTACTTGAGTAATTTTTAGCAAATTGCTGACCCATATCATAAGCTTTTCGATTCTGAAATTAAATATTGAAATTATGTTAAGGAGATAGAACAAAAATTAATCCATAAAAAATGATGTTTAAATAAAGATTTCCCAAAAAAAAAAAAGAAATGGTAACAAAAAAAGAAGAATAGATGCAAAAAAAAAAAAAGAATTCTGTAATCAGTCATGATGTGATTAGCGCCTTTCATTAATTACAGGTGAAGCAGAGTTCACCAGTTCCCTTGGCAAAAAAATATCAACGATTAAAAAGAATTCTATAAATTAGTCATAATGCAACTAAGTGCCTGTCATTAATCACAAGTGAAGAAGAGTTCGCCTGTGTCTCTGGCAAAAAAAAAATGAGAAGGATTGTGTACTCTCTACTGACTTCAGGTATACACAAGCTGACAGGTACACACAAACTGTTATAAACAATAGCCAAAGTCTCTCTCTAATCACAGAGTAAACAAGTCCTGTGTGGTCAAACGATATCATTTTGTGTGCGGTTTTTAAAAAAAAATGTTAAAACATGGTTTACATCTTCCGGAGATATGAGAAGTTTCCTGATCTCATCCTGGTAGATGCTGTTCTCAAAAAACTGTTCCTGCAGGGTGTCCCAGGGTATGGAGCCACTCATTACACCCTGAAACAACATAGGCATTATAGTAACACTGCAGAATTGTTGTTCAGTTCATGTTTCTAATTTGTGTCTCTGAATTTTTTAATTTTTTTTTTTCAATTACTAAAATATATTTTTATGGTATTGTTATTTTGTTGCATTAAACATTAAATAAAAATCCAGATTAATTTTGAAGTTGGAGATTAGTTCAACATTAATTAGGTGGGTGATGGTGTGGTCCAATGGTAGACTGCTTGCCCAAAAACTTGAGTTCGGATCCCAGGCTTAAGTCAGTAGGATGCCTCTGAGTCCACCCAGCTCTGATGGGTACCTAACCATTTGGGGAACTAAGGTGGTTGGGCAAAGTGCTGACCACACTATCCCCTTGTACTTCAATGTCATTGAAACAGATGAACTCTACTTCATCTTCCCCGTGTATCTTACGATCATAAAGGAAAAGATGATGGTGACTTAGGGAAAGCAATTGTTGAAAAAAAAAATTACATTTGTAATCATTCTTAATATTTATTATGTACTGAAGATGAAATAACTTCACACCTTTAACACAAAAAAATTTTACCTTGCTTCAACAAACTAACCAGTAAAAATGAACAAGAACATAAAAAAAAATTGTTCCCCACATTTAACAAGTGACGATACAACCTACCTGTGTAAAGACGCATGACGCAGTGCTCCATGAGAGGCAAGGTGTTAGAGAAATGGGCCTCGTCCAATTGGTTGCAGCTAGCGAGGCCATCTGAACATACATGAACTCAATTTTTTATGGAACACAGTTATCGTCAACAATAAAGCAAAATTTAATGTAACAAATGTTTCAAAAAAGACCACGGGGAGTATCTAAAATCATAACGTTTATTAAGAGTCAAGCCTTTCTAAATCAACAGTCACTGGTGATAATTATTATTCAGTACATTTATCAGCAAATATTAATACAAAATTTTGGCAGGGTGAGAGTTGAAAGCTTAATTTGTTAGATTTAAAAAATAATACAGTGAGAAGGAAAATATGATCCAACATGTGAACTGTTCTTTTAAGTATTGAAAAAAATTACCAAGGCCTAATCTTTATTTAGCCTTTTAATACTGAATTTATATTTACCTATAAGTTCTAAAATTGTTTGCAAAAGTTATGTTAATTATAAAAAAATTTCATTTGGACAACATCATCTTCATAAAATCGACACCATATTGTGGAAAGTACAAACCCAGAACTACACAACTTTCTACAGTGACTTTATGTTAAGACTTTATTTAAAAGGGCTTGACATTACAATTAGTATCAAGATATATTTTGTTGACTCTTCCTGTGTTCCTGTAGGAAAAAATAAATTACTTACAACTCCCAGCAGGTACATCAGTGCTATGTCCAGACTACAAGAAAGAGATTTAAAAGACATACCCAGATATAGTAGACAAAAATCTATTTAATTATAAATGCTTATGTTTAAAAAAAATTAATTGAGTCAACTTGTAAATAAAATGTGTATTGGGAAAAGCAAAAGTTATGCCCATATTTAATATATCTGTATCTGTTTAACTATACTTTAGTGTAATAATGAAAGAAAGGGACTTAAGTCAGTTATTGAAGCAAAAGCTACTTTTTCTTAAATAATTTGTAATGAACTGATTAATAGAATCTTCTCAAAATAATTAAATAAAAACAATAGGTTCTGATGAAGTGAAGAAAAAAAAGCAGTCTGTATGCAAAGGGTTTTAGGCACACATGAGTAAAAAACTGCTGATTCTGGGTACATCTTCTGAACACAAAAAAACAAAACAACAAAAACAATGTTGTACTTCTTAAATACAAGCAAACCATTGTAGGTTATCCAGAGCTGCATTCTTGTTACCTGTGTGAAAATAATGGAAGCTGTTGTCCAAGATAAAATTGGAACAACAGAAATGGGTTTTGGCCACAAAGTTGCAGCACCACTGGCCATCTGAAATGCTCAATATAAAGCATATTTTTTAAAAATATGCATTAAAAATAAACATAAACAAAATACATAATGCTGTGGTTAGTTGATGTAAATAAATTTAAGAAAAGGTAGAAGCAGTTTTTAAAATAAATTTTTAGGCAAAATAATGTATTAACATCATAAAAATGGACATATTCATATTTGAATGTACCATATTTTTGTAAGACTACAAATACTATGGTTTGTTTTTCTTACTACTTTTAAATCAAGAAAAGTAATTACACATTGTACATCTTTTACATTTAGGAGTGTCTATAATGTAGGTACATATAGGAAAACTGGATAATTTTAGTAATGTGTCAATTGTAATTGCCAAAATAACTATAGACATAATAAATTGATGAATTTTGAATGATAAATGGAGGAGAATTCAGTAAACTTAACTTTTAAGCATAATGATCATACTTTTAGAGATACTCTTTAAAATGTGTAATTGGGTGAAGAAAACAGGAGCTGTAATATATTTGTTGTTGAAGTGTCATCTCTGCCCTGTGCTCCCTAGGAAGCAGACAGGAACAATCGGAAGAAGATTGAACTAATACTCACATGTCCACCCATGGAGATGCCGGAGAGACCCAGGGGCCCCCAGCCTTGTCTCTCACACCAGTGCAGAAGGGCCAGTGATTCTAGCACCAGAGCTCCGCCCATGACAAACAAATCACTGACATTGTGGAGGCTGGATCGCCTAGAGAGTAACAACACAAAATATATAGTGATATCTCTACTTTGTTGTGTTAAAATTTCTCAGCCTTTTTCTTATAAATAAATAATTCCATTAACAATTTGTTGATTATTAAATTAAAAAGAAAAACAACTAAATTAATTGTTTAAATTATAAAACTTACAGCTGTTCTTTAGGTTTTCTTGTGCCATCTTCAGCAACAAGTTAAAGAAACATTAATGTATATGTTACAATTTTAATAAAATATTTTTTGAATAACTGTCACTAAAAGTTAAAAAAAAGGATACAATATGGATTTTCCAAAATTATGGAAGCTATTCCAGCTTCTTTTAATAGTGGACGAGCAGTGAACATCCTTCTTCTCCAAAAATACTGAAATATATTATGATAAAATACATACAATTACAAAAATAACATTTTTTTTTCATAAACATTATTTCTGGATAATTAATATCATAAACTGTTGATAAAAAAATTACAGCAATTTAATTGTAGAAAATATTAGTAGTTAAATACAGATTAATAAAAAGGGAAGTAGTTTGTTGATAAAAAAAATTACATCAATTTAATTGTAGAAAATATTAGTAGTTAAATACAGATTAATAAAAAGGGAAGTAATTTATTAGTAATGGTTAACATGAAGAGGGGAGGCTATACAAATGCAATGATACTTACATGATCACCAGTCCCTGCCAAATGAATACAGACTGGTTTCAGTGCTGGGTGACGCCATTGTAAGGGGATAATTGCTTGAAAACTAAATGAAAAATTACAATATATGTGAAAAAATAGTATAGTTATAGAATTTTTACTAGGTTAACAATATAAATGTTCCGATTTTTATTAATCTAAAAGGAGTTGGACAAGAAGAGTGAGCTCATGATTACATCGACTTACAGAAAGTTGGAAAACCTGTATGTTAGGTTTCACTCTAAATTTGTAGGGGGACCCTAGTTCAGTCTAGCTTTAACAGATTCAAGAATGGGATAGTATACATGGTGGTGCATGAGCCAGTAAAACAGCTAGCTACTGGTCACCTGACTCATCTGCTCTTCTGATCATCAGGTAAAAAGGGGTATTTAAGTTTTTAATGGACTCGGTAGTTAAAAACCAAGAGTTTTCTTAATTCAAAACAAGCACACAGACAACGAAATGCAAAATTAGACTATAAATTTATAAATTGATATCACAATTGTAGCTGAGTTAGCTAGAGAGAGATGAGAAAAAAATAACGTAAGTAATATTACAAATACCTGGCTGTTTCAACTTCTTTGGGCATAATTCCAGGTAGATGGTCAACAAAAGGTGACATAAAATGGCCTTCCAGTATCCTGCAATCACCATCTTTGTATTCCTAAACATGGGGAAAAATTAAATGGCATAATAAAAAATACAAGTTCAATCAATATATCCAAATAATTTTTTTTTTTAAATTATGAAACTTTTGCTCATTCATTAAAAGCTGTGTTAATATACTGTGGGGACGGAGTGGTCTAGCGGTAGAGAGCTGGACTACTAACCTCGTAAGTCTCAAGTTCGAATCCGGGTTCAAGTCAGTATATCGTCCCTGAGTCTACCCAGCTCTGATAGGTACCTAACTCATGTAAGGGTAAGTAAAGGCGGCTGGGCATAGTGCTGACCACACTATCTCTTCATATGCCGAGGTCACAGAAACAAGTGAACTCTACTTCACTTGCCCTATAGACCGTCAGGTTTGAAAAGGGAACTTTACTTTACTTTTTAATATACTGTAATTGTTTAACCCATACTTATGAAAAAACTAACTAACTTTATCAATGTGAATGGGATATTTTGTAATTGCTATAATACATACTTATGAAAGAACAATGCACAACTAACTTTATCTATGTAAATGGGATATTTTGTAATTGTTATAATACATACTTATGAAAGAACAATGCACAACTAACTTTATCTATGTAAATGGGATATTTTGTAATTGTTTTAATACATACTTATGAAAGAACAATGCACAACTAACTTTATCTATGTAAATGGGATATTTTGTAATTGTTTTAATACATACTTATGAAAGAACAATGCACAACTAACTTTATCTATGTAAATGGGATATTTTGTAATTGTTTTAATACATACTTATGAAAGAACAATGCACAACTAACTTTATCTATGTAAATGGGATAATTTGCTGAAACAAGGTGCTGACAGGTTTCTCTGTTGGACAAAATCTTTCTAAAGGCAAACAGCCTAAAATAGTAAATAGAAAAAATAAAAAACATCTTTATGATTTCACAACAAAACAATTATTTGTTTTAGTAACAGTATAATAATAATAATAATAGTAAAATATAAAGTTAATACTACAAGGTTAAAAAATCAAACATATGGTAAAAAAAAGTATGTCTATTCAGAACAGTTGCATAACTGTGTCAGGTGTCACTTGGTAAAGTAATTTAGGATGTCACTCACTCCCTTATCACCTCCCCCCCCCATCTGTCAGAAACTCCCTCCCCTACTTCATGTTGTCAGGTCTGCACCACCAAACCCCCCCCTCCCACTTTGCCCTGTGATGCTGCTGAGACTATACCTTTTTAAAACTATCACTATAAATAAAATTTCTGTACAAGACATAAGATTACCTTTTCAGGTTTTCTGGTTTACCCCAGCCATGAGTGAAAAATTTTGTCAACAGAAGACTTCGATACAGCTGGTCAAGTCGACTCATTGACATTATAAATGACAACAACGCTCATTGAAATAGTGCGAGGTGTATTATACAATTATACCTGGTATTAAAAAATGAATATTAATATTATCACTTATCTAGAACTAAATTTATAAATTTCAGGTTGAATTTAGTACTCTAGTCCATATTATTATAATGGTAAAACTCCATTTTAGTGTATTTTATTCCCTGCTTCACGTTCACCTCCAGTTGAGCGTATTTTATTATAAACACAACCGAAACACACAAAAACGTTAGGAAATCACTAGATCTACTTATTTTTTTTAATGAATGTGATTTTTAATTAGAATAGGTAAAAAAAACATAAAAAGCATTAGAACTGTTCCAATTAAATATCGAATCTCGTATAATCGTCAGCGGGAGAAAAATCCTTACACTGTCGCGGGTTCACCGTGAGTTCACATTGACATTGAATTATCAGCATACGTCATAGCTCGGCCAATTGCTATTTGAAATTGTGTTGGCCTCAGTTTTGGGGTCATTGTAAGTTCATTAATGTTTATTTGTATCATGCCTGGGAGATACTTGTAACAATACAAACTTAACCGCCTTGCAATTGTGAGCTACGTTTACGTAAGTTACCCATTGCCATGAAAATTCTGACACACGAACATTGCACATTCAATATTCTAAGTTTGGATTTTTCTCAAGTTTTAACAAAACTAAATTATCAAAATCTAAAAAAAAGTCAGTCTCTTTGTTTTTTTTTATTCAATTTTATTAATTTGTTAAAACAAAAATACAATACAAATAAATGAATCGTGTTTTGGTGTGTTTCGGTTGTTATAATAAAATACGCTCAACTGGAGGTAAACAAGCAGCGGAGAAATAAAATACGCTAAAATGGAGTTTTACCTATTAACCTATTATTATAATTAATTAATTATAAGCCTAACCAAATAAATTATTAAAATTAAGCCTAAATACTAAACATTAGGCTATAAAAATTAAATAATAAATATTGCCAGTTCTATTAAGTTATAATGTATAAAGTATAATGTTATATATATTAATATAGTTAAATATAGAAATATTATTATTAATTATTAATCAGACTCTTCAACCTAAGCTAGTATGTAGCTTTTTCTGACAGGGGCAGACAACCTACTCCCAAAATCTCACCATGAAAAATTTTTGTGTTTTTAAAAAAAATATTTGGGGTACTCTCTGGTTTTTTGGAAATAAAAAAGTACTTTACTTTTTCCTGTCATTTCTACCACGTTTTTTGAACAGGAGAGGATCAGCTCTGTAATGAAGTAAAATTTTCATTTTTCCGATGTTTTTTTTACCAAGAAAACTTCAAGTGAAAAATTAGGTAAGCTTGAACCTATTACATTTATAATTATAACATTATTCTTTTAGCAGAAATGAGCATAACTTTACAGAAGAACCATTTACTCTTGTAACTAAACCATAAAAAGTTAAAAAACTCATCAGCAATTTACTTAAATTAATTTTTTCCCTAACTCAGTAGGGAAGCATTTTTCAGCTGCCATCTTGTTTCCGTAATAGAGAATATATAGTAAAAAATGTACTCATCTTAAAACCTTAGTGTTGCAATAAATAGCTGAGACTTTTAGCAGAAATGAGAATAACTATATAGAAGAACTATTTACTCTTGTAACTGAATCATAAAAAGTTAAAAAACTCATCAGCAATTTGCTTTAATTAATTTTTTTCTAAACTCAGTAGGGAAGCTTTTTTCAGCCGCCATCTTGTTTCCACAATAGAGAAAATATAGTAAAAAATGTACTCATCTTAAAACCTTAGTGTTGCAATAAATAGCTGAGACTTTTAGCAGAAATGAGAATAACTATATAGAAGAACTATTTACTCTTGTAACTGAATCATAAAAAGTTAAAAAACTCATCAGCAATTTGCTTTAATTAATTTTTTTCTCAACTCAGTAGGGAAGCTTTTTTCAGCCGCCATCTTGTTTCCCCAATAGAGAAAATATAGTAAAAAATGTACTCATCTTAAAACCTTAGTGCTGCAATAAATAGCTGAGACTTTTAGCAGAATTGAGAATATCAATTAAGAAGAACCATTTATTCTTGTAACTGAATCATAAAAAGTTAAAAAACTCATCAGCAATTTACTTAAATTAATTTTTCCCTAACTCAGTAAGGCTGCTTTTTCAGCTGCCATTTTGTTTCTGTAATAGATAATATATATAATAAAATATATACTCATTTCAAAACCTCAGTGCTTTAATAAATAGTAGAAGATTGAAGCTGAAAAGTGAATAACTATACAGAATAACCTTTTTTTCCCTTGTGATAGAATTATAAAATGTTCAAAAAGAAGTCAGCAATTTACTGAAAGTAATTTTTTCTTTTACAGAATTAAGTTACAAATTTCTTCACATATCTTGTGAATTTTGCAGAGCGTGCTGTTCCAGACAGCCCCAGAAATGATCAAGTAGATGAAGCTCGACCCCAGAAGCTGCTAGCGGACCGATGAGGATGTTTTTGGACAGAAGATAGTGGCTGATATGGTTCACCAGTATCTGTTGGTGGACAATAGGCTCCTGCGATATGTCCTGTCTGTGCTGTAACAGTCTACGCAGGATGTTATGGAACGGCAGATATCCCCTTACTTGACTGGTAGCTATTCTGACCCTTCTGAGGAAATGTTAAAATTGACTCAGCTCCTGCCCACAAGATCCATGCTGAGAGGATGCTGGGATATATGGACTGATGCGCTGAGCTCTAAACACCACTGGGTTTTCTGGATTTCAGGGTGAAGACAAAGCTGAACTCAACCCTTCAGTGGCTGGGAAGGAAGTCAGAAGCAGAGCAGAAAGTCCTAGAGGGACAGCACTTGGCTGGTAAGGACTGCAATTACTTCAGAAGGTTTTTGAATCAGAAGACTGGGATTCCTGTACAATCTCTAATTGTGGATCTTGCAAACGGTGACCTCAGTTTTGATTAATAGTTAGTGGTGAGTTATTCATTTTATTATTATTTGTTGAAACACCCAGCTATTGAATTGTTTTAATCAGCTCAATATAATGTACTGGATAGTATTGACTGTATTGTATGTAAATTAGAACCTACACATGAGGTAAGATACAATTTTTCCCCTCATTTTAAATCAAAAATGTCTTTAAATAAAAAGCTAGGCCTCTTCATTAATTAGGTATAGCCTAGTTAACTATTATTCTTTGCGTTTCAGGGTTCTTAATTGTATATTTGTATTGTAATATTATAGCCACAATGTAGTTTTAAGTTTTTAAAGATAGTGCTCTCTCGGGCCTAACAATTTAAATTTTGAAAGAAAATTATTTAGGCCTAGTATTAATATTATATTTTTTAATTATGCGCAAAATAATACCAAATTATTAGGCCTATAGCTGTAATTAAATTTTCTGTGTTATTTCAGGGCTGATATTATTGTAACTTTTATTTTTGATAAATTGTGATATAATATTTCCAAATAAAAATTTTTTAAGATCATTTTGCTGTTTTTGTTTTTTTGCTTTATGTGTTATCTCCCTTTTACAATATTTGTGTTGTTCGCCTCATTAAAAAACAAAAAAAATGATTTCTCAGCTTCTAATTAAGCTAGAAATATAAATGAAGTATCTATGTCATGTTTACCTTTAACACTATGTAACTAACAGGTTTATAAGGTATAAAACTCAATAATTCTAATCCAATGCTACTACCTAACCTAAGCCTTCCTAAGTTCCTAAGCCACTACTAATCTAGCTTAGTTAAAAATAAAACTTAATTAATAGTTAGTGAATTATGACACCTAGCCTATATATAGATCTAGATTTAAAATAATGTAAATCTAGATCTAGATCTAGATCTAGAAGTAATTTTACTAAAATTTTTGCAAACAATACGCCGAAATCAAATACTTTTTTATTTACTCATCTCACACCAAGTCAAAGGTCGTGTCAAATCTAGAAGCTGAGATAAATTTCGAACGTAAAAAAAGATTATCTATATCCGGTTTTCATCTAAATTTTATTTTTTACTGCTTTAAACTGCTATATCTGAAAATTACTGTATATTGCATGTTACAACTAATTTTTACTAAGCTATTGCTTGTCAATGGTACTTCATTGCAGCCGGCTTTGTGTGTACTTTGAACTACTTTCATCATCGAAATTAGTTTGTCGAAATTACTTTACCAAAAAAAAATTGATAGACTAATAGAATCTAGGTATTTTCTAGATCTATTAAATAGATCTAGGACTAATAAAATAAAAAAAAA
The DNA here is from genome assembly GCF_028476545.2 of Physella acuta. Classification (NCBI taxonomy): domain Eukaryota; kingdom Metazoa; phylum Mollusca; class Gastropoda; family Physidae; genus Physella; species Physella acuta. The sequence goes on from NW_026731778.1 coordinate 293,204, forward strand.
TCATCAAACAAATTAAATTAGCCATTTGATTTGTCGTCTGATTTTTTTATATTCATTCATATCAAGTTTGACGTTTGATCATTTTTTATTTTTTTCCAGTACCAGCTCAGCCTGACCTGATTGAAGGACTCGTGGCAGAACTGTGTTACTTTGTTAAATTGTTCATGTTACTAGATCTAGATCTATCAGCTTTCTCTCAGACATTGATTGAAGTGACAGTGAGTCACATTTTTCATCATCACTGGACAGTGTCAGTGTTACTAGTTACTAATCACAGTGAGTTACTGAGACTAGATCTAGATAGAAGAGATCTAGATCTATCACTTATCAGTTCAGCCGGTATTCTCCATCATAATTAACTTTAAAACTTAATCTTAAAACTACTTTAAAGTAGTTTTGCATATCAACATTTAGAAAAAACTAAATACAATGTTACAACCACTTATTCACATCCTGAATTCACAAAGAAATATTTTAGCTAGTGGATCACCGAGAAGAAAACAAATACTATTGGAAAATGTGGTATGTAGATCTAAAATTTACAATCATCTACTATGTTAAAGTTTATGTAGGCCTACAGTTTATTTATTATTGTTTATTTACATTTTTAAAATTGTATTCTGAGGAATGCTGATTTTTTCTAACCCTTGTATATTAGCAGATGGCTTCTTTAGGAAAGTGTTTGAAATTGTGTGTTTGTTTATTTGTTAAGGTTCTTTTAGAATATTTAAAAAAATAGATCATGAAAAAAGTAAAGGGGACACAACTGTGTTAAAACAACACAAAGCATTTCACTTTTTAACTAAAAAACAACAAAACTTCAGACCTATTTTACTTTTTTTACTCACATGTTCAAATGGTCATCATTATTTTGTGTGCAAACCTTTTAAAATCCTGATGCTTGCTACTGTTTCGATCAATTTAACTTTTTATTTAAAACTCTTTATATTTTTAAAATTCTGTTTAGGGACTTAAATTTGAAGTCATAGCATCTACATTTGAGGAGAATTTAGACAAATCTAAATACACACCCCAAGAATATGTGTTAGAAAATGCCAAACTTAAAACACTTGAAGTGGCAGAGCGACTAGGAACAAACGAGGTAAATACATACATTTAATTCAATCGTGTTGATGAAAAATATATTTAGGAGGGCAAGAGCAGAATAATCTAGTTGTAAAGATATCGTTACCAATACAGAAGTTAATCTTGGCTTTCACACACTTAAAGGAGAAATTATTACTTAAGTGGGTGATGGATGGTTATGTTTTAATTAAACATATTTGAGTAAATATTTAATTTTTTTTCCTCTTCTATTTATAGCCATTGCCTGATTTGATTATTGGTTGTGATACAGTAGTTTACCAAGACAACCAAATCATAGAGAAGCCCAGGGATAAAGATGATGCTTTCAGGATATTGAGCCAGTGAGTTTAAATATTTATTTTTGCCTCTGAAAAATCATAATATTTAAGACATAGTCCCTTAAATTAGTTATAGCTGAAAGTTTGAATTAAAATTTTTTTTTTGCTTTACAGATTAAGTGGTAAAACTCATTCAGTGTATTCAGGTCTGACTTTGTTTTTTCCAGAACATTCTGCAGGTAACTTTTTGTACATTTTTGCATGGTTGAGTTGTAGAGCACACAAAAATCCCTAGTCCAGTTTATTGTCTGTTGGCTGTAGTCAGTCCCAGACATGTGTACCTGTCTTAAGTGAGGGAAAGTAAAGGTTGCTGGACATGGTGCTGACCACACAATCCTATCATTGGTGCAGGAGAATGAACTCCACTTCCGGTTCCCAGTTGACAACTGTCTATCCACAAAAATCGCTGTAGAATACTTAACTACTATAATTCATTAGATACAAATGATGAATCTCTGTTCTGCAGAAACACACAACACATCTAGTCAACACCATATTCAGCATCTTTTAAAAATATATTTAATTCTATTACACATAATGTTAATTTATACTCTAATTCAGTATATTTGATTCAGAATGTGTTATAGTAATTGTTCCACATACATTTATATAATGGAGTTAATTCTCATTTTCATGAAAACATTTTTCTTTAAATTTTAGTTCTCAAGTCAGGGACACCAGTTCTAAACTCCAAATACCGCTACACAGGTTTTGTGGAAAAAACTGATGTTTATTTTGCACAACTAAGTAAAGAAGTCATAGAAGGTTATATAGCTACTGGGGAACCCATGTATGTTTTATTTTGATATTTGCTTTGTTAATTGTTATTGATTAGTTTAAATTTTTTTTACTTTATTGCTGCTTATTAAAATTGAGATTATAGTTACAATGTAATGTGAAAGTTGTCTCAAAAAGCTAGGATCTGTTGTCCAAATACAAAAGGTATAAAATACTCTGTGCTTATGGCATGCAATAAATATGTAACTCATTTCAAAACTGTCATTCAATAAGCTGTATTACTACCCTGTAAAGCTACTTTTAGCAGAAGTGGATAAACTTTGTCACTTAATATTTTTTAACGAAAATTCGCAATTTCTGTTGTGTTGTCATTTCATTCTTTTCTTTCTAAGTTTTATATAATCAAAATAATTATTGTAAATTGATATCACAAAGTTTTGGACTATAGGATAATAATTTAAAATTTTTATTGTAATCTTTTTTAAACAGGGATAAGGCTGGTGGTTATGGCATACAAGCCCTTGGTGGGACATTTGTGGAGAAAATTCATGGAGACAACTTCAATGTTATGGGCTTCCCCTTGCCACGTTTTGCTAAAGAATTGTCAAATATTTATTTATTAAAGTAACTCTGTCAAAGTACACATTATTAGCTATTGTTCTTAAATCTGGAAATTTTAATAAAAACAATTGTATTTTTACTGCTTTTGTTTCATTTTTTCTGTTTAAGTTTTTTGTGAGACATAGCTGTATATTATATATAACTTCTCTATCTCAAAGTTCTGGTAGACATACTCTTGATAGCAAAAGCTATAAAATAATGTACCTGGGTTTCAATGACTTCAGATTGTGTATTATTCATAGGCTTCTCCCTTTAAGACATTACCAAGTGTGAACGCACCTAAAGCAGAATATTTGTTGCAACATAAACTTGGTCTTTATGAATAAGTTATTTTAAAGATTAGCTCTAGATGAAATAAATGAATATTTTGGTAGTTATACTCTCTTTGTAGTTGAGGAATTTTGTAATTGCTTTATTTTTGGTTTTGTTACTTGAATTGTTTAGGTGGAATTCAAAAGGCTTTTTTTAAGTCTAAAAGTTTACATTTTGATGTTGAGCCTCTTCTAATGCAGCTGCTTTGTTCAAACTTTCCAGATAGTTTCCAATGACAATGCAAGAATACCCACCAATTTTCAGCCTAATTAAAATGATTATTACATTTCAATTAAAGATTACTATATTCAAAACAAAAGGGGAGATGACAGAATTAAGTACCATGGATGGCTAAATCCGATAGACGCCTGTGTGCCAACCACTGACAGGAAACTTAAGATCTTAAGCTACTAATTTGGTTTAAAAGCAAATATTTTTAGTTGTGTGGGGTGTCAAATGGAATAGAAGGAACAAAGTAAGAAAGTAGTGTAAGAACATTTAAACTAAATTGTACATATTTAAGAGGCCAATGCTTTTCCTCAAAAGAAAAAAAATGTTTGTGTTAAATCGATTTTTTTAGCCCTTGAAAATGTTATTAATATTAAAATGCGAATATATTATAATATATTGTGCGCTCGTAATGCAAACAAAATCCGAAACCTCAAAGAACATGATTAGAATTTCGTCTTTTTATATCTTTGTTTATAATAATAGTTTTTCAAAATGGCAGAAGTTTCGGATCAGCAGGTAGCATTAGAAATGGAAGAAAGAGAAGAACGAGAACACTTCGCTCGTGTTATTAATTCTTTCAAATTTTACAAGTATGTTTTGGTTTTCTCACTGTGGGAATTGCTTAATAAGATTAAGATAGATAGATTTCTAGACCAAATCATTAATTTACATTTTTACATGAACTCCTCTCCTCTTAGACTTAGTTCTTAGTCAGTCTTCTTAGCCTCTTAGGGCAGGCCTTAGGTCTTCTTAGTCTCTTAACTCTTAACTTAGTCTTAGGCTCTTACAGTACTCTTACTCTTCGGCTCTTCGGACTCTTCCACTCTTCTCTTTAAAATTATTTTTAATTTTTTTATTTAAGATTTTGTGGACGATATTTCGAGTCGACCCTTTGTTACGAAGTTTGTATCCATAGCAGAACAAAATTCAACAAACCCCTGGCCTGGCCTCAACCAGTAGTACTGTCACTAGATCTAATACTAATAATACTTATCATCTATTCCTTCTGTAGTTGATAGTAATAGTATCATAGTAGGATATTTACTATTTACTATTTAGGCCTAGATCTATATTATATTATTTAGTAATTTAGTTGAATAACAACAGAAACAGTGACTGCCAGCTCTCAACTGCAACTGCCAGTGGTCCAACTCCAGTGACCTGTCACTCACCCTCACCACTCACCAGTCTAGCTAGTCTTGATCTAGCTAAATCTAGATCTTTTCTAGATCTAGGCCTATACAATTGTGATATTTTAGTAGTGTCAGGGTAAAAAACAGACACACAGTCAGTAATCAGTAGGGAGCCCAAACAAAGAAGCCATGCGATGAGCCTAATTAGTACTTACCCATTAGACATTAACTAAATAACCTATCATTAAATCATTGGCATATGCCTAATAATCCTGATATAAATCTATATAATATATATAATTCTCTTCTGGGAGACGCTAGAAAACAAGCTGTAAACGCGCTCCCTACCATCCCCACACCTACATGGTCTTAGTGAGCTGTGGTTCACGCGATGTTTACCTTAGTGGAGTCGGTTTAGTGATGGCTATTAGGGGCAGATAATTTAGTTTGAAACGATTTTAAACGGGGGGGGGGGGGGGGGTTATGGTCCTTAACGAGCTACTTATAGTGTTTTAAAGAAATATTTTCAGTGTCAGCGTTGGTACTGTCGAATTCACAAATTATGAATTACTGAAAAGTAGAAAAAACAACAACTAAATAGTGGCGTATGTTATGCCGCGGGCCGGCTCATATTATTTATAATAATTTATTAGGCTTACATTATTTTAAATTAAAGTTACCTAAGGCCTAATTATTAATTAAGTAGGAGGCTGAAGGTAGTATTATTACTAGAAATCTAGCAGTAGTAGAGGACTATAATTAGTTACTATTTAGTACCTTTTATTTTATTTTTAGAATAAGAAATTGACTTGGAAGAAAGCACTAAAAAATTAATAAAGCACTAGATCTTAGTCATAAATATAACAATGTTAAAATCAATTAACTAACTAAGCTTAATGAAGGCTTAGTTGATCTAACACTTCTTAGGACTTAAGCTTGATGTCCCACTGGTTATATAGTATATAGTAGTATGTCTCATCTTGATGTAGGAACTGCTATGGTCTCAGAGTTTTCAATTTCAATTTTGTCTATGAGGGGACGTGGTTTGAGAGTCTGAGAATCCTTACTGGGACAAATAAAAAAACAGTATGTTGACTAAAATTATTTATTTGGATTATTTGTTTGTGTTAATGAAGGTTTCTTAATAAAATCCCAGTTCATGTCTTATTTAAGAACATTTTTCTAAGTTCCCATACTTTACAGATTGCACAGCTTGAAGCGGCTTCAGTTGAGTAAAGTATCCTACAGCAACCTCTGTGACCAACACAAAAACAGAATTCTGGGATACATCGACAACCTTGAAACCATCCAGACCTGTATCATCCACAATTACGAAGTGATTAAACTCATTTTACAGGACTGCCAGTACATGTTTCTCAACAAGGAGGAGTGCATTTCTGAAGCGGTTAGTTGCTCTTTTTTAAGCTTTATTTTTTAAGCTTTATTTTTTAAACTGCATTAGAGCTGGTAGAACTTTTGTAAAATAGAGAAAGTATTCCATCCTTAACTAGAGTTGGTTGTACAGTGTACTCTTTCTACGTAGCTGTTTATTTATTGCAGACTTGCTGTTTCACAGGTTTTCAAAAAATATTAATGCCTAATAAGTATTTTACAGTAATGAATAGATTCGATGAATTTTGCATTAAAATCACATATTTAATATATTAAAATTAATTTAAACATTTCAAAGAATATTATAAATTTAAAAAAAATACCATTTACAGTAAATAGCATATTTATTTGGCGCTTTAATACACACCAACAAACATTGCCTATAATTGAAGTGTTTTTTGTTTCAAACAGGATTTTGACAGAGTGAAGAAAAATGATTGTGCGCCCCCAACGTGTGAGGAAATGGACAAGGTCAAAACGACATTGAAACAGATCATGAGAGACTGGAGTGAGGATGGCAGAGCTGAGAGGGAGGCGTGTTACCAGCCAGTCATGCATGCAGTGCTGACACGCTTGGGGTATGCACGTGTGTGTATATGTGGGTGGGGGTGAGGATGGCAGAGCTGAGAGGGAGGCGTGTTACCAGCCAGTCATGCACGCAGTGCTGACACGCTTGGGGTATGCACATGTGTGTGTATATATGTGAGTGGGGGGTGATTGTGGAAGAATTACCTGTTGTTTATGATGAAGAACTTAACACAGGTGAGCTCACTGAACCAGTAAATGAACATGCCAGTGAGTACAAGCTAATTTACCTTGTGAACATTGTCAAATGTTATTTGTTTTCAGAGTAATGTAAAACAATTTACCTGATTATATTTGTACTAAGCTTTTAATGTTAACAGCTATAGCAACCACCAACTAGTTAGTATAGTTAGACTATATACCTTGCTTACTCTGAACTTCAGCTCAAGAAAACCATCGGAGGTCAAGATTTTGGTGCCAGGTGCAGGACTGGGGAGGCTGGTATTTGAATTTGCCAGGTTGGGCTACTCCTGCCAGGGGAATGAGTGGAGTCTACACATGCTTTTGGCTTCCAATTTTATTTTAAACAGGTACAAATTGTCTGCATATTTTTTAGCTTCCAATTTTATTTCAAACAGGTACAAAATGTCTGCATATTTTTTTAGCTTCCATTTTATTTTAACCGGGAAAAATATTTTATTTTAAAAAACATGAACATATCAATATTGCTAATGCTACTAAGCTTTAAACTGCTGTTTAGTTTAATGTTTAATTTGTATGTTTTAAATTTAAATCCCTTGCGCAGATTAAATAGAGTTCATATATTACTTCACCTTGGCATATGAACGGAAGGTATGGTCAGTACTTTGCAGAGCGACCTTTACATTTCCTAACATGAATTAGGTACCCATCAGAGCTGGGTGGACTCCGGGAGGTGATTCATCTAGTAGAAAATACTATTATTGTTCATACATTTATTCCTATTAACCCCCTGTGCCTGTACTAAACAGATGTCAAGAGAGGAACTCAATGGTTCTCTACCCCTGGATCCACCAGTTCACCAACAACCTGGCCACCAAAGACCAGACCCGGCGCTGCATGTTCCCAGACATCTCACCCCTACAGATCAGCCCTGAGGCAGACTTCTCCATGGTGGCTGGAGATTTCACCAAAATTTACACTGAACCAAGTACGCATGCCATTTTTCTTACAAACCTTTTTTTTTTCTCTCTCTCTCTCAATTCATTAAGGAACAGTAACTCTAAGACATTTGTTTTACTTCTTGCTTCCCTTTATTTTTTTTTCTTCATTCAGATTCTTGGAATGCAGTGGTGACTGTATTTTTTTTGGACACAGCCCATAATATAATCGAGTATTTAGAAACAATTTACAGTATTCTGGTACCTGGAGGATATCTTGTGAATTTAGGTATAGAAATATATTGTAACAAAGCACCTAAAGTTGTTGTACTTCAATTTTGAGTTTTTCTAATTCTATCATGGATTTTTAATATGTAGTGTAATGGTTTAGTACTTTTAAACTTATTTATTTCTAGAAAGAGTTACTTAAATATGATAATAAAATTGCATTTCCATTCCTGTAGGTCCACTGTTGTACCACTGGGCTGGTCAAGTCAATGAGATGTCCATAGAACTCAGCTATGAAGAAGTTAGAAAAGTTATGCTGGATATTGGCTTTGAAATTGAGGTTTGTGTTGTGATTTCCACTCCCAGATCAAGAGTCTTAGTTAATTAATCCTAATTTTATCCCTGGATAAAAAGTCTTTGTAATAATTCATGTAGTAGTAGGTAAGTAAATTACCATTTTGAATCAGGTGAAGTAGAGTTCACCAATTTCAGTGACCTCAGCATATGAAGGAATAGTGTGGTTTGCACTATGTTCAGCCACTTTTTCTTTCCCTGAGTAAGGTACCCACCCCAACAGAATTGGGTGAACTCAGGGTTCCAAACTCAAGATTTTTGGGTTAGCAGTTGAATGCTCTACCATTCGACCACAATTTATGTGGTAAATGTGCATATTAAATTTTTTTTTTACATGGTGATTATTTTTAAAGTGATTTTTTTTGTTAACCTTTCTCCTGCGCATTAATTTACCCTAAAATGTCTTTTTTTGTTTTTCACAGAAAGAAGAAATGAATGTGCGCTGCTCATACACACAAAACCCATTGTCTCTCATGCAAAACTACTACAACTGTGTTATGTTTGTGGCCAGGAAACCACTGCCCCGCCCCTCACACCATGACCCTGGGAGCTAACATTTGTCAACAAGCTCTAAGTTTAAGCCAACATTGTAAACACAGGGAATTCTAACAGCTGTATGCTCATGTGATTTTTTTTCCACATCAGATATGGATTTACTTTTTATGTACTTGTTCAGTTAAGAATTCATTGCATATTATTTTATGTAATTAAATTTTTGGTCTATGGGATATTAAAACATTCTTATGCATTAAAAAGAAAAAAAATTCCTAGTATATCAACACAAGCTTAGCTGAAAAATGGTCAGCTTTTTTAAGCTTCTCTTCTTAGTTAGCCTTTGATGACCTCCTGTTACACTCTTGTGCACTCTTGCTTAAGTCGTAACACTCCACACTATCTCTTTGTTAGGCTCCCTCGGTCACATACCCAAATCTGTTTAAAGAGGCAAACACTGACCAATTTTCCTGACCTGCTTTAAGTCATAAACACTAAATGTAACATTATAGACTATGTGACCAATCATATTTTGTTTAATGAATAATTTTATAACAAGCACTCTAAAACAAGATTTTCTATTGACTTTTGTTCCTGGTATTGATGTTTTTTCCTTGGGCAAACTTTGATGTAATCTGAATTAGTCCTGGAGTCAAGAGATGGAGTAGGTAAATGATTAAGTGTGTAAAAGGGGTACTCTGGTTTGAGAAACTCAACCCTAATCAGTATCTGGCATGTGTCAGGAGACATTGTGCTGGCAACTTTATTTGTGCACTGCCATACAAACCTTGTCAACACCTCAGTCATCTTTAACATACATATTTTTATGTGAGGGACTTTGTGCATAGTTGTAAAGGTGTATGTTTTTGTTGTGATAAATACAATGATATAAATGTAAAACTACTGTAATATAAAGATGTTTTGATTAAAAATAATGTGAAAATATAAACTCTGCAATCTGTGTTAATTTTAAATATAATTTCGTACTGTCTACCAGCTTCCTTTAGGCTGACCTTTGTTATGAATGTGTTAACATTACCATGTATGAACTGATCTATTGGTTGTACCTATAATGACCATTGGTCAAGTTCATGTCTTGATTGTATTTCCTATGGTAGGTTATGTAGATATATTGCAGTAAAACAATGTTCGATTAACAGTTTAAAATTATTGTCATTAGGGCATTAAATGAATATTTTGTGTTGTTAAGTTAGCACAAATAAATAAGAGAAAAAAACAACAGTTCATTAAAAATTTATTTTATTTTACAAGTCATCTCAGCATGCATAATGATAATTTCAATCTAACAAGTTCAAGAGCAAAAATTAATTAAAATGATGTTATGAAATTGATTAGGGTGACCTAGATCTATGTTGGAATGGTCCCTGTATACACACAAACATTTGCACTAATTTAATTAGAAATAAAAAGTTAATGAGAATCAGTGTTCTAATCTGACAATTAGCTTTACATAATTTTAAAAAAAAATCAACAAATATTGTTAAAAAAAAGTTAAATTAGTTTTAAAAAAATGTATTAAACTTTAAGAATCCTATCAAAAAGGCAAATCGCAGAAATCTCAATGTAAATTTGTTGCTTAATCCTTAAATTTAAAAGAAAAAATAAACCCTCCACAAACCAAATAATCTTGTTCAAATTGAATAAATTTTTTCAAACATTTATATGTAACTCCACAACTTGTGGATATGTTAGGATTTATTTACCGGTTCAAGCAATTAAAATGTTTTACATGTTGAAATATTTACACATAATGTACACGTGTGACTAGAATGATGCTGAAACAAAGCAAATAACAATCAAAAGCTTACAGAGCAAAGGTAGCAATTTCACATCTCACCTTCCTGGTTTAGAGTTCTCATGTATTCTACAGACAGGTAATTATAAAATAATTAGCTTAAATTAGCATAGACCCAGGCTAATTCAAATTAAAAAAAATTCAGGTTAGCAATTTTTGGTGCAAAGAAAAATATTAAAATAAAAGTGTTAACATAAAATACCAAACCAATTAACCCTTTTTTGATTTGAATTTATAAAAATGAATCAATATTACAATATATTTGGAACCAAATTATTTAAATTAAATTTGTCTTATTTTTATAAGGCTAAACATTCTATTCTTAGGCACATGATATGAATTGACATATTATTCATTTAGTAATTACTGATTATAAAAAAGAAAAATAAGCTTGCACATAGCAGCTTTTGTACTAAGTCACGATTTCCTCTTTAAAAGGGTACATCTAATTAGTTGGAGACTTTAATATTAGTCTTAACAAAATTAATCAAAACAAACTATGACAAAAAAATATTTTAAATTATTGTAAATTTCTTAATTTTAGACCACAAGGCTCACAATAACACTGTGAATACTGCAACAAAGCAATGAAAGTAAATTTTTAAAAATATTATGGGACTTTAACACTATATGGGCAAACCAGACTACACAGTAACGATGATGGATGTTTAAGTAATATAAAAACATTTGTAATGGTGAGTAACAGTGGCAAGACAGTATCCTCCAACAGACAACTATGTGTACGACAGTGTGTTGTACAACATGTGTACATTAATATTTTTGATTATCACAGCTAGCAGCATTGATTTTGGCACATGAAAACCGCAAGCGTACTTTACATTCACTCACACTACCAAGACAGTTTACCACATTTACCCAACCATGACATTTTTTACCACATCCACCCAACCATAAGATTTTTCCACTCCCATACCATGAGAAAACTGCACCAATTATACTAATTATAATAATTATATATAATAAGTGACAAATCAAACATTCTGATTACACAAACATCAATAACCATGAAATTTTTAAACCAAATGTTTCTTTAAAAAAAAAAAAACTATTATAAACACCATCTAAAGGGGATGCAACTTAACTGTTTTCTTTTGGCTTTGTTATGTCCTTTTGCCACATTTTTAAAAAGTACAATAATTTTCACAATAGAAATAAAGTAAAGATAGATCAAAATTATACTATAAGCAAAAAAAAAAAATAATTAAAAATTCAAATTAATTAATTTATGATTCTTACCATTCACTGTTTATAAAACAAAAATTGCACCTTCACAAACAAACTACTGCTAATTTATTGAATCATCAACTAAAGGAAAGCAACTAAATCTAAGGGTCCTGCCCCAAGCTAGTAAAATTAAATACCTGTTGAAATTAATTCCTATATGCAAAAAAAAAAAAAAAATTAATTAAGAGACAAATTAGCCATTAATATATATTATTAACATAATTTACAAATGTTTACAGTAATCACTTAATGTCTGAATCCCACACATCACAAAATGTTTTTTTATTATTAAAATAAGCCCTACCCCCTCACTACACATACTATATGTTAAGCCAAGTGTGTAGTTTTGCATGTTACAGCATACAGATATGCTACTAACAAATAGCTGCACACGTGAGGTTATAAAGCACACAGTGATTAGTCATACATTAATTAGTTTTTTTTTAACAGCACATAATTAACACTCCATTCACTACCTTTTGTATTACTAATTGTGCTGTAAGCATGTCTTAAAAGTGGACTTTAAAGGGAAAATAAATACTTTAATTTCCCAACTGCAACAGGTTTGAAATGGTACATTACTTTTTATGCAGACACATGTAGAGTACATGTACTTATACAATATGATTCACACATCATATAATAGAAATTATAATACTAAAACCTTAATCTAAGAAAGAAATGCCTTCATTTAACATGAGCTTATCCGTTAGTAAAATGTACTTTTTAAAGTATAGGTTAATGGCTTACACATAAAAAAAAAACTTAATCAAAGCTTAATTGAAGTTATTTTGTTGGCTAAACCATCTAATTTAACTGTAGTATTACTGCAAATGTGATTGGACAATAAAATTTGTTTGATAATTATCGGAGCACGTTCCGTGATGCTATTTTAAAGCTATTGTAAGGTCACAAAAGGCATTTCGCAAATCAATTTTATTGGAACGAATAAAAATAAAGCAATCTGTTTTATCATGGAAACCAATTTAGCTCAAGGTAATCACTGTTTTGTGGGGATTTCTGATTAGTATAATCAAATTAATCACCAACTCCACCTCTCGCCATTTGTTTTTGCACTCGCCATTGCCCATGACGCGAGTAATAAAGGAACCATCTAATAAAATTAAGAGTTGCGTCCCTTCTGTAGCCTGCGATTATGTGAGGGAGATAATTTTTTTTTAAAAAGCACGGAACATTCGTTGCAGTTATGTACATGTCAGGCAATCGGGTATTTCAGTAACAATTCAGTTAAGGTATCCACACAATGTAGGTCAGAGTTAATAACTGCATTATCCAACATTGTTTTTTTTTCTCTAAAAAATGCACAGGCAGTAAAACCGAGGAAAAACAATGGACACTTTGTTCTTCGCGCTGAATTTATGCAATTCAAATCGGCACAATCCGAAATGTGTTCTTTTTATCCTTTGGAGCATTGTATGCTCTTCGGGACTTAAAAACCCGATAGTCAAGAGTTTTAGTTGGAGGTCATTTGGTCAGTTTTACACCATAATGTCCGGATCATAAGCCTCATCCTGGTTCTCGTCAGCGTTGATGATGTAACTTCCGGAAGTGGTCGTGTTGTCGTCGTCCTCTCGGTAGCTGGACGCTGACCGCCAGCTGGTGTCTAGACCCTTCGCCCGTCTCCAGGCCGGGTGCGTGTTGGTGGGGGGAACGCCCGAGGCGAATGGCGAGGAAAATGTCTGCAGCACTTGGGGCGGCTGATCGTTTTTCTTCACCCGGTAAGGTCCGTCAGTCTCCGCCTGCGACAGGGCCAGTCGGGCGTTGGCGTGCCGCGGCTGGCTGTTGTAGTTGACGTTGGTCAGGGATGGCGAGGGCGAAGCGCGGGACGACGCCCCGGCGGGGTAGCCCAGCCCGTGCGCCGGAAGTTTGTCGAACGAGCGCCGGATGTAGCAGTGCGGGGAGGGCTGGGGTTCCGAGAGCATGGGGGTCGGTGACCCCGGGATCTCCTCGGTGTCCGACCCCAGCTGGTAGCAGGCGTGCTTGTTGCTGTCTTTCTTACTTCCGTTGTGGATGGAGGCGATACCACTGCTGACTGAGGATGGTGTCTTGGTTTTCTTTAAATCTGTAAGACAAGATTTGAGAACACAAATGTTAATAATGAATTATGTATAGCAAAATTTGAGGTTTCAGACAATAACACATAAAAAACAGTTTTTAAAAACAAAAATATAACTTAAACGTGATATAATATTTAGAGGTGTAAAAACGCACGTTTTAAACTATTAAAAAAGAGGTATGAAAGAATAAAATATAAATGTTAAAAGTGAATTATGTATGGTGCAATTTGATGTTTCAGACAATGACTAAAAAAATAAAAATGTTTTATTAAAAAAAAAAACTTAAACGTGCTATTATATTAAGCATGTTCTGAACTATTAGAAATAATGAATGCAATAATAACAAGAGAATGCTTTAGTTCCGATAAAAACAAGATGTGGTATTTTGACGAATATCTTGAAAGAGCAGGGATAAAGAAAGAATATACGTGGATGGATTAAGGGGAGGATTAGTTAGATGTAGTGGTTGGAATTTCGCTTGCTGTCGGCTCTGGCTGCTTAATTAACTTAATGAGAGTCGTCAGTAATGTTTTTTTGTTTACTGCTTGTCAAAAAAAAAAAAAAAAGGGGGGGGGGGGGGGGGGTAAACAGTGAACTACGTCATTGGGTTATGGCACGCCATACGATTTGTACAATATCCTATGTCTTGTGTAGTACGTCACTGTGTTGGAGAATCGAGTCATGAGATGGCCACGCAGTATATTAACGTCTTGCTCAGTGTGTCGCAAATTCTGCGCACTACGTCATCAGATCGGTAGAGTTGTTGCCATTGGACTCGCGTACTATTTCTTTAGGCGGACTTACTCGAGGGGTCGTGTGAACTGCCCACGAGAGCTGACGATGAACCGATGCATCTTCAAACACGAAGGAAATTTTTTTTTAATTTCATTTAAAAAAAAAAGCTTTGATAGATCTTCATTGTCCCAAACTTCCTCTTGCCGATTATTTAAAGTACAAAAATAACGATAAGACTTCCCAAACGGAATCTCATCATTAGCCGAGATGAGAAATTAAATTATAAAAATGATTTTAAAAAAAATTGTAACACTTTCTAAATGTAGTTATTGAACCCAGAATGAAATAAAAGTTTATTTTTTCCAAGCTATTAAAATTAGACTTTTATAATAACAAAATAAAACGGGAGGTTTTTCCTCCCCCCCCCCTCTCCCCCAACAGATTGATGACTTGACTCGGGCTCCATCCATCTTCAAGGGTGTACCAGAGTGAGAGCGTGCATTGGAACCCCCGAGGGAGGCAACATTTTCACCCTCTCCACCTCCTCCAACAGACACGGGTCGCGAGATCGATGGGGGGTACCAAAACATTTTCAATTCCTGTGTTAGTTTTAAAGCACGCTGGAACCATTTCAATTCCAGTGTTAGTTCGAAGCACGGTGGAAAATCCGACTCGAAAGTATTTGTTTATTTTAATTGTATCAAAAACGCACCTTATCAGCATTAACAACAAGTCTTCGGTAGTAATGTGCGTGCATTTATTTAGACGATAGCAAAGAGTTAATGTCATTGTTTTTAAAAAAAAAAAACATTCTATGACCTCCGCCAAAGCACTTCCCTCATTTAAAATTACCGTTTATCAATAATTTAATAGTAAAAAAAAAATAACACCAAATCTGTCGTGACGACGACAACAATTATTCTTTTTGTTGTTGATGTTGTTGTTGTTTATTTGACGATGTAAATTCTATTAAAAAAATTTCGTCGCAAAACAATAATTGTCACCATGTAGCTTATTTGACGAAGGCAAACTGTGGAGACTTTCTTTAATATTTGTCCAAGCGAAAACATGTAATGCGCAACGTGAATTTTGTGCGCGCGGTGTTCTATAAGTCTTGGATATATGTATTCTACAAAATAATTGCGCGGCTGGTTCAAACAAGAAGTTTTATGTTTTTCACCCTCAAAACTCAAGCGAGTGTGAACATGAAAAAAAAAACAACAACAAAAAAACAACAACAAACAAACGTGACATCAGCACCGCACATAGAGTGTCAGCACTCGATATTCCTCAACCGAGATTTCTCCAAAATTCGCGAACAAAAATCCCATACACACCGCGCAATCTTTTGAAAAGTCGCCATAATCAGTGGCATGCTTGATGGGGTAAAAAAAAAAAAGCTGCCTCACCCAGAGGTCTTTGACATCTCATGGTTGACCACCCCCTCCCCCCAGAAGAAACCAAACCATATCCCTCTCCTCCCCTCCCACGCACGTCGAAGGGTTGTGATTAAAAATAGAATCTGGTGAAGCATCTCATTACGGTTGGGAAACGATTCTACCACTCATGGCAAAATTATGCAAAAAAGCCGCTGGGTAGGGGATGAAGTGGTGGTGAGGGGGGGGGGGGGATGGGTGGTGGATCGAACAGACGGGAGATGTTAATCCGTTTTCTGACAGAATTTTGATTTCACGCGAAGTTTTCGGGTATTTCCGTTTTCGCCTGGGCTGTTTGTGAAACTCATGGTCTGGGTTATGAAACGGCCATGGTAGGGGGGGGGGGGGTACTGGCCAATTGGTTCATGTCATTCCCACAGGGGGGGGGGGGAAGGTTATGGTGCTGGAGGACTACTGATGATAGAAATAGTCTTTGAAGCCCTGGGGCAGCGGAACAGGAAACGCCAAGTTTGGGCTCCGACTGCACTGTCTGTGATTCATGGCTCAAACCTATGCGCAATAGAGACAGCTGACACCCACTCATCCTACACCATTCGTAACACCCCGACCCGGTTATCTCACGACTCTACTATAGTACCGACTTTAGGTTACTTAGCAGGAAGGCGATACTCGACAATTATGTGCCCGTCGCCAAGGATATCGATACCCATCAGCTAGCGTATCGATTCCAAATTATCAAACATCGATACCTAACTATATCTTAAATCCTAACACCGTACACATTCATTTTAAACCACGACAAAAAAAGAGACTAATTAATGTTTGTTTTCCGAATATTCGGTTAGTACTAATTAATATAGATATTTAAATACATTCCTTTTATTTAATTAAGGTAAAGAAACGTGATATTTTACGTTGAAAAAAAATAGCATTATTATAATTTGTATCGTATTATCATTGGTGGCCATGAAGACACGAAAAGAATAATTGAACTTTTCAGATCAAATCCAGGACAATGCATTTTTTGTGTGGGCTGGAATTAATTAAGGCTTAATTAAACCACAAACACCAGGGCGCAATCTTGACAAAATTCGTGACATGATTATCCCCCGCCCCCCTCCCCAGAAGACGTTCAATTTATTGCCTTGAATTTGAATTTTAAAAACAAAGCCTCTTTTCCCAGAATGCTCGACTCTCCGAAAGAGTAGCCGCCCTTGAATAATCCTCTCCTCACTCGAAGATCACACTAAAAAAAAATAACCAGTCAAAGTATGTTCAAAGCAAAATAATGACGTCAATCTTCTAGGTACCACCACGCGCATTAAAAAATAATCTCGAACCCTCGAAAAATTTTCCCGCCGATAGCAAGCGTGATGAAAACGTCACGTGGTCGCGAGACTTAATCTCGTTTTACAAACACGATTATTTGCCCGGCATAAAAAATGAGGGCGGAGGTGAAGAAGAAAAAAAATATATGATAAAGCAGAATCGAATCGTACGCGCATACTCAAAAGGCAACACGGTGAAAATACAGATGGATATTTACGAGCTGATGTCGGCTGCTGGATCAGAATATGCGGGGAGGGGCGTATCATTTATCATGTAAAGCTAGACACTACTTTATGTAAACGTATACGCTTACAGCAGATGTAAAAAAATTTGATTATTTTTATTTGTGAATTTTAGGTTGTGATATTATCTCCGTTATTGGTTGTATTTAAGCGTGAAGCATACATAGCATACATGGAATACAGCAGTAATGAATCACATACGGTACAGAGTTTGTGACCGTATAGCAGTAGGCCTATAGACGTCCACCACATATTCATAACGTCGACCAAAACGAGATGTTAACTCTGAGTGTAATAGTTACCTATGACGTTTTGTTAACGGCAATACCGGCTATATAATCACGTGGTGATTTAAAAAAAAGTTGATGTCATCTTTTCCTGATCATCAACAATAGACCATTAACAAATTTACATATGCATAAAAATTAAAATATATTGGGAAATCCAACATGTTCAAATTTTTTAGTGCGACCCCCCCCCCCCTAAAAAAAGAATGCCAACAGAATTGCAGGCTTATTTAAGGCACACGATAAAAACAGCCACCTAATAACTAGTTCGAACTTTTAACAATACTCCCCCCTCCACGACTCTTCTATATTTTTCCTTTTCAAAGAGCAACATTTATATTCTGATTTATATTTTTTATCGCACGATTTTTTTTTATGTATCCACACTCACAAGACCATCCATCAACGCTCAAGATTAAAAAACAAGAACTGGGAAGGGAAAAAAAAAACGAAACGGAAAACGCTTGATTCGGTCTCAAGAAAATTGGTGCGGAGGAAATAAGGGCGTTATGGTAGGTTAGGTCGGTTCTTCGGGGCGCCAGTAAATTTGGGATCGGAAAACGCTCGAAAAAACAGGGACGCGGGCAGACGGATATTTTCATTTTGACGTCTTAAATGCATGAAAAGTGTCTTTGGTGTTAAGTTAAGGAGGAGAGGGGGGGCGGGATGGAAATGGGGTAGGGGTGAAATCCAATATTTTGGCTATATGAATGATGAAATAAAACTGTGCATGCGAGTTTACGAGTTGCCGAGAGGGTCGATACCAATTTTGAGACATCAAGGGTATTGTAAAAATATCGTTTAAAAACTTGGATCGAAATGACTGAAACGAAATTCGAGTTTGGTGCTGATGTATTTAAAAAAAAATGTCGATAATATTTCTTTGAAAAGGTTAAACGTGTAACTCGTAAATAAATTTATATTTACATTTGCTTTAAATTATGGAATCAAGTATATTTGCCAATTTTTTTTTAAAAGTAGGGCAATAATTTTAGCCCACGCCTGGACCCGAACTGCATGAGTATTGGGTTAAAAGTTACTTATTCAATTACTAGAGCGAGGTAATCATTTAAATTAATTTAATGTTTGAGTGTGTACTCAGTCACTGAGTTTACAAACTCTTAATACAATGCAGCTATAATGTTAAATAGTGCACTGTAAGTCGCATCGTAAAAAGTAAATACATGATTTAAATAGTCGCAGATCTTAGATATATTTTCGGTACTCGGGGCAGCCTCGATTTCGAAACCCTAACACATCAATTTCTGTTGGCGGACACACAAATATGGTTCTCGTGTACCGACATCTACTTTTAGCTGCGGATATTGCTATTTTTACCTCTAAGTATGAGCATATGAAATGAGAAAAATTGCTGACCCCCCCCCCCCACTCACTACCCCATTTCTCAATAAAACGAACTCAAACCATAACCCATGTGGTACGTGTTCACCAACTACCACAACAAATTGTAAGCCACATGACCAGGAACAAAAAAAAAAAT